>NW_027466068.1:5092500-5507500 GCF_046127955.1 Nelusetta ayraudi | reverse complement strand
TGTGCCAGCGGCTCAATGAACATAGCAAACAATGTCGCGCTTAGGCAACATCCTTGACGAGTACCATGAATCTTTATCCTTGCCATAGGTTCTTGGTAGAGACCTTGAATACACTGTATTAACTTTTCTTGGAACCCCAGTTTCCCAAGAACTTGATACAGAAATCTCCAATTCACACAGCCAAGGCTCACCAGTAACAGCTCGCAGGCCCTGCTTTTGGATCTGATCTATTATGTATAGGACCCGTCTAATGTCTTCTTGAGTCTTCCTACCTGTTAAAAAAGCTGACTGATTGGAAGTCCATCTCGTCCCCTTAAATTTCAAAGCGTAACGAACCTGTGTAGCCCGAGGAATTTTATTATAGTTTATTTCCTAGGGTGCAACTCCCCAGGTGGCATTGTCAGGCAACCCCCCCCCCCCCCCCCCCATTTTCCTTTATACCCACCATCAGAATTGTCTTGTCTCATGGTTATCTTTTAAGATAACCATGAGCACAAGAAATAGGGTACAGCTTATCTGCAAAGTAAGTAACACGTACATTATGAACTATCATTCTATATCATAATGATGTAATATGTCAACCGAAAGCAGCTGACCAGCTGAAAAGGCTCACTCCACCCCCTACTGTTGGGAGGAGGACACGTTCCCGTCAGTAATTCAAATTTCTCAGCTGCATGTATAGGGGGACAAGGTGAGAACTCCGATTGGACGAGAAAACCGAATTATTGCTTAGTCCGATTAAGCTCTGCATGTAAACGCACTGATTACACCTGCGCCAGAGTGCAGAGTGAAAGCAGCTCTTTTAAAAACAAGCGCAGGCTGGAGTCAGCACTCTGTCCTCTGGCGTGTCCACGCTGAGAACTCTGTCCTTCGCAGTTCTTAGCATTTCGGCTAGCAATCCCAGAGCGGGCTGGGCCATAAGCGCAGCTGGAGGAGGAACCCTGGCGGGTGCCCGTTCATCGGGAGGTGGTGCTGTGTGTGCGTGATCGTTGTGCATTCACCGCTTGGCTGTTAAAGCTGAAGCCCCCCGCCCCCTCTCCTCCTCTGGCGCTCGGCGGGGAGGCAGCGACTTGGAGCGACTGCACCCAGGCAGTTTTGTTTTGTGTGTGTGTGTGTGCAAAGAATAAATAAAAGTTTTCCTTTCGTTCTAACTGTTTAACGCTTGCCTGGGTGTCTCAAGGTATTAGTATGTTCATTTTGTTCTCTTTTCTTTAGGACAGGAGTTGGCGTAGCGTGAATTTTGGTTTGTAGTGATTCCCCTAGCTTTGTTTATTCCCTTTTTTGAGTTTTCTTTGGTTTCTTTGGCCCTGTTCCCCTGTGGTGAATTCTTCTGGTGGATTCAAGTGATGTAGATGTTGAATGAGTCTTCATTGACACAGACTTAGTTGTATAAAAACTGGTTTATTTGCAAAGAAGTCAAAAGTCAGACAGGCACCATGGAAAGCCTGGGGATGTCTCTGGGCCAGATGTGAGCAACTCCGATGATGCTTTGTTCCCATCACCTTTTATACCTCCCAGCAACCAGGGAGGAAGATGCTAGAAGTGGGGGAGAATGTATACATTCCATAGTTGCACCCCCAATGACCATCTGGTTTCAATTTGGTGGCCGTTGGCAACAACAAGACCATATATGGACCCTGAGACGCCCTTAGGGAAGAAGTGCAGCAGGTTCACTGCTGAGTTCACATCAGGCCATATACATAAGATCACATGATGTCATATACATAGATTCAGATACTACACCCCTTATTTTCTTATGTTGAACAGTCTTTTTGGTATGGTACTTATTTCCTTGACACTCAGGCAGCTAAACCTGGTCTATTTTAAATTGTTGTCAAATAAAGCTGTTTCATAGGAAGTCCGTCTCGTCCTCTTAAATTTCAAAGCGTAACGAACCTGTGTAGCCCGAGGAATTTTATTATAGTTTATTTCCTGGGGTGCAACTCCCCAGGTGGCATTGTCAGGCAACCCCCCCCCCCCCACACACACACTCTCTTCCCCCCCCACCCCCAATTTTCCTTTATACCCACCATCTGAATTGTCTCCACCTCCGCCAGACCCTCCCCCTCGCCACATCTAGTCTTTTTTTGATAGATGATGATCTATGCGTATTGATGCGTCATGCTGATGCGTAGCCCCTCCAGGATCCCTCCTTGCACTGCCACTCCGTCGTAGTGCGGGGCACCGAGTGCCGCAGGCCCCTCCGCACCCGTCGCCACCGCCGTCTTCGACGCCAGGCCGCGTCTCGCCAATTCCTCCTTTACCTCCTCTGCGCTGTTGTAGGTTCAAGTTTCCGTATCCCAGTGGGTCCTCATCTTGGTGAATGGCGTCTGGAACCGGATGCCCTTCTCCTTCAGGATTCTTTTAGCAGTGTTGTACTCCTTTCTCTTTTGGACCATCTCTGTCGCGTAATCGTGATGGAATGACGGTACTTTCTTCCCCAGTTCTATTTTCTTTGTCCATAGCTCTCTCAGGACCCTCTCTTTGGTAGTAAATTCCAGAAAGTTAACAATGATGGGTCTCGGTTGGGCACCGTCCGCTGGCTTCTGTGCAAATGAGCAGTTTGCTCTCTGAATTTGGAAATTAAAATCTGCTGGCAGGTGCAGTTCGCTTTTCAGCAGGTCTTCCACAAACTTGGCCACAGATTCTCCCTCCTCTCCTTCAGTGACTCCATAGATACGTAGGTTGTTTCTCCTCGGCCTGGACTCCAGGTCAGTTAACTTGTCCTGAAGAGCTTTTTGTTCTCTCAATGATATGACCAGAGCGTCATTAGCTTCCTGTGCCCAACGTTCTAGCTTTTCAATCCGCGACTCAGCCTCGTTGATCTTGCCGGTCTGGAGCTCCTGTTCGGTGACGACTTTCGCAAGTTGTTGATTTATTTCGTCTTTGGAGAAACACTGAGGAACGACGTGGAAAAAGACTTGGATGACTTCAAACGTGCGAAGGACTTCTTTTGATTCCGTTTTTAAATCCCTTATCTCCTTGCTAATAATTTTTATGTCCGAGCCCTTTTCCGCGTCGTTAGTCACGAGGAGTTTGTTTCGCCATCTCCCTCTGTTTCAGAGCAAGCTGGTAGTTCCGCCATATTGTCTGTTACCGTGTTTCTCTTTTGGTTGAATCAAGTTTTCCTTCCCATTCCAACGTTCCCCTGATCACTTTGTAGTTAATATGATATCTGACAATAGTCATTCAAGTTTTCGGGTAGTTTTTACCCTGGACGGTCGAGAGCCCTGGTGTCGCGCAGTCTACCGCTTTATGGCCAAACCAGAAGTCCCTTCCCTCTAGCCTTTTCAAGGGGGAGGTGGCTAGACTCGGCTCTTGTGGGACGAGAAGCAGAAGGCGTGTCCGATCGTAGGGGAAGATGAGATCACATTTTTGTGGGTCAACACAAACTCATCTGCGAGCACAGCAGCCTTGGACAATGACGACACTTTCTGTTCATTCAAGAACATTACCACCTTCTCTGGCAAAGAGTCTTTAAAATCTTCTAAAAGAACGAGCTCACGGAGTGACTCAAAGTCATTTTTGACATCATTAGCTGCACACTATTTATCAAAGAGGTTGCTTTTCTCCCATGCAAACTCGACAAAGGTTTGACCACTAGATTTTCTATGGTTCCTAAATTTTTGCCGGTAGGGCTCAGGAACAAGCTCATAAGCAGGAAAAATTGCTTCCTTTCCAACATCATATTGCAGGCTGTCTTCTAAGAAAAGAGCAGACACCAACTCCTGTGCTTTTCCCACCCACTTGCATTGGAGAAGGACAGGCCACATGTCTCTTGGCCAGTTGAGTGGCGAAGCTATTCGCTCCAAGGCACTGAAGTATGAATTCTGTACCTACCTACAACCCCCCCTTCCTTGGCCCGCCGACTCGATGCAGGTCTGTCATGTGGCCCGTTGCTAAAAAAGTTTGCCCACCCTCTATACAGACAGTGAGTTGGAGCAAGCTCGTAAGCACTACTTCCAGATGGCCCGCCCTGCCAGTGAGGGGAAATGTGTCATGTTCAAAGAGCTGAGATGCAGGCTGGTGACAAACACTGTCACCAGCATGATTTCTATCTTGAGAGCCAGTCAGCAAGGAGAGGGGGTCTGGTACCCTTCTAAGCATGAAGTCACTGCAATGGCTAAAAGACTAGTGGAGTGTTATCCCATGCTGAAGGATTAAGACAAAACAATGAAACATGTAAGTGATTATATTATTTTGCGCACTTAGATTTTGAAGCGTGTGGTTATTTTTGGCTGATACTTTTTTTTATCTGTGCATGTTCACTTTCCATCTTTATTTAAATAAACCTATAGGCTCTTGACTCCAAGTGCAAAACATCACAAATGGACAGTTCTGTATTCAAGTCATATATATATGTACAAAGTGAGGAGCATGGGGGGGGAGTGAAATCTTATTTACCACAGGCGAGCACTTACAAGAATCTTCACAAGAGATTCACCAGAGAGGGGCCACAAGAAGAAAAGGCATCGCATTGACTTCTCAGCAAGTGACCAAGAAGAAGATCATGATGCAGACTCAATTGGTGGATCAACAATTATTTTGTGTCATACACCAGGGCGCAGTTCTGATAATGGCCACACTTCACGTAAGTAGAAACATGTCCATTTTAATAATAATGATAATGTATGAAAGCTAGGCAATGTTATGATAGTTTTGGATATCATGATATATCACAGGCATTTTTACATTTGAATTGTCATTTGATATATTTTGATGCTCCAAACAATTTCATCCATTTGACTGATTTACTGATTTGTCTCCTCCATTTCATCAGCCAAAGATGGTCTGACAGCACAGGCCAGACATTATCAGACCCTGCAGGAGCTGTACAAGAAACCAAAACCCAACCAAGATGCTGTCTCCCAAATTCTTGACCTGCAGTTTCAAGCAAGAAGATCCTTCATTGATAGTGATGTTCTGAAAGAACAGGACAAGGCCAACAAAGATCCTGGATGCATATCCATGTGTCAAGGATCTTTATCATGTAAGTGATTAACTTGTTTTGGTTTATGATGAAAAGCAAGCATTGTTGCAGATTTTAACATTGACTTGCATTATAGGCGATGAATGAGCTGCGGCGCATTCTGGATAAGGGCAACAGAAAATTCATTGATGAACTAAAAAAAGAGATGGGAAGACTTCTGCTCCAATGTGTAATTTTATGGTGTTTGGAAAAAAAATGAAGTGATGAAGCCACGCATAACGCTGGATGTAGTTCAGTAGAGTCATTTTGCTGTGTCTCTAATTGACTGTGTAGCTGTTTCCTTGGACATAGGATGGTTTATGTTGCGCTGAATGAATAGATGCAGAATGGTAATACTCTTCATGCTGAAAAAATAAGATTTTTTTTGTGATCAACACAAACCTAATAAGACTCATTTTTAGGAAGACTAACTTTGAACTCAAAGTTGATTTGTTCTATTCCAGTGGAATATTCCATCGCGCTGCTCAAGCCACTCCCCACACTCTTTCCTTCACCAAGTCCACCACCGTAGAAGCTGGGACATGCCAGTGAGGCACTGCTTCATGTCATTCAGGTGAAAGTTTGTTTGCATTTTCTCACATTCAACACTTCATAGTTCCATGCATGGATGTGGCGTTTCCTTCTTCTTTTTCTTTAGCCAACAGAAGATCCCACAATGTACTCGCAGAAGAGGTCTTTCTGCAAGCCTGTGTTGCTGTTTGATGGGACCCGCTGTCTCATCTGTCTTGGAGCCACTCCCGCCACCACACTTGCCAAGGAAGACTTGAGTGACGGTCTGCTTCATCTGATGGGTTACTACTATGCCCTGCACCTCACATATTCAAAAGTGTGTGGCAACCCTTCTCTCTGTCATTCAGACAGAAGTGCTACAGGACACTATCCATGAGTGAGACACCACAGCCTCATACAAAAAAGACCATGGCAGAATGGAAAGATTTTATTGGGGAGTAGAGCTGTGTACTAGGCATAGGTAGTGATACACTCCGCTGGTAGTTGTAACTTGAGGGTGGGTGGAGTCTGTTGGAACAAACATGTTATCAGTGGTGATAGGAACACAACACTATATGCTGTCCCCATACTGTTTTTTTTTTTTGTGTGTGTAACTGAGTGTCAGGGAATCTGAATCAATATTCAATAATGATGACGGTGAATATTGTAACAATTGTTACTTGCGTTCTAGAAATGATTGCTTGAGGTTGTTTTAAGATGCAATGCCAATGACATTTTTATTACAAGGCAGTGAAGGCACTGTCAGCAATTTAAGTGAATAAATAGTTGTTGACAATATTAATTCTGTTTGCTGAATTATTTTTTTTTTTTGGGGGGGGATGGGCGTAGGGGGGGTGGATGCTTTGTCTCATTTTGAGAAAAAAAAGCTAATATTGTGAACACTTAAATTAAGAAGAATTGCACTGTTAGTAGGTCTGGTTTTAAGATCTTTTCATTCAAATTAAGAAAGAAGCAAACGTGAAAAAAGAATTGAGAAGCTAATATCAATTTTACTTGACTTAGTACAGTCCTTGGAATGAGTGCTTTACTGTTTATTTCAAGAGTTTTTCCATTCTTCAAATGCCTAGATATATCATCTTATTTTAAGAAATCTTACCAAGTCTAAATATCTTACTGCATTGGCAGATAATTTGACTTGTTTCTAGCCTGTTCTTTCTCAAATTAAGTGTTTATTTCTTAGATATATTTTGCAGTGTGTGGACACCGAGGGGAGCTCTAGAATTGGCTCATTCAACCGACCAAGGATCCAATCAGCAGCGGCGTCACAGGCCCTCCTCCTTCTTTGTTCTCTCTCTCACTTTGACTTCTGCACTGGACAGCCAGATTTGTGGAGGGAAGGTTGGAACAAGGTAAGGACGGGGTACCCCATACATTCATGTACGTAGAGTCACTAAGTCTTAAACTCACCAGGTTTGTATCGCTTGTGGAGACTTCACAATAAAAATACATTGACACTGTCAAGATGGACTCAAGCACTATGATTGAACTATACTGTATTTTTTGAGTGATGTGAAGCTTTTGACAAGCGCTGCGCAAAGGAGGCCCATTTGTTTTTGTTTTTTTGAAGGGGGCCCAAAATTCCTGGCGGCGCCCCTGAGCGGGCATCTCCAGCACTAAGGCAGTGGAGCTGCCGGCCACGAGAGAAGAATTAACCAGTCCATTGAAACCATTTGTTTGGTCTAGTGAGTGGCAACAGTCCTTTGAGGATCTTAAGTGCCTTCTCAGCTGTAACCCTTTCGTGTCTGCTCCAAATTTTTCCTCATTGGCTAGAAGCCCCAAATCTAGCGTGGGCACTTCTTGGGGGCTCCTGATGAAAAAGCAAGTGGCCCCATGTCTCTAGGACAAAGTTGAAAATTCACCCCATAGACTTGCATTGAATTAGGGTTAACAATAAGGCTGAAACTAGGGTTAGGGTTAGGGTTAGGGTTAGCTGAAATTAGGGTTAGGGTTTCGGGGTTCCTCAAGTACTAGAAGCCCCAAATTTGGCGTGGGTGCTTCTTGGGGGCTCCTGATGAAAAAGCAAGTGGCCCCAAGTCTCTAGGACATAGTTGAAAATTCACCCCATAGACTTGCATTGAATTAGGGTTAACAATAAGGCTGAAACTAGGGTTAGGGTTAGGGTTAGCTGAAATTAGGGTTAGGGTTTCGGGGTTCCTCAAGTACTAGAAGCCCCAAATTTGGCGTGGGTGCTTCTTGGGGGCTCCTGATGAAAAAGCAAGTGGCCCCATATCTGTAGGACAAAGTTGAAATTTCACCCCATAGACTTGTATGGCATTAGGGTTAGGGTCCAAGAGTACACATACACATTTTCTTTTGCTTTATTGATTTAAGCTCATCGTCTCCAGCTGCAAAGGTACAGAAACCTTTCTGTGTTTTGATGTCGTGTGTGAGAAAACATCACTTTTTTCTGTAAACTTGTGTTATCATTGTCCTTCATTGAAAATGACACAATCTTTCATTTCATTGTTCAGATGCCGAACACCAAGGCATTCCGTTGCTCTCTGGCCATGAAACGACGCCTGGAGCAAAAACGGGATTGGACACCTTTTCCACCTCGGAAGGACTTTGAACGTCGTGAGTACTTCCACGTTCATGATTTCATGTTCTGCCTGTGTTGTTATGTTGTATTCCAAATAAATCTTACAAAAACATATTTAGATTTTTCTTTTTTGTCAATTTACACAGGGCGCGGTACTGGTCAGCGACCTGGGTGCGAAGATGGCCCGTTTTGCTCCTGACTGACAAAACAGTGCAAGTTCGTTCTTAAGGTCCAGCAACCAGACAAGAAGGTATGGGTCGTGATTTTGTCAAGCCACGAGTTTCTTTATGTTTTTGTTCTGGTGGTGGGAGACTCACATCTCTGTCCACTTGTGGATGGTTTTGTGTTCTCGCCCCGGGCAACAACCTTGAACACGGGCTTGTAACAGACTCCGCCCAGGATTTTGCTGCGCTACTGGCAACTGTGTTGGACCGCTGGCCCAAGGTTTGTTTATCTGCTGTGACAAACAAATTTGAACACATGAATGTCATCGCCACTTTGTTTTATCAATATCAAGTAATTCCATGATCCATAGTTCAATAACAAGAATATTCATGAATTTATTTTGCATTTTTATGTTTGTTTGGGTTTTTTTTTTATATATACAACTATTTTGTAGGTTTTTGTGCTTGACTTTCCACCTCGCCTGACTGTCAAGCCAGAACTACAAACAGCGCTACGTCAAGTATATCATCGTGTTGCTGCACGCATGGGTGTGTAAAATACATATTTTTGTTGTATTTTTTTCTCTTCAGTGACACTGTGCTAACAGATATTTCTTAGAATTGTGTGATTACATAATTGATTATGTGACACTTCTTCCAGGTTTAACATTTGTGTATATGGCCGATCACCTCCCCCTTCGTCAGCTGTACATGGTGGTGTTATGATGGTGTAAGTTTTGCCTTCTTCAGCCTTACTTGCTCTTCATTTGATATGACAAATATGTGTTAACATGTTGTTTTCTGTTTACGTGCACCTCAGGACTGATTTTGGTGGAGCGTCTGCATGCTGCAGTGCTCCATCAGCTCGCACCCCCTTCACCTAGGCCAGGGGTGTTGTGCCACAACCAATCATCGCCCAGGGTGTCTCCCAGAGTGGTTGTGACAGGTCCTGTCCACATGCCAGTGTATGGACCTGCTCCTGAATGGACTCTTGTTGGACAGGAGGTTGAGGTAACCTGTTCATCCCTCTTTTTTTTTTTTCCCCCCAATCGTGTATTTGTCAAACTGTGCAACTTTTTATTTTAAAAATGAACACTTATCCTAAGTTGACTCTGATTTCCTCTCCTCTTTTTTTTGTAGACAGTACCAACAGCTGTTGAGACTGCATTTCACACAGACATCCCGTCCAATCCCGTGTGGTTCAGTGAGGCTGTGCTGCTGGACCACATGGAGACCGTCGTGGAGTCATCTGGCAGGGTTTCCCCAGCTGCCACGGTAACATTCACACAATTATTCATACACTTATCAACTAGGGGTGGGTGAAAAAAAAAATCAATATTGCAATATATTGTTGTGCTTTCTGTCGCAATAAATAATCGATACACTGACGGCAAATATCAATATTTTTTTCCAAACACCACCTGTCCACCTGTCCCGGGAAAGATAAAATCTCTCCCAGGACACAATTTGTCCCGTTTTTTAGGGAAAATGACAAAACCTCATTTAATTTCCGTCTGTGGTCTAGATAGGGTTGCCAACCCTCCCGTAAAATACGCGATTGTCCCATATTTGGCAACTAAAAAGCCTGTCCCGTAATGAACTGATGGGGGACGCACTTCACTTTTTCCCGTATATTTTGGGGACGCGGTTATTTATTTCTTTATTTTGTCTGCATCATTTTTTTTTATTGATTTTCAGAATCGGGGCAGTGAAAGGATTTTTTTCCCTCTTTCATCTTCCCGTCGGTTTGTATATCCCAAGTCCCCAAGTTGCGATAAGACAAGTTGCTACTGACTTTACATTACCAGAAAGCACTGTCCTTGTTTACATGAAAGTTATTAATGTTCATGCACTTTAATATGTTTGCTTGTGCAGTGCACGTTTGTTTGTACATTATACAAAGTTTTGGAATAAATGCAAGATCACAGGCATTTTCCTTTTTATAGGTATTTGACGATGATGTGACGACCCTGTCTCTATATAACTTGTTGTGGCTCCCAGCTGTTTTCCCATTTTTAGGTAGCGGTGGATGTGGGAGTGGCATCTTCCGATTAGGACACCTGTGCCGATGCCCCCCGCAGGATAAAAGGCCAACTGCGTGTGCCGCTCAGTCTCTTCCCCATTCTCCATCCAGCAGCCATGGGCGTCTGGCCGACTCTCAGCTTCTTCTGTTCTGTTTTGCACCTGACAACACCCCACATCCTATTATTCACTCATCCACACTTACATTACTGATGAATACTGACAAACACACACCATATATTTCATTATTTTGCTTACAATTATCTATTTTGTTATAATAAACCTTTTGATTAATTGCAATCCGCAGTGTCCCTTCCGTTATTGTCATAACTCTTGAGCCGGGTTATGACAATATCGTCTGCAAAATTTCGAAGATATCGTGTGTCGTGATGTTGTCATTATCGTGGGCCAAATATTGTCACAGTATCGAATCGTGGGTTAGCCGTATCGCCCCACCCCTATTATCAACACAAGATCACATATGTACAGTACATGTACAGTTTAATTAGTGTGTTACTTTTTTTATGAATTAATTTCTTTATGTTCTTCCAGATGTCCAGCCTGAGACGTCTATCAGCACGCGTTGCCTCAAAAACCAAAACAAACAAGTGACATGTTGGTTTTTTGCGATATGTGTATTTCATTGTGTGCATCTTTGTGATAGGACAATAAATGCAGTTCTTTAAACGTTACTTTGTGTCCTTGTATTTGCAGGTGTGGGCAACACGTTCAACTGTCCACATGACTGAGTCTGCCTCCAGCAATGTCACAGCAGTGCAGCAGGTTTGTACTTATTCATTTCCACTTCATCACCTGTGTGTGTTTTCTAGGCTTTACACCGATCTTATCGGCTGTATCGGATCGGCCGATATTTGGCATTTTTTGAAACGTTCATGATCGGGCGTCATGTCATGAATCTCCGATCAATGACGTCATGGTCGTGTTGAAACTTTTTTAATCTGTCTCATTTCCTCCAAAGTAGTTTCACAGCATCGACATGTTTATTTGTTTGTATCCGAGTGTTATGTAAATGTATAGATTTGGGTTTACATTGTTGTCAGTTCCTTTTGTCTGCTGTGTGTCCGTTTGGGCACTAGATGGCGCAGTAGATGCTGTGTTCCCTTTTTTTTGCTTGTTCCAGGTGCGGAAAGGTGATTGGCTGGTGCCAATATTTAAGGAGGAGGACTTCAACACCTCGGTCTCTTTGTCCTTCTCCCAGCTCCCAACCAGAGGCCATGTGCCGCAGCAGCAGCATTCTGTGTTCAGCCATCAATTCTGTTTTGTAATCTATTTCAGTTCCCTTTGTGTCCACGTAGCCCGTAGGGGAGGGAAGCCATTTGTGTTGTGACCCTTTTCTCCTGTGTTTTAGTTGAGGAGGTTAGTTTGACTGTCATTTATTTGATTGTTTTCTTCATAGGTAAGATCCATAAGAGAGCCATTTTGTTTGTTGTTTTGGCCATGCCCTCCCTGACGCCAGTGCAATGATGGTGACGTTTAATAAAAACCATCCTGTGGACGAAGCACCTTTGTCTAATTTGAGAGCTGGGAGAAGGGGGGGAGCCTTTATGTTGTGTCCTGGTTCCCCCTAGGCCGGGGCATAACACCGAGAGCTAATGATTCATGATTCAAAAACCTTCATTTTCGTCTTCGTGCCTCTTCCTGTTTTGAGTACTGTCGCCATGTGACGGACAATAAAGTTTCTTTGAATCTGCAAGATATGCAACGCTACAGTACCTCGCGGGGGAACTTTGGCAAAAAATTTCAACACCACAAATTTAATCAGGCACTTGGAAAAGATACACACGGAGGAGCATGTCGAGTTTAAGAAACGCAGCGCGGAGAAAGAAAAAGAAAAGCAAACTCTGAAACGGATGCTAAAGCAAACAACTTTAGACGGTGCTTGTGAGAAGGCAAGGGGTGTACAGAAACAAGTATTTATTGCCCCTAACGTGATCGGATCGGTGATCGGTTTATTTAAACTCACTGATCGGTGATCGGCACAAAAATCGTGACCGTGTAAAGCCTAGTGTTTTCCTTTCTATGTTTATTGGCATAAAATCACATCTTTCTTATTTTAATCAGGTGGAGGCGACGCCACAGATGACCAGAGCTGTGCCCGTGGTTCCTGTGGCTCCCGTGGTTGCCAGCACCAAGCCAGAGGAGGCCAGCACCGTCCAGGAGGCAACACAGAAGATCAACTAAGCTAAGGAGGCTTTTCTTTCTTCTTCTGTTGCCTCTGACTGCTCCGCTCGTTCTACGCCTCGCACATGTGATTTGTGATCCATCATCAGTTAGTACTAGTGAAGATGCAGTGGCAGATCATGGCACTGGTATTAGATTAGCCAAGGTTCTGCATGGTTCTTTTCATCAAGGCGAAACCGGTCACGGTTTAAAATTCCAGCACCAGCTGGCAACAGTGAGTCACTTCAGAAGAGCAAAACTCCTCACTTTGACATGGATAATTCTGACGTAGAGTTTGTCAGTGCTGTGACCAATGAAGAGTGTAACTTCTCTCCCCTTGATGTTGATGTTTGTTTAGACCTTTGCAAAAACTTGAAGATTCATTTGGACCGTGCGAGTTTTCCAATTTCTGATTGCAATGGCCCATTAGGTTCGCCGTGTACAAATGAGAATGTAGAGGCTGATGGAAACTGCTTCTTCAGAGCCATCAGTCAAGCTGTGACTGGTTTATAGACACAGAAGTGGAAATTCAGGTTGCAGCAGATTGTTTACGATTAGATGTGTACACTTTTATCGATGGTCATGGGTTGAAGTACAGCTCTTGCAAGAAACAATTCTCACATTGTATATATTTATGGATGTATTTGTTTTATATGGAAGCAGTTACCATAATCCAAATTAAAATAGGACTATAATAACAGAAATGCTTTTTCATTTTAAGAATGAAGCTGCATTATTTGACTCATAATTAAAATGGTTAATAAGTCATTCAATCTGCTTTTTCATTTTCTTCTTCAAGACTGCTCATTCTTGTACTTAATTCAAATGAAAAAGGAAAACACATTTGAGATTTAATTTTCAAAACATGCACCAGCAAAGAGTTACCAAAATTCAATATGAAATGTAAAATTCAAAAATGAAAAAGCAATAGCAGAATGCTTTTTCATTTTAAGAACAAAGCTGCATTATTTGACTCATAATTAAAATCATTAATAAATATTCCTATATGCATTTTCATTTTCTTATTCGTGTCGCACCTTTTATGACACAATCAAAAAGAAAACTGAGGGCATTGCTTTTTAATTTTCGTGGTCCTGCCCTGCACAAGAGTTACCACAACTCGAAAACGAAATCGCAATCTCAAAGTAAGCGCGCGGCGCAGGAAAGTGATGTCAGCAGCTCTCCACCTCCGCTGTGGGTATGGCGGTATGACGCCAAGTGTCATTTGCCTCCTGTCATGTGTAAATTCTAATGTTTGTGAATTTAATAAATGTATATATATACTGTATATTTAAAAAAACAATAAAAAAAAAAAAAGCGGTATGACACCACACTCGCCGAAAAACGTGGACCACTGACGGATCTCGTTGGTCGGACAGATTTGAGCATGGCACACATTGACACAATTGTTCAAACCCTGCTGGATTTAGCTTCCCAGGTGGAGTTGAATAGTGTATCTGAATCTGATGCTCGGGACCGAGTTGAGCAGGTATTCTGCCGTCCCAGATACGGACGCAAACAAGGTTGCCCTAGCCAACCTGTTGTCAGTTATGGAACACCTTGATGCACCAGCACAACATCAAAGCTAAAGCTATTTGTTACATGGGTGGAGTAACAGCTGTTCGGCGTCGGCCACCAGTCCATCCGTCGCAGGATGCGATGCAACAGATCATTGCTTCCGTTCGGCGTCGGCCACCAGTCCATCCGACGAAGGATGCGAAGCAACAGATCAATCCGTCGACTGGTGGCAGATGCTGGTGCGAGATCTGTCAGTGGTCCACGTTTTTCGGCGATTTAAATCTCGATTACCGGCAACTTCAATGACGTGAAAGAAGTAACGATGGCAAAGTGGTGTCATACCGCCATACCTTTTTTTTCTTTTCTTTTCTTTTTAGATAAAAAAAATATATATATATATATATGAATGTATATATATATATATGTATATATATATATGTATGTATATATATATATATATATATATATATATATATATATATATATATATATATACATATATATATATATATATATATATACATATATATATATATATATGTGTATATATATATATATATACATATATATATATATGTATATATATATATATATATATATATATATACATATATATATATATATATACATATATATATATATATATATACATATATATATATATACATATATATATATATACATATATATATATATATATATATATATACATATATATATATATACATATATATATATATATATATTTTTTTTTTAAATTCACAAACATTAGAATTTACACATAACAGGAGGCAAATGACACTTGGCGTCATACCGCCATACCCACAGGTGGAGAGCTGCTGACGTCACTTTCCTGCGCCGCGCGCTTACTTTGAGATTGCGGTTTCGTTTTCGAGTTGTGGTAACTCTTGTGCAGGGCAGGACCATGAAAATTAAAAAGCAATGCCCTCAGTTTTCTTTTTGATTGTGTCATAAAAGGTGCGACACGAATAGGAAAATGAAAATGCATATAGGAATATTTATTAATGATTTTAATTATGAGTCAAATAATGCAGCTTCGTTCTTAAAATGAAAAAGCATTCTGCTATTGCTTTTTCATTTTTGAATTTTACATTTCATATTGAATTTTGGTAACTCTTTGCTGGTGCATGTTTTGAAAATTAAATCTCAAATGTGTTTTCCTTCATTTGAATTAAGTACAAGAATGAGCAGTCATGAATAAGAAAATGAAAATGCAGTTTGGATTATTTTTTAACGATTTTTTTTATGAGTCAAATAATGCAGCCACGTTCTTAAAATGAAAAAGCATTTCTGCTGTTGCTTTTTCATTTGGATTATGGTAACTGTCTGCTTCCACACTCCAGTGGTTCTGCACATTAGTATAAATAGAGTGATTCTCTATCATTACATCACAGGACGGCGGCACACTGACTCATTCCATGAACCTGGACACTGATGATCCAGACTTTGGACCAGATGAGCCAACAGGCCACAGTGGAAACGGGTCAGAACATGGGACTGGCTGCTGAAAGTACACAGGTAGGTGGCGCTGTCATCCCAAGTTGTGTGGTGTGGAGGATCAGGGCCAAAGTTCCAGATGCTCACAGATGTGACTGGATTCAGGAGGAGTGTTTGAAGGCTGGACTCCCAACAGTGATTGGCTGCTGAGGACCTCTCAATCACAATCAGGTTTTTTAGTGGCTGTGAGATTGAAAGTGAGATTGCATTGTCCAGGGAGGAGGACAGCAGTCAGTCATGTTTCACCTCCAGTCAACACGCAGTGGTTCACATGAAGGTCCAAGAGGCCTACAGACCTACACAGAGTCTGGATGTGGCAGCACAGTTGGATCATTGTCTTTGTTGTGTTGTTTGGTCATTGTGATCCAATGTAATGTGAGAGAAGGACGAGTGCAGTTCTATTGGAGTGAGTTGCTTACAAATACAGATTGCACAATTTCTATCCCAATTGTTAAGTGGGAAAGAGACCTGTCTCTCCAGCCTCACTCTAATTTCTGGAGAACAATCTGCCTGAACACCTTTTCACTGATAAAACAACCTATTCTACTATTGATACATTTTAAAGTACTCCACAGGATCCACTACACTGGACAGCGGATGTTTCAGATGGGCATGACCGCCTCTCAGACCTGCTCACACTGCACAGTTAATGTCCCAGATAATTACCTACACGCTGTATGGCATTGCCCACCAGTAAATAAATTCTGGCACGTAGTATGCAATGATCTATCAGCACAGGTTGGTTACAACATCACAGCCACTCCTTCTTTTTGTCTCTTAGGGGACCTCAGTGATATCACATCAGATAAGGCAGAATCTCGCATGCTGATCACCTCCTTATCTATCGCTAAGAAAACAATCCTCACAAACTGGAAAACAAAACAACACCTGCACATTGCACAATATAGGAACTTACTGTTAGACCACACCTCCTTGGTAGGAATGTCTGCTTCATCCTATAACTAACTAGTAATCAATCAATAGCTGAGGCTGCTGGTTGATGTGGGCAGCCGTGGTCGTGCTGCCGCGGACCGGGTGCGGTCTGGGGGGGCTGCTTTGCGGGTTGGTGGGGGGTCGGGGGTTGGGTGCCCCGGCGGGGGATGTCTACCACGCGGGGGGCTGGGCCTGGTGGTTGGTGGGTGGTGCTCCGGGGGTGGTGCTCCGGGGGGGTCCCTGGCTCTGGTCTGGGGGCCCCCTTGTTGGTGGGAGGGCTGGTCCGTCCCTGTGTCTGGGGACTGGCGCTGGATCGTACGCGGTGGGGTCGCATGCCTGGGGTGGGGCTGCGCGTTCGCCGGCTACCGCTCCTGTGTGCCCTGGTGGTGCGGTGCGGTGGGGGGCGGGCCCCCTTTGGCTCCTGGATCCCTGTGGTGTCCCCGGCCCCGATGTCGCTGAGGGGGCGCCCTGACCGGGAGTCCCCCCTGATCACATAATAGGTGTTTTGTTTTGTTTTTTTTTTATTTATTTTTTTTCCCTAAATTTTTAATTAATTAATTTATTTTCTTCTGTTTCGGGGGATTTGTGTCTTGGGTGGTCGCTGCCCGGCCTTCTGGCCTTAAGACCCTCTCCAATCTTAATAGCATTATAGACACTTAGGGCCTGGGGGGGTGGTTCGTGCACTGCGGCCGCCGCCCTCCTCAGCAGCAGTGTGGTTGCCCCAGGGCCTTACCACCCTTCCATTTTAAACGCACCATAGTTCAACACACCAGCAAGTGCACATATACACACACTGACACCCCTACACACAGTGTGGTCGGCCTGCTAGCGGGGGCGGGATCCGGCATCTTTCCCACTCTGGATGGGCTCTGTGCAGTCCGGTGCCCCTGGGGTGCAAGACCGGCTGGGCCTATGGGGACCTCGCCACTTGCGGCGATGCTCCATACTGGGTTCTTAGGGGGGGGGCCTCTGGGTGCCCGGGCCTGCCTTGGGTACCGATCCTCCCGGTGGGTGAAGGGGCTGGGTCCTGTCATGGGGATGAGTCCGGTCTCGCTTGCCCTGGGGGGCCCCGTCCGGAGGACGGGCTCTGCTGTCTGTTCGCCCTGGGTGGTGTCCCTTCTCCTTGGGGTATCTGCCTCCCTGTCATCTTGCCCTGGCTCGTGGGGCGGGTGCCCTCCGGTCCGGGGGCCTGCTGCTTCGGGCCTCTTCCTGGCCGGCATTGCGGCGGGTGTGCCGTGTCCGGGCCACCCGATCCCTGGGCTTGTCGCTGGCGTGGGGCGGTTGCGGCCTCGGAGGCCACACTAATTGGCAGCCTACTTCCAGTGACGTACTTAAACACACCCATTCCCACGTTCAGGTACACACACCACCACATCCACACACACACACACACACACACACACACACGCACACACGCACGCACGCACGCACGCACGCACGCACGCACACACACACACACACAGGAGCAGCAGCTCTAATTGGCTGAGAGCTAAATATCTTCTTATCTTACTGGGTGTAAATGAATCTGTCCATTTTTTAAATGTCGAAATTTAACATTTGGTTTCTATTTTTTCAGATATTATTTCTGTCAAATTAATTTGAATCAACAGAAGAAGAAAATCAGTGTGTAGTTCAAACTTTGTGCGTCTTTGTGTTCAGTTTTTCTACTGTAGTTGTGCTTTTCTTTTCATTCCAGATGAATTCCACTCAATATCCTTTTCAAACCTTGTAGGTGTTGAGTGAGCTGCAGCGCCCCCTGGCTACAAGTTTCATACTGTGACTCTGCCGACCGAGGTAAAAAACCAACAAACTCTGACACTTTGCTGAGGACCTCCTGGAGGAGCTGAAGGTGCAGAACCTTCTCAGGCCTCTCTGAGGAGGAACTTGCGGCTGTCGGTCCTCTGCTGCCCCCTGCTGGTCACACAGGCCTCTTACACCTCCGTTTGTCTGTTCAGCACATATTCAATTTTTTAATGGCTCTATAAACGTCACTGATGAGACGATTTTATGATTCCTGCAGTTAAAATGTTTTAATTCCAAATCTGCAAAAACCTTCTGATCAATGAAGACAGAGTTGATTAAAATGATTTCAAAATTGACCCGTTTGAGAAAAGCTGCACTGTGGCATTGTTTGCATGTTGTTTTAGCTCTCAGTGGCTTCATTTCGCATTTTTCTTAAAAGCTTCGTTTAGTGGTCCATTGTGGTCAATGGGACACTGAACATCCGCTTTGTGTGCCCGAGTTGTAAGAGGATCAGGTGCGGACATTTTAGCATTTAAATTATTATGGCTTATTAGCATAGGTACGTAGTACCTCACCTGTCCGTTCTTTTTACAGTGCTTCCTGAATACCTCACCGGCACCCTACAGCCGCCTGCGAGCACAAAGCTGCGCAGAGCCTCCTCGTTGTTCTCCTCACCTGGAGGACGCTTGGTGATCAAGACCTGTGGCCCAAAACTCGGTCCTATAAGATAAGTGCAGGAACTCTGCCGCTTCGCCCGCACTTGATTGTGCTAGTCGCCCCGTACAGACGGTGGACGGTGCATGTTGCTTCCGTCCCGCCTTGGTTTTACTTGTTGTTTTTCCTCGTTTGCTTACGTCGCCACTGCTGGCCCTCAGACAGCAGACGTTACACTATCAAGTCGCCGGTCCAGCCACAGTGGTGTGTGTGCGTGTATGCGTGTGCGTGGTTGGTGGGAACGTGTGTGTGTGTGTGTGTGTGTGTGTGTGTGTGTGTGTGTGTGTGTGTGTGTGTGGTGTTTGTGTGTGTGTGTGTGTGTGTGTAATTGCATTGTTTGTTTGTTTTTCTTGCTATTTCAGTACATTTGACAGATTTTAGGGAACTTTTAGTAACCAACTGTTTATCTTTTCTTTTGTAGTCGCTGAGAGCTGCTGGTGGTGGCGGTGTCCCGGGTGGTGGGCCCCTTCGCGTGCTGTGACCCGGGATTGTGGTTGTTTTCTTCTTTTTTTTTGCACTTCACTTTCTTTGCAGGTGTGTCACGTGTGAGTGGGGTGTTCCTTGTTTTCTTTGGTTCCTCCCCCGTTTGGCCCCCTCATCGGTAAGCCTCAGTTTCTACACCAAGAATAAGGAGCTCAGTAGCTCCGTTTTAAGTGTTGGTCTGTTTGTTCCTTTTATTTTTAAATGTTGAATAAAAGTTGGTTTGATATTTTAAACATTCTGAACCACGTCTCCTACTCCTTCCTCGTAGAACTTACCTGTGTGCCTAATTATTACTTTTGTGTTTAGTAGAACTCCCTGGGTGAAATTCCCAGGGTGGCGTTGTCGGTTCCTTTTCATTTTGTTAAATTCCCAATATTAAATCTTGCTTTATCAGATAGCCATAACCACTCTCATCGCCACAGGATATTTGAGACAACTGAGTCAAACTGTCGTGTCTACTTCCCAGTCTCAATAAACATGTTCACTACTGTGGCATATCGGACTTTCCCGCCGCGAGTCGCTCGTCAACATACTGCTGTGAAAGAGGGGTGACATCACAGAACGCGAGGTGCATTTAGGTGCTGCTGCGTAAAACTAAAAGATATTCCTGGGCAAATATTCATTTGACAGACGTAAACGAAGTGAAATATGACTTCAATTTAAGTTTGTTTTAGTTTGTTTTTATAAACACACCAAAAAGTTTGAGTTAGTTATCGTTTTTGAAAAAAGTTCTTGACTTCTACTTTGGAGATATTGATGACGAGTTGTATATAAACGGTGTGACTATGTGGTTCGGCAAGCGGTGGTGCTGTCTGTACATAGCTTAGCAAACGGCTAGCGCTAGCACCCCCTTTCAATGCCAGAGTGAAAAGATCCACACGGAGTGTTATGACCCACGGGTGGGTCTAGGTGCCTCTATGTTTGTGTCTGTGTGTGTGTGTGTGTGTGTGTGTGAGAGAGAGAGTGGATGTCGGCTTGCAGGTGCGGTCCTGGATGTCGGCTGCTGATTGGACGCGCCACGGCTGAGAAGGCGGAGCAGTCGAGCCAGCCTGACGGTCGTCCCTCCTCCGCTCCCAACTCTGCAGTTAGTCACTTCTGAAATGGTGTTAGAGCACGCAGCCGTAGGTAGTGATGGCCGATGGAGGCTTTGTTGAAGCTTCGACACTTGTTTCAAAAAATGGTTCATTACTCGAGGCTTCAATGACACAGTGCTCGAGGAGGTCATCTAGTGCTCAATAAAATGAAGTGCAATGGAAACGTGTTCATTGTTTCATAGATTGTTTGGGATTTGATTCGCCATGCATTTTTGTTGGACAACACTACATGCTTGTATGGTTCAATGCTGACACAATAAAATAAAAATGAAAAATAAAGACAATGTCTCTTTTTTGGCACGACTGATTGTAGTAGACTATAGCTCTTATACTTAGCCTGACAGTTTGTGCAATGAATTATATTATATCCTAAAACAAGACTAAATAGCCCATAGTTTAAAAATATGTTCAATAGTAAGTGTTCAGTGGGTCAGATGTCAAATGTGATCTATTTAAAATGTAGAATAGATGAGCTAAATAACACATATATAATACACATTGATGGGAATTGAACCATCGCCTCAGTCTTGCAAGTCCAAGATTGTCATAATGTACCACAAACCCAAATCACACTCCCTTTTTTTCATCTAAGCTGTTTGAGTAGCGTTAGCACACCGTGATTCCTCATCAACTACAGGCCTACACTTCAAATAATTATGAGAAAAATCCAACGTAAAGAGAGCACTTCCATTAGGAAATAGTCAACATGAAATTTCGTCCTCTACTGACACCTGCTGGTCAAATTGAATAGTTGCAAATATTGTGAACAAGTTGTCATCTAATTCTAATCCTAAACAATATGGCCATTCGAAGTGAAGTATTAAGACAATTAATCAGGTTTATACTGCTTGACTGAACACATGCATCCCGTTCCAGTGCACTAAAACCCACTTCCCTTCAGGACCGTGTCAGCGAAGCCAAAACTTCCTTGATTGACGCTGTTTCCCAGCATGCAATGCGAGCTAGCGATTCACAATACTATTTCATCACAAACATGGATGTAAAAAAGAAAAAGGGAAAAAGGAAAAAATGAAACTTCACGAACAGCAACCATTGCAATACAAGCAGAACTTGGCCGAAGTTTTATATTATGTACACCATAATACAGCCTTCTGGTAGACAAGCCATACTATTTAAGCCGTGTCCTCCTATGGCACTTCCGTGGGTGGAAGCACATGGTAGAGGTCACGTGCTGGTTGTGCGTCACCCCTCGGGGCCCTTGCAGGTGATCTGCAGGGCATCTGATTCAGGTGAGTATATGGAAAATATGGGTCAATGTAGTCAGTCGTAACATGAGAAGCTTGCTGGCGAAAATAATGCACTACATGTTGATGTCACACCTTTTTTTTGTTTTGTATGAGCATTTAAAAAAACAACAACATAATAATAATAATATGGATATTGACCATGTATGTTTTGGAGTTCAATGACAGAGGTTAATTAATATATATATATATACATACGTATATATATATACATATATATATATATATATATATATATATATATATATATATATATATATATATGCATGTATGTATGTATGTATATATGTATATGTATATGTACATATATATATATATATATATATATATATGTATATATATAGTCAGCTGCTTTCGGTTGACATATTAAATCTATTGTGATATGGAACGATAGTTCATAATGTACGTGTTACTTGCTTTGCAGATAAGGTGTACCCTATTTCTTGTGCTCATGGTTATTTTAAAAGGCAGACAAGAACGTTGTTTGCTGTTGGAGGGCTACAACAACACTTCGATGCTACGCTTTGTGCCGTCGCTACGGACCCCAAACTCTCGTTCTTGTTGGATTCGGGTTCTGCGCAGACTGGTGGGAGAGTTTGTGTACAGGTTTTGCAAAGGAACGGTGTCTTCAGTTATACACACGCTCATTAAAGTGCCGACCGTGGAGGAAGCTGGTGCCGCTGCACGCCGTTTCCAGCAGAATAACAGCGAAATTACCCAAATAAAAACAAATCAGGAAAATATGTCTTTGCTGTGCTTTTATTTACAAAGTTGAAATTCTTCTAACTTACAAAAAATGTGAACGAAAAGGTAGAAATATAAATACGAAGGAATACGTATTTGTTCAGGGGTGCGTAAAGCCGGAGCCCTGCATTTGCTGCGCTACCCTTTTTAAAAAGGTCTCCGTTGCGCGTTATTTTAATATGTCCATCTCTTTTAGAAGAGAAAGCATCGCCCCGGTCTCATCCTCTCTCCAAATGTCAACATTCTTATTCGCGTTTGCCAGGTTGTTTCGCGCCGTCTGTTTTGTTAGACGACGTAGTTGTGCGGTCATGAGTTGCGAGAGCGAGGCGTGGCGCATGCGCACTCGCATTGTCCAGTTAATAGTCCGATTAAAGCGTATACATGGCAGAGAAATTTGAATTCCAATCGCATTATCTGGGTGTCTCAATCGGAGTTCTCAAACTCCAATCATAATCGGAGTAAGGTGTTTACACGCACGTGAGTTCTCCGATCATAATCGGACTAAGGCAGTAATTCGATTTTCTCTAGTGCCATGTAAAGGCACTGAATGTAGTGGTTCAGACCAGACGCGAACAGGCGCGCGGCTCGTGCCATTCATTTCAATGGAAGCGGAAGCGCCGCGAAGCGGAGCGCCGACGAATTTCGCGAGCGAGGCTCCAACTGGTTCACACCAGACACGTTTAATCTCTCTCGCACTCTGATACAATGTACTGACAAATATAACATACAAATATGATATATGATCGAATTTGTCATTCGGTTTTTATTTTGAAATTAGTTTATTTTGAAAATTCACCGGATTTTCTCGTTTTTATTGAGCGGCTTCCTGTACTGTAGACGAGGATCGCTCGCGGCTCATGCACGAAATAGAGCAGACGCCGAAACAACAAATGCATGCCGCGAGCCGCGCAACCACCACATTGATTAACGTGGGCGGCGAATGGAAGCGCTCGGCGGCGCTTCGCTTCCACGTCCAGTGAACTGACGTTAAATGCATGGCGCGATCCGCGAGGGGAGCCGCGCGCCTGTGACTCTCACCTCCAGCCTCATCGTGATGCTGCTCCCCTACAGAGACACAGCTGGTGGAACCCAGCCAGCAGCTCCAGGAGAACATCTGCCCTCGTCATGATGAGGTGATGAAGATGTTCTGCCGCACTGATCAGAAGATCATCTGTGCTTTATGCTGTATGGATGAACATAAAGGTCATCAGACAGTGTCAGCAGCAGTACAGAGGCCTGGGAGGCAGAGAGAGCTGGAGGAGACCAGGCAGAAGATCCAGCAGAAGATCCAGCACACAGAGGAAGACCTGAAGGGGGTGGAGTCCATCAACGGCTCTGCTGATAAAGCAGTGAAGGACAGCGAGAAGATCCTCACCCAGATGATCCGTCTGCTGGAGAAAAGACGCTCTGAGGTGCAGCAGCAGGTCAGATCCACACAGGGGGCAGCAGTGAGTGGAGTCAAAGAGCTTGAGAAGAAGCTGGAGCAGGAGATGATGGAGCTGAAGAGGAGAGACGCTGAGCTGGAGAAGATCTCACACACAATGGACCACAGCCAGTTTCTCCACAGGTTCTCCTCACTGCCAGCACTCAGTGCGTCTCCAGACTCCTCCAGCCTGGAGATCCGTCCTCTGAGATACTTTGAGGACGTGGCAGCAGCTGGACCAAGCTGAGAGATGAAATACAGCAAGTTCTGCACAGTGCACAAACGTCTGTTATTATCTGAGGAGAACAGAAAAGTGACATTCATGGAGGAAGTTCAGTCTTATTGTGATCATCCAGACAGATTCACTGACAAGAAGCAGGTCCTGAGTAGAGAAGGTCTGACTGGACGATGTTACTGGGAGGTTGAGTGGAGAAGGGGGAGGGACTTCTGTGGTTTATTTTAGGGGGTTGGTGTAGCAGTGGCCTACAGGAACATTGGCAGAGCAGGAAGGTCAGAGGAAAGTAGATTTGGATTCAATTGCTGTGTCTCAATTCAGGTTCCTCAGCATCCTTGAAGCGCGCATTTTGAAAGGAAGTTGCGTCATCGCATTGCGCGAAGGCTTGTCCCAATTCCCGAGGGTGTTTAGGACGCTCAAAATGCGCACTCGTAAATACGCACTCGTTTTAGCCGATTCCAAGAATACACCGCTACTATCCTTTGCGTACTTGGGTATCCCATGATGCTTTGCGTGCTGCTGCAAAGCATCGTGGGATCCTGGGAAGTCAGCTGAAATTAGCGGCATGTACTGGTTAAGACACGACATATAAATCTAAATATTGACGTTTCACATAAAGTATCCAGTTTTTAAGGTAGGATTTTATTTATTTGAACATTCAACGGCATCGTTAGATGGCAAACCAATGGTTAGCGTGATACTATAGAAACGTCACTTCCGGGGTTGGCCAGCCAGAGGGAACGGCGGTGACGAAACGAGGAAATACGCCGAAGGCTAGACCGTCCCGAGTGGTTACCGGGGAGGCGGGGTTTGGTCCGTCCTTCTAGGCTGGGAACTCTAAGAACGCTTCCTTCAGACGGAGGACACTCGGCCTCAAGGGTGCAGAACCTGAATTGAGACACAGCAAATGACAAATCCTGGAGTTTATATTGTTACCCAGGTGAATATTGGTTTCGTCACAACAACATGAGTACTCGTGTCTCAGGTCCTCGGTCCTCCAGAGTGCGAGTGCACCTGGACCACAGAGCAGGTCTTCTGTCCTTCTACAGCGTCTCTGGAACCATGGAGCTCCTCCACAGAGTCCAGACCTCCTTCACTCAGCCGCTACATGTTGGACTTTATGTTCCTTCAGGTTCTTCAGCTGAGTTGATGAAAGTGTGACTGAAGTCGTCAGAGAGACTCTGAGCTGAATTCTCACCTTTGATTCTTCTTCTGTCTTCACGTTTGTTGCCCAGTGTCTCCGGCTGTCAATCACAGGGTGGGCGGGGCCTGGACGCCACTTCCTGTTGGTGCTCCTGGTGACTGTTGTCCACCTGCTGGATGTTTGTGCCACGTTGTTTCTCTTCCTCTGCAGCCCATTCATCCCGCAGATTAATAATGTGTCATTAGTCCACATGACAACTTTATTACTGTGGAAACACAGCTGAGGTCTGTTTCCACTCTGGACCTTTCCGCCCTGACCTTTGACCTTTCAACAACTCATCCATCTGATCAACCTTCTGACTGTTGATCCGTTTGTCAACAATCAGATGAATGCATGTAAATACCCCCTAGCCTAAGTTAGCTTGCTTTGGTTGTTGACATCTATAAAAAAAAAAAAAAAAAAAAAAAAAGTTAACGTTAAATAATGTACATGGCCAGGTTCAGATGATGGAAATATCGGGTTGATTCAATGATGCCCCGTATTGGCAGCTGTTCGTTTGCCTGCGTTTGAATAAGAGGGGAGGAGTTGTGATGTGTTGGTGTAATTAGTCAGCCATACCACCAGGGGGGGGCGCGGTAAACGCACAACTACGTGCAGGGTTCAGGTACACCCTCTCTCTCTACAACAAGAATAAAGCATGGAGTACGTAACTACATCGGTGTTGGTCGGCTGTCTTTTCATTTAATGTGATTTAGTATATTGATACTAACTTGAGTAATAGGAAGACATTACAAACTGGCGACGAGTCTAAAGAACCTACTGGTGCTGGTTGAGTCGGAGGAGAACCACGTCGCGGAAGCTGCTATTGGTGACAAAGCTGTTATCGGTGCGGGAGAGAGACTACGAGAATGGCAGCGATCAACGGACGTATTGACGCCTTTGACGAGTCCGCGGAGCAATGGTCATCCTACGTCGAGAGGTTTGAACATTTTGCCCAAGCAAATGATGTCCCAGCAGAGAAGAAGGTTGCCGTGTTTTTAAGTGTAATCGGAGCTACAACCTATGGACTACTCCGTAGTTTACTGGCTCCGGATAAACCCGGAAGTAAGCAGTACGCGGACCTCGTAAAAGTTCTACATGACCACTTCTCACCGAAGCCGATTATAATCGCCGAGAGATTCCGTTTCCACAAGAGGAATCAGGAAGAGGGAGAGAGCGTTGCGCAGTACGTGGCGGTCTTAAAGAAACTGTCTGAACATTGCGATTTTGGCATCCATTTGCATGACGCCTTGCGTGATAGATTTGTGTGTGGCCTCAGCAATGAAAGTATTCAGAGGAAAATGTTAACTGAGGAAACATTAACTTTTCAACGTGCTGTGGACATTTCGATGTCAATGGAAACGGTGGCTAGAGAAGCTGAACATCTTAAAACCTCCCTAAAAGTGCACGCAATGTTCGCCTCTTCACCACAAGGGGGAGATAAATGCTTTCGCTGTGGCAAGTCAAATCATAAAGAAAGTGACCGTTACTACAGAGAGCAGCCCTGCCATAGCTGCAAAAGAAAAGGGCACATCGCTCGTATGTGCAGAAATAAAACGAAAGACCAAAAGTACTCAAAAGAGAAACATGAAGCTAAAATGAAACCGAGGAAACAGTTTGACAAATCTAAAAGAGGGAAAATTCATAAAGTTGATGCCAAGACTACTGAAAGTGAAAGGGATTCTACATCTGATTCAGACACTGAATTGACGTTGCATATGGTGACAGCCATGGTTGAAGAAACAGAAAAAGGGATGGCTGTTAAAAAGCAAAATGCAGCATCATCTTTGATGATGGTCAGACCCAGAATTGAAGATCATCTCATAGATATGGAACTCGACACTGGTGCAGCTGTATCCCTGATATCAATGGAACTGTACAAAACCAAATTTGCCCATGTTCAATTGCAAAAAACTGACGTGGTGTTGAAAACATACACAGGAGAAGTGTTGTTACCTGAAGGCATGTTGAAAGTTTGGGTGGAGTTAAATAAGCAGAATATCAGATTGCCATTATATGTTGTGAAAGGAAATTCACCCTCACTCCTTGGCCGTGAGTGGCTAAGAAAAATTAAATTGAACTGGTGTGAAATAAAAACAATAAGAACAGGATCAAAACCAGACGAGACACTTGAAAATGTCTTGAAGTGTCATGTACAAGTTTTCAGTGAAACACTTGGAACATTGAAGGGGTTTGAAACGTCCCTGACATTAAAACCAGGCCAACACCCGAAGTTCTGTCAGGCGCGTGTGGTCCCATACGCATTGAGGCCCAAGGTGGAAGCTGAAATTGATCGATTACTTCAACAGGAAGTGATCTCTCCAGTGCAATTTAGCGACTGGGCGACCCCAATTGTTCCAGTAATTAAAAAGAGTGGTAGTGTGAGAATGTGCGGAGATTTCAAGGTTACCATCAATCCGGCCCTATGTGTTGAACACTACCCAATACCCCGGATTGAGGATCTTTTTGCTTCTCTCTCCGGAGGACATCGGTTCAGCAAGCTGGATCTTTCTCAGGCTTATCTCCAGGTGCCCGTATGCGAGGAGTCGCGTAAATATCTCACCATCACGACGCACAAAGGCCTGTTCCGTTTTAACCGATTACCTTTCGGAATAACATCTGCACCTGCAATTTTTCAGAAAATCATGGACCAAGTGTTGCAGGGACTCCCCAATGTCCATTGCTTTTTGGACGACATCCTTGTGACCGGCAGAGATGACGCTCACCATTTAGAGAACCTGAAAGCAGTTCTCAAGCGATTGGACCAGTTTGGTCTGAGAGTAAAAAGAGAAAAGTGTGAGTTTTTCAAGAGTTCCCTGGAGTATCTTGGACACGTGATTGACTCGAAAGGACTTCACACCTGACAAGATTCGCGCCATACTGGACGCTCCTGAGCCAGCCGACACAAGTCAGTTGCGCTCCTTTTTGGGACTCATTAACTACTACGCACGTTTTGTCCCAAACATGTCTACCGTTCTCCATCCATTGAATGCCTTGCTGCATAAGGAGGTGAAGTGGGAGTGGTCAAAAGAATGCAACAATGCCTTTTGTAAAGCAAAAGAACAACTTGCAAGCAAAAGTGTTCTAACCCATTATGATTCCACATTGCCAGTTATCCTTGCCTGCGACGCTTCACCATATGGGGTGGGAGCTGTTATTTCCCACAAACTGCCGAGTGGTGAAGAGAAACCCATTGCATTTGCATCAAGAACATTGAGCAAAGCTGAGCAAAACTATGCTCAGATAGAGCGAGAAGCACTGGGAATCATCTTTGGAGTTAGGCGCTTCCACTCTTACCTGTATGGTCGCCACTTCACTTTGTTGACTGATCATCGCCCCCTAACAACCATACTCAGTCCCAGCAAGGCGATTCCCTCCATGGCAGCTGCGAGGCTACAGCGATGGGCACTACTGCTTGCAGCACACAACTACACCATCAAGTACCGGCCTGCTGCTGACCATGGCAATGCTGATGGTTTGTCCCGTTTGCCTTTACCTGAACAACATAAGGACAAACAGGGGACAATTGACACGTTTCTTATCAACCACCTGGACTGTTTGCCAATATGCTGTGCGGATGTGAGGCGAGAAACCCGATCTGACTGTATACTGTCTCAAGTTATGGAGATGGTTTCCACTGGCCGTTTTCCTACCACCAAGACGTCTGACCAGAGTCTTTCGCCGTATTTAGTACGGAGAAATGAACTGACTCTGATGCAAGGCTGTATAATGTGGGGTAACAGAGTGATTGTCCCACCAAAGCTGCGTCACCAGGTGCTGGAGGAGCTGCACACAGGACACCTGGGAATGGTCAAGATGAAAGCCATGGCACGAAGCTATGTATGGTGGCCGGGTCTTGATGCTCAAATTGAAGAAAAGTGCAAAATGTGTGTCCTGTCAACGCATCCAGAAAACACCTAGTTTAACACCATTACATCCGTGGCCCTGGCCCACAGCTCCGTGGCAGCGAATCCACATTGATTTCGCTGGCCCTTTTGAGGGACGCATGTTCCTGGTCGTGGTGGATGCGCACTCAAAGTGGCCAGAAGTCATGGTGTTGAACTCAACCACATCTGAGAAAACTATTCAGGTACTTAGGGGTCTGTTTAGTCACTATGGTGTGCCTGAAGTGCTCGTGAGTGACAATGGACCACAGTTCACATCGGTGGAATTTGCGAACTTTTTAACATCAAATGGTGTGAAACATGTGCGCTCAGCTCCTTTCCACCCGGCTACAAACGGCTTAGCGGAACGTTTTGTGCAGACTTTCAAACATTCCCTTAAATCATCGAAGGGGACCTCAACTGTGCAAAAACGTCTTGATGCCTTCCTGCTCCAATACAGGAACACTCTGCACACAACTACTCACGAGACACCTGCGATGCTGTTTCTTCACCGCAAGCTCCGTACTCGCCTAGACCTGTTGAAACCAAGTGTGGCAGCGGTCGTTGAGCAAGCTCAAGATGTTCAGTGTGCTTACAGGGCAGCGCACTCCAAGGCCAGAACATTCAGTGTGGGCGATCCAGTTCTGGTCCGAGATTATCGGAAGGGGGAGGAAAAGTGGACGGCTGGAACAGTGACATCGCAAGCTGGCCCGGTATCCTACCAGGTCAATGTGGGGTCATCACACCTGTGGAGGCGGCATGCAGACCAGATGATGGCATGTCACCCTAACATCATCCAAGCTGCAGCTGACGTGCAAGCGACACCCAGCATGGACAGTTTGCCTGCTCTGCCTGATGCAGGTGGAAAGCCAGAGATACACAACCCAATCAGCGAGTGTCTCACTGCATCAGCGGGTCAGTCAGATTCAACTGGCAGTGTCACTCCAGAAATACCCCAACAGACTGTGAGTCGGTACCCTCGGCGGGACCGTAAACCACCGGATAAACTGACTTTGTGAACAAGTGAATGTTTGGGTTCCTGTGTTAAGATAGTGAGTGTTGTCTGAAGATAAGGGCACAATAATCCCTTGACACACTCTAGGCAATGGGGCAGTCTACCCCCTAGCCTAAGTTAGCTTGCTTTGGTTGTTGACATCTATAAAAAAAAAAAAAAAAAGAAAAAAAGTTAACGTTAAATAATGTACATGGCCAGGTTCAGATGATGGAAATATCGGGTTGATTCAATGATGCCCCGTATTGGCAGCTGTTCGTTTGCCTGCGTTTGAATAAGAGGGGAGGAGTTGTGATGTATTGGTGTAATTAGTCAGCCATACCACCGGGGGGGCGCGGTAAACGCACAACTACGTGCAGGGTTCAGGTACACCCTCTCTCTCTACAACAAGAATAAAGCATGGAGTACGTAACTACATCGGTGTTGGTCGGCTGTCTTTTCATTTAATGTGATTTAGTATATTGATACTAACTTGAGTAATAGGAAGACATTACACACAGCACCACCTGCCGATGAACGGGCACCCGCAACCAGGGTTCTTCCTCCGGCTGCGCTAATGTCCAAGCCCAGTGCACCCGCTTTAAACCCCACCACCACGCGCCAGAAGCTTTTTAAAACATTCAGCAATGAATGCCCATTGCCCACCTCTGGGAATGCGAGCCAAAATGCCAAGAACTGCGGAGGACAGAGTTCTCAGCGTGGACACTGGGGTTGCCGGAGCGGCGGAGTGGAGACAAAGTCAAGTGCGTCCCGTCTTAGTTCATTACGGGACAGCTTTTTTAGTTGCCAAATACGGGACAATCGCGTATTTGAGCACGGAAACGACGCAAAGTCACAAACACAAATACAAGTTTAAACGGTACAAAAAAAGGATCGTGGTGCAAACGCAAAAAAACAAAACAAAAAAACAACACGCTGCAGGACATAAAAACATTCACTTCATCAGAGGAGCGATGCAAAGCAAGAAAACGCTGCATAATGCATTCCCTACACCGGAAGTAGAGTTGCTCCACGAGGAGCGCTCCCCTACAGCGAAGAACAGTCCCGACACTTCCAGTGAGAGTCGCCGCCTTCTACAGTTTCAACACCGGGACATCTCGCAGGGGTGGAGGACCTCCACCTGAATGTGGGAGTGGGTGTGTTTCCACAAAATATGTGTCTTCATGGTATTTAGCTTTTTAATGAAAGGACTCTTAAAACACTGAAAAATAAATGCAATATAGCTATTTTATGACTTACTGTAAATGTACAGGTAGGAGACATTTCCTGCTTGGCATTGCTGCCTGTCGCACTTCTTTCGGTGCCCACGGGTCAGCTGCAGGGTCATCAACCATGAACTACCATTCATTGACGTTTCGCCCCTTGTGGCGGGACAGTGACAGGGACGTTTGCCTCGTTGATTCTGTGGTTGTTGATGGGGTGAGGTGTTCTTTCCCCAACTCCTGTCCTTGTTTCGTTCTTTCTTTTATACAGTCAGGCAATCTTTGTAGATACGCTACTTTTATTGTATGGCCGCAAGTTATAACAGTGCTCATCAGGTAAAACACCCGGAAGCCAACGTCATCAACTCGCACCAGATGTCTCTGCATATTGCATGGAACTTGGCTGCCATCTAGTGGTTAACTCTCGTAACATCTCCTTTAACATATGGAAAGAAAGCAGTTGAAAATGGACAATAGTGACCGGATGAGAGTTACGTGGCCAGCAACAACAATAGCTGGCTACAGGTTAAACAGAAATGACTAGTTCACTCTCCTAAACATTAGAAAAAAATGAACAGTCCACATGAACAAAGTGGCACAGAAATAAACAAGAGATGACATTCCTTCTTCAGAAAGTTTAAAAAACAAAGTCTTTGCGGTACCTCTCAGGAGGTTTTATGTTGGATCTGGTTCTGGTCTGCTTGAGGCCTAAATGTCCAGATTGGGGGACACTTGGCACATCAGTCAACACTGGAGCCCGTTCTAGTTCTGAAGCCCCTTCCCTCATGTACATAAATTTTTTCCTTTTTCTTTTTTCTATATATTTTATGTACAGATGGGGTGTATGGGCTTAAGGTGCTTGGGTGTTTCTCTTTTCGGAAACTATTTCCCCAGCTTTCGAAAACACACAGAGGATGCTGGTGTTGCCAGGCAGGTACTCATTTGCTAGCTTGTATAGGTTTGGGTATACAGCTTTGTGTGTCATCCAGTACACCAGAGGGTCCTGTGATAACACTGCACCTCCACTATGGCATCAGCAGTAGCATTGCTGGATGCCCTCGCTTCTTCAGCGTCCCGGTCCAACAGCTTCCACAGGTCAATGGCTGAAAATGAAACATTAGATAAAGTTTAGTCCGTACATGAAAAAATACAAATAAAGTTTATTGATCCAAATTCTATAATTTTTGTACCTTGGGAAGATGCAGCTGGTTCTGGCTGTGCTCTCGAAGTAGATGGCGGCTCCTCTTCATGCGGTACATTCCGCAACAATGCCGCACACTCAGATTTTAACCGGCGCACAGCTGACTCAGCATTTTCAGGGCTTTTATTTTTTATTGTATGAATAAGTTGAGTAATACGCTTATAACAAATGACCTTGTTCGGCGGCACGATTTCAAAATGCTCCCAGACTTGAGATCTCTTCCTGGTTGGTTCCGTTGCAGAGCAATAAGAAAGCAAACCGAAAGCAATACGAAAGCTGATCAAATCAATCCAAAAGGTATCGACCAGATAGGCAACGCATTGCGCCGTTTCATCCATTTTAAACTCAACTGAGACCTGCCAGTCTTTCAAAGCCTCGCCCACTGAACCAAACCAGCCAGCTGATTCAGTCTGAATGAAGCAGTGAAGTGGTTCAAACGTCATCAGTCACGTGATTTGAAGCAAGCTCCGGAGCAGTGCTTCAGAAAAAAACCCTACCGAGTTGTGGGGCGTGGTTCGAAGCCCCGTGTCAGAGAGAACATCACTAGTTGTGTCTGAAAGTTCATCTAGTTCCCAGTCGTCAGAGTAGTAGAAAGGTCGCAGTTCTGGAGCTACTGCTTGTGTAGCTGTGGGCCACCCTTTCAATATGTAAGTCTGCAGTGCACAACATAGTGGATCTTTGATTGTGGCAGTTCTAATGGACTCCAGTGTAGCTGTTGAAATATTCGTGTCTGCGAGGTGGTCGACTCGTTGTAGGTCTTCGGTGGTGAGGCCCATGGCATAGATGGTGGCAGGTGTTTGCATGTGGGCATGCTGTGTGTTTGGCTGTTAAGTCCTCGACAGAAAATCTGCCACATGAAGATCCTTCCCTTGCCTGTACACCACCTTTGCGCATATCTCTGTTCAGTAGGCGAATGCAACAGGTTGCCCATTCTGAAGAAGAGCTGCACCTAGGCCTGTCTCGCTGGCGTCACACTGTAGTGTGACTTCTTCCTGCAGGTTGTAGTACTTGAGTACTGGGTGGCATGTGATTAATTGCTTCACAGTGTCAACGGCAGATTCATGTTGTGATAGCCATGTCCACTCCACGTCCTTATCTGTCAGGCGTTGGAGAGGCTCGCACACATCTGAGAGATGAGGAAGAAATTTGGCAAGATAATTTACAAACCCCAGGAATCTCTGTTGCGATTTAACATCAGTGGGTGTTTGCATGTGTTGAAACGCTGCCACCTTCTCTGGGTCAGGGCGAAGGCCCTCTGTGGTGAGAAGATGTCCCATGTATTGGACACTGGATAGTTTTAGTTTCAGCTTCTTTTTATTGAGCTTTAGATTGACCTGCCTGGCCCTCTGCAGCAAGGCAGTCAGGTTTCTGTCATGGTCAGTTAGTGCCTCTTCTGAAGTGTCTCCACAGCCGTAGAGAAGAATGTCGTCTGCAATGACACTTACACCGGTCAGGCCTTGCAACACCTCATGTTGCCTGCGTTGATATTCTTCTGCAGCTGGTTTTATGCCGAAAGGCATCCTTAGCCACCCGAATCTGCCAAGCGGGGTCCAAAAGGTGGTCAGATAACTGCTCTCTTCTTCAAGTTTGACTTGCCAGTAGCCATCTTTGGCATCAAGCACGGAGAATACTTTTGCTTTTGCAATGTCTGGAAGTATCTCCTCTATTGTTGGCATCTGGTAGTGGGACCGCCGTAGAGCTTTATTGAGTGCGCTGGGATCAATGCAGGTGCGCAGCTTTCCTGGCTTTTCTATGACAACCATGTTGCTGATCCATTGTGTTGGCTCTGTGACCCTTTTGATGATGCCATTCTTCTCCATGGATCGTATGGCTTCAGTGACTTTGTGTTTGAGCGGATTGGGAATTCGTCGTGGCACCTGATGCACAGGCCTAATGTCGGGGTCCACATCGAGGTGTAGTTCACCAGGAAGACAGTCAAGGCCTTCAAACACGTTGTTGTATTTTGAGATGATGTCCTCTGTGGTGGTTGTGAAATGCATATCTGTCCCTGTTGTGCTGCGTGAGACCGCTGTAGATGACATATCTGTGTGGTGTATGAAATAGCAAGTTGAGTCTTTTGCATGTTTTTGCAGAAAGCAGAGGCATTTGTGATGTGTGTATAACTTGAAACTTCAGGTCGTGTGTTTGTCCATCATGGTCAGCTTTGAGGTGACACAACCCAGCTAGTTTCACTTGTGACCCATCATACAGTTTAATGGTGGCTTTGCTGGCTGGTATGTCTGGATTACCATCTTGTGTGATGAGCTGTAGATCTCTGAAGCTGTAGCTCTGTAAGCTATTGTTGGAGCTGTTTGATTAATGTTACGATTTAGTGCTGGTTTGTTTAGTTTAGCGTTTAGCATATATGTTTTCATTAAATACGGGTGTGTGCGTGTTTTTGCTATTTTCACATGAAAGCCTATGGTTATAAATCATTAATAAGTATGCAGTATCATAACTATGCTAATAACCTTTGTAACAAACCAAACCGCTCGAAATTCGGTGGCCATCGTGACTGTGGCAAGATGGCCGCCAGTGCGGACGTTCCATTCCATTGGCCAGCAGCGCGGATAAGACATCTCGCCTTCTGTATATATCTATGGTTAGAACAGTGCTCATCAGGTAAAACACCCGGAAGCCAACGTCATCAACTCGCACTAGATGTCTCTGCATATTGCATGGAACTTGGCTGCCATCTAGTGGTTAACTCTCGTAACACTGTCCATTATGAAACATTTCGTCATCTACTCAAATCTTACAATAAAACTGTCAAACAGGCAAGAATAACCCATTTCTCCAACCTCATCACAAACAATAGCAAAAACCCTTGATTTCTTTTCTCTACCTTCAATCTTTTAACCAATACAAATTTTAATCAGGACGTACAGACACCAACAGATGCCCTCTGTGAGGATTTTGCGGACCACTTTGTAAGTAAAATTGATGTCATTAGGTCCAGTATTTTAATTAATCAAAATCAATTTTTCGACACATCTGGACAACCACTTTTATCTGAGGAAACACTGGAGAGTTTTGCTCTAGTTGATGCAAGGACACTTGGTCGAGTTTTCTCCCAAGTAAAGCCCACAGCCTGCCTTTTAGACCCAATTCCCACGTCACTCTTAAAGTCACTTTATGGGTTCTTTGAGGAGCAGATTTTATATATTGTCAATTGCTCTCTTCAGACGGGTGTTTTCCCTGCTGCCTCTAGAACGGCGGTGGTGAGGCCCCTTTTGAAGAGGAGCAACTTGGATCCAAACATTTTTAATAACTACCGACCTGTATCCAACTTACCATTTTTAAGTAAGATTTTAGAAAAACTGTTTTTTAACCAAGTAAATTACTTTTTAAATACAAACAATATTTTAGAGAATTATCAATCTGGTTTTAGAAAGAACCACAGTCCTGAGACAGCCCTTTAAAGATCGTCAATGATTTCAGGTGTAACGCAGACTCTCAGAAGCTGACAGTCTTGGTGCTACTGGATCAAAGCGCTGCTTTTGATACAGTAGATCACCATATTTTATTAAATAGACTCAGAAACCTGGTGGGCCTGTCAGGTACTGTTTTTAACTGGTTTCGTTCTTATCTCACAGATCAATGTTTCTTTGTAAGTATGGATACGTGCTCCTCCAGAATGCATGAAATTAGATGTGGGGTGCCCCAAGGGTCAATTTTAGGTCCAGTTCTTTTTAATCTGTACATGCTTCCCTTGGGGGACGTCATAAGGAAACACGGCATCAGCTTCCACAGCTATGCTGATGATACACAAATGTACATTGCCGTGTCTCCTGATGACACAGCGCCAATTGATGCCCTTTTAAACTGTATTTTAGATATCAAATCATGGATGGCAGAGAATTTCCTACAGCTTAACCAGGACAAAACTGAGGTTTTAGTTATTGGTCCTGAAGGCCGGAGAGAGGAACTTTTACCAAAACGTTGGGATTTTAAACCCTCGCAATTTGTAAAGAATCTGGGCGTTGTTTTTGATTCTGAGCTCACCTTTGTTCCACATATAAAAAATATTACAAAGATAGGTTTTTATCATCTAAAGAAAATAGCCAGAATCCGCCCGTTCCTCTCTCAGGCCAACACGGAGGTGCTAATGCATGCTTTTATTTCTTGTAGACTAGATTATTGCAATGCCCTGCTCTCTGGTCTTCCCAAAAAGAGTGTTTACAGTCTACAAATACTACAAAACTCAGTCGCACGTGTGCTGACTAGGACCAGAGGAAGGGAACACATTACACCGCTTTTAAAGTCGCTGCTTTGGCTCCCCGTCCGCTTCAGGATTGATTTTAAGGTTCTCTTATTAGTTTTTAAATGTCTCAACGGTCTTGGCCCATCTTATCTAACTGACCTGCTTTCATCATATCCTAGGTCTTCTGGCACTGGCCTATTAACTGTTCCCCAAGTCAAAAAAAAAACCCATGGTGAGGCTGCTTTCAGCCATTACGGCCCTACTCGGTGGAACAGCCTGCCAGAGAGCCTCAGGGCCGCAGAGACTGTTGATATTTTTAAGGGGAGGCTCAAGACGTACCTTTTTAACCGGCCGTTTAACTGACTTCTTTTACTCTTCTCTCTCTTACTCCACTAATTTTATGCCGTTTTACTATTTTTATGCCTTTTATTACCTTCAATTGATTTTTATACTTTTATAATGGTTCCCCATTTTTATGCCACTGTTTCACACTTTATTTTTATGTATTTGGTTTATTTCTCATTATGATTATTCTCCCTTTTATACTTTTAGTGCCAGTGTTTCCTCATGGGGGGCCCTTCACGGTGGGAGCTACGCCTGGTCTGCCCATAGGGTCGCTGCAGGCCATGGTGCCCCCTTGTGTGGACGGCTCCCCATAGTGGCCTTTCCTCATCAGATTCTTCAGTGCCAAGCCGTGTTATCTAATGTCTGTGTGAATATGGGGGTGGGCGTTTGTCTGTGTGCGTTGGTGGGGAGGGGTGGGTCCGTATGGGGTGGGGGGAGGGGCAGTGGAGCTTTTTATTTTTTCTCATTGTTATTATTATGATTGTTGTTCTTCTTCTTCTTCTTATTATTACCTTTCTTTGTTTTGTTTTGTTTTATTTTGTTAAGCACTGTGGGTTGCACATGTGTATGAGCAGTGCTATATAAATAACGTTTATTGTTATTATTATTATTATAGAAACATGAAGACACATCAAAGAGTAACATGAGGTTGTTGTTGTGACACTGGACGGCAGAGAGTCTGAATCCCCGTCCCAGGCGCAAATCCTCATGGAGGCTTCTGAGGAGGTCAAAGATGGCCAATCCGTCAATCCCAGCTCCATAACGGGGGTCTATGGAAGGTGTTGTGATTCTATATTTAGTTTAATGCATTATAGCTGTGAGAGTTAGTATATTAGCAAAGATTGTATGTATGTGTTAGAAGTATTACAGTTAGTTAAATGTTTAAATGTAATGAATGTCAATACATGTAGTCCTCTTATAATCATTTGCCCATTCTTATCAGTACCATTCAGAACCTCGGAGTAAAGACAGATACTGTTTGACTGATTAAGCCTCAGGAACAGTGACTTGGGGTGATCAAAGTGGGGGTGAACACAGAAACTGCATTTGTTACCCCCCATAAAGTTTGTGACCCTTTCAGGCACGGGAACACAAACTTTTCACCTCAGGGTTTTATGGCAGGAAAGTTTCCAGCAGACCAGATCGAGAGGAGGATGGACTATTTGGCTCCCGGCCAAATAAGGACTTGTTTCCTGCCACAGATTAGCCTAAAACGGGGAAGGCTACACCACCGGACAGCCAATAGGAGGACGACATGGAAGAAGACATCTACATATTTTATTACTGTTTGTTTCTGTATTTAAGATGGCGTAAGGGACAGATAGATCAGACTTGGCATCTGATAACACATTGTTGTTGTTAGGGTTAAGCCTCCGGAGCTCTGTACCAAGTATCTTGTTTTTTCTGTTACTAAAACTTCTTAAGATTTCATTTGTCTACTATTCTCTTCATTCAACGAACACGCGGTTTGATAGCATGAGATTGGATAGAAGAACCAAACCAACAATTTGGTGACCCCGACGTGATGAGGAAGGACAAAGGAATCTGAGATTGAACACCACAACGGTCACTTCTGGGGACATCTGATGATGACAGGCCGGCCACAAAAAAAGGTAAGCAGACACCTGTTTAAAACAAAGTGCTGCATATTGGACATTCTAAAGTGTGGTCGTCAGTGTTCTGTGAAGTGTCCTAGATAGAGGAGCAAGATACTTGGAATCATTTTGTAGAATTTTGTTTTGTTTTAATTGCGACGAGGTAATGCTCGGAAAGTAGGACTACGGTCTGAATTTTTGTTTTGCTTTAATTGCGACGAGGTAATGCTCGGAAAGTAGGACTACGGTCTGAATTTTTGTTTTGTTTTAATTGCGACGAGGTAATGCTCGGAAAGTAGGACTTAAGGTTTGAATTTTTGTTTTGTTTTAATTGCGACGAGGTAATGCTCGGAAAGTAGGACTTACGGTCTGAATTTTTCTTTTGTTTTAATTGCGACGAGGTAATGCTCGGAAAGTAGGACTTACGGTCTGAATTTTGTTTTGTTTTAATTGCGACGAGATAATGCTTGGAAAGTAGGACTTACGGTCTGAATTTTTGTTTTGTTTTAATTGCGACGAGGTAATGCTCGGAAAGTAGGACTTACGGTCTGAATTTTTGTTTTGTTTTAATTGCGACGAGGTAATGCTCGGAAAGTAGGACTAAGGTCTGAATTTTTGTTTTGTTTTAATTGCGACGAGGTAATGCTCGGAAAGTAGGACTAAGGTCTGAATTTTTGTTTTGTTTTAATTGCGACGAGGTAATGCTCGGAAAGTAGGACTTACGGTCTGAATTTTGGTTTTGTTTTAATTGCGACGAGGTAATGCTCGGAAAGTAGGACTACGGTCCGAATTTTGTTTTGTTTAATTGCGACGAGGTAATGCTCGGAAAGTAGGACTTACGGTCTGAATTTTTCTTTTGTTTTAATTGCGACGAGGTAATGCTCGGAAAGTACGACTTACGGTCTGAATTTTGTTTTGTTTTAATTGCGACGAGATCATGCTTGGAAAGTAGGACTTACGGTCTGAATTTTTGTTTTGTTTTAATTGCGACGAGGTAATGCTCGGAAAGTAGGACTTACGGTCTGAATTTTTGTTTTGTTTTAATTGCGACGAGGTAATGCTCGGAAAGTAGGACTAAGGTCTGAATTTTTGTTTTGTTTTAATTGCGACGAGGTAATGCTCGGAAAGTAGGACTTACGGTCTGAATTTTTGTTTTGTTTTAATTGCGACGAGGTAATGCTCGGAAAGTAGGACTTACGGTCTGAATTTTGGTTTTGTTTTAATTGCGACGAGGTAATGCTCGGAAAGTAGGACTACAGTCCGAATTTTGTTTTGTTTAATTGCGACGAGGTAATGCTCGGAAAGTAGGACTTACGGTCTGAATTTTTGTTTTGTTTTAATTGCGACGAGGTAATGCTCGGAAAGTAGGACTTACGGTCTGAATTTTTGTTTTGTTTTAATTGCGACGAGGTAATGCTCGGAAAGTAGGACTTACGGTCTGAATTTTTGTTTTGTTTTAATTGCGACGAGGTAATGCTCGGAAAGTAGGACTTACGGTCTGAATTTTTGTTTTGTTTTAATTGCGACGAGGTAATGCTCGGAAAGTAGGACTTACGGTCTGAATTTTTGTTTTGTTTTAATTGCGACGAGGTAATGCTCGGAAAGTAGGACTTACGGTCTGAATTTTTCTTTTGTTTTAATTGCGACGAGGTAATGCTCGGAAAGTAGGATTTACAGTCTGAATTTTGTTTTGTTTTAATTGCGACGAGGTAATGCTCGGAAAGTAGGACTTACGGTCTGAATTTTTGTTTTGTTTTAATTGCGACGAGGTAATGCTCGGAAAGTAGGACTTACGGTCTGAATTTTTGTTTTGTTTTAATTGCGACGAGGTAATGCTCGGAAAGTAGGACTAAGGTCTGAATTTTTGTTTTGTTTTAATTGCGACGAGGTAATGCTCGGAAAGTAGGACTTACGGTCTGAATTTTTGTTTTGTTTTAATTGCGACGAGGTAATGCTCGGAAAGTAGGACTTACGGTCTGAATTTTGGTTTTGTTTTAATTGCGACGAGGTAATGCTCGGAAAGTAGGACTTACGGTCTGAATTTTTGTTTTGTTTTAATTGCGACGAGGTAATGCTCGGAAAGTAGGACTACGGTCCGAATTTTGTTTTGTTTAATTGCGACGAGGTAATGCTCGGAAAGTAGGACTACGGTCTGAATTTTGTTTTGTTTAATTGCGACGAGGTAATGCTCGGAAAGTAGGACTTACGGTCTGAATTTTTGTTTTGTTTTAATTGCGACGAGTTAAGGCTCGGAAAGTAGGACTTACGGTCTGAATTTTTGAATTTTGTTTTAATTGTGACGAGGTAAGGCTAGGAGGAATAAATTTAGTGGTTTAATTTCATTTTGTTATTTCTATAACGTTAAATGTCGGAAGTGTTTGGGGAATAAGCTGAGTAAAAGGGTGGTACTTGGAATGCAATTTACGGGAATGGACACGCCCGGCATCCAAGGAATATTATTGTGTGAGTGAGAAATTGAACGTGAATTAAAAGATTCGTTGACCTTGGGAATTAACCCCAGAGTGAAACCGGGCCAACTAAAGTCAGCCTAAAAGCTTGTTTCACTGAGGCACTGAATTGGCCGACGGAGCCATTCACATTCAAGCTCGCTCGGGAACATAATAAATAAATAATTTCATAATAAATACATAAATAATTAGAATGGAAGGTAATAAAGATTGTTGGGATCAGGGAGATTTTTCTCCCTATCCCTGGTCTGTTGAAGAGCAGTGTCAATGGATGCTGGACCAACTGATTAGTGACAGTGATAAGGAGGTGCCTGCAGGGAGGCAGAGAAGAGTCCAGATAACATTCCAGGCCCCTCTGCTTCAGAAAAGAGGTGAGCAAAACAACAGCGTTATGTCAGCTCAGGAGCAGTTGTTGAAACTCAAGTTGGATGGGGCCAGGCGTGGAGTCAATGATTAAAGGAAGGAGGAAAAATGAAGGACCTTCAAATGGTCCAACAGCTGCCTCAGCAGGCTCCCCCTCAGGGACAAACACAGACAATTTGATTTCCTGACACCTATTGGGGCAGTCCTAGAGGGGGCAGAGTTGGGTGATGCAGAAGGGGGTAAGGAGCGGGGCAGCGGCATCAGGTTACGGCTGAGATCAGTGTCACTGCTGGGGACAAAAGATGACAGTGGTGAAACAGCTGTGCATGAGCACAACAGCAGAGAGCACAGAGAGACTTGGACCCGTCTACCTGGCCCACAGCAGGGCAAGGCAACACCCTCCAGGTTGGGGGTCCTCCGCAACAACAAGCTCCCAGTCCAGGAGCTGCTCCGCAAGGCCAGTGCACGCAGGGGGATTGTCACTGTGATGACTTTCAGTGATGGTGACCAGAAGTTCATATGGATGAGGCGCTGGCAGATCACAGAAGCGAGAACAGTCAAAGAAAGAACTGGAACTTGGAACATCCCCTGGAACTGGCAGACTGTTGCTGTTCAAAGCTGAAAGCCCTGGTTGTCTATGCTCCGACCTTTAACTCTGCCCGCTGACCCCTATCATGCCTCCTAAATCTACGATTGTGATAAAAATGAAGTGTTACGGGATGCATTTGAAAGCAAACTGGAAGGGACCTTTGGGTCCATGCGTCCCTTGTCTGTTGATGAGTCCCGGGTGTGTGGCTGCTCAGGTAGGCTGCATAGATGAAGTGGTATGGGATGGCTGAAGAGGCCTATCCTCATACCTACTGGCAATTCATGCTGAGCATCAGGCCAGAGATTTAGGCCACGTAATGAAACGCCTTGTCTTCGTTCAAGATTGGGTGGACACACAGTTTCCAAAGTTGTCATATTTGCCATCCAAAGATAGGTAGTCCCTGACCATAAAGACCTTTTCTTTTAGATATTTCTGAAGGAGAACACACGGTAAACGGTGTTCTCTTTCAGAATAAAGGGGGAGATAGGAAAGTGTATGTAAGCATAACGTAAGCTTGGGGCATGGCAGCAAAAAACAGCACATGCAGAGATGGGTCACGCCTTGACAGTGCAAACAACACATAGCGTAGTATCACTAGTTAGCTCAGCAGCATTTACTATGACATCACTCAGACAGACTAGGATAGACAAGATTTGAACTGCACCACACATGAAGGGATTAACATGGCAGATAGTACGGGGGAAGGTGAACAACATAGGTGCGAGGAGAAAGGGAAAGAGAGTGACTATACGGATTCAGCATATGAAATGGGAGCAAGAAAGGTAGATCAGTTTTTCTTATGACATCGGACTCTGCTATAAGACATGAGACAAATTTGACAGCATTCAGTCCGCAATATGAATTGTTTTGTTTAGATTAGGTCAATGCATTTTTCTGTTTGCCTTGAGATTTTGAGCTCCGTGTAATTTTCTTGTTCATCTACAACAGGGAGCCTCCCTACATGAGAAGACAGTTTGGAGGCAAAGGGGGCTGTGAATGTGGAAGGCATTTGGCGGGGCCCAGGTGGCCGACCGGTTCTCCCGCCCGGTCTTATAGGTGCTGTCTTGGAAGAGGCCCACGGCCTAATACACTGTGGGAAACTACAAATGATGAGGCATCTGACACATTCATGGTATCTGTTTAGCAAAGAATTTTTGATATGTACACATTCCAATGTGAGGTTAACAATTTGGCCATATGAGGGAAAGTTTCCACTACACTAATGGCAGGGTGAGAAAAAATTAATAGACCACACAGATTTGATTGATAGGGTAGATGGGTTCTGATACTTCCTGGTGGCAGTGGATGCATACACTTGCTGGCAGGAGGCGGTTCCCACAAAAGTAGAAGAGTAAAAACCAATAATAAAGTTTCTCATTATTTGATATATCCACACATGGTTTTCCCACAATAATTAGATTAGATTGGCACTCACATTTAAAAGACCTCCAAGAAGAAGAGAAGCGTGAGGCCTCAAACACGCTCTGGTACAGTTTCTCATGACTAATCACAAAGTAATCTGGAAATGAATTGAATGCTGAGTAGCAAATTGGCAAGGTTTATGCTCACAGTGGAATGAGGTGGACACAGGTGCTATCAATAGCCCTGATGTCAGCAAGATCTGTTATCTCCCGGACAGGATTCACCCCCTTTGAGCTTGGGTGGGTGTTCCCTCTCCGGGACCTAGAGCAGATAATTATTATTAAATCCATCACTGTTTTTGACATATAATCCGATTGTGATCAAACTAATAGCATTTCTCTTAAGTTTTCTCTCAACAGGTAAACTCGGGAGCCGCAGGTGAAGGAGAGCAGGGGACTCCAGACACATCGGAGTGGGTTCTCTTGAAAGCCATTAAGAGAAAGTGGACTGAGCCGAGGTGGACAGGACCATTCTAAGTAGTGGAGCGTACGACCCACACTGTTCGTTTGCAGGGCAAAGGTGAAACCTGGTATCACTGGAGCCAGTGCACACCGGCAGCTGCACCTCGGAGATCACTTCGTAACTGTGAAGAACATCAACAGGAAACAATATAAAGTTTTGGGTTTTATTACTGCCTGTGCTATTAGGTTTGTGCAAGGGGCGGATAGGTGAGATTTGTTTAGGTTACACAGGGGTGGTGTTAAATTATGTTAGGGGAAGTGACATTACATTTCAATTTGACTTGTGTGATGTAGTAGGAGGCTGTAGAAATCCAGAGGGATGGAGGAGTTATGATGTATATATATGTATGTATAGCGTGGTGCATTATACTTGTTTATATGGGGAAGGGGTGGTTCAGGAAATGTGTCCAAATTGGAGTTATGTACATTGGTATACAGGGTGGAACTGGAGTCCCAGTGTCCCAGCATTTTGGACGAAGGATGATAGGGACAAGATAACATTTACTAGGGGACAGTTGAGGGGACAGAAACATAGGGGTTTAAATCCACTGCTACTCTCCATCAGGGATATGCAGTATTCTCCACAAAGGAGGTTGGCCCGGGACAGGTGACAGATTGTTTTTAGTATTAGGTGTAAATGCAGCAGGTCAGGACCCAAAAGGTATTATAGAAATTAATTGGATTGACCCAGTGGCATTAAGTCCCGCACCAACAGCGATTCCTGTGTTGAGGGGGTTGGCCGAGGTTATCGCCGTTGATGTAACAAACCTGACCGCAGGAGATGTGGTCCGGATGGCGACGGGATATGGTGATACCAACATTTGGATTGAATGGATACAAGCTACAGTTAGAGACAGAAACATGACAAATTGTTTGGCTTGTTCCTCAGCTCGTCCCGTTCTGCGTACATTTCCGGCACCCTTATTGATTGACACTGACCCTCAAGGATTTCAATGTATGCTTTCTTTACATTTGTATGATAATCCTCCTAATTGTACTACTCTATCAGCCCTTTTCCCAGTGATGTCAAGCAAAACAGCTCCACCAATGTTTGCGCCGTCTAAAAGCAACTAAACGTGTCTCAGTATGAATGGAGACGCTCAGATGGTACATCGTGCAGACCCATTTTGGTATCAAGGGGGTTGGAATTGTTTTGCTGTTGTCCCTCCAAATGGTCAGGCACCGGCGCCATTTACGACTTTTGCTATCATTGACCTTTTGGGGTCAAAAGGGGGTGCCTGCTCCGCCAGCCAGGGGAGGGAGAGTGACCCTAGCAGCCGATCCCACTTGAGATCGCCCACCTACATCAATGCTATTGGGGTTCCGAGAGGTGTTCCAGATGAGTATAAATTGGTTGACCAGGTGGCGTCGGGATTTGAGAATATTCCAATTTTATCTGCGTTGTTCCCTGTCACCCCAAATAAAAACATAGATCGGATTAATTACATACATTATAATGTTCAGAGACTGGCTAACCTCACTCGGGATGCTGTTGCAGGTCTTTCAGAGCAGCTGGCGGCCACCTCGCTGATGGCAGTTCAGAACAGGATGGCACTCGATATGCTCCTGGCTGAAAAAGGTGGTGTCTGCTCTATGTTTGGTGATCAATGTTGCATCTTTATTCCTAATAACACAGCCCCGGATGGTTCAGTAACTCGGGCGCTAGAAGGCCTGAGGACTTTGTCAGAAGAGTTGAAGGAAAATTCGGGCATTGATAATCCTCTGGGAAAATGGTTAGATAGAATGTTTGGAAAATGGAAAGTGATTATTGTATCTGTATTAATCTCATTAATTTCAGCTGTAACTAGTTTAGTTTTGTGTGGTTGTTGTTGTATTCCGTGTATTCGCTCATTATGTAATCGACTTATTGTTACTGCATTAGAAGGTAAACAACCCCCACCCTACCAAATGGCTCAATTTCAGAAGGAGAGGGCGCCATTGATGGAGGATTTGGAAGAGGAGGCAGTTGTTAAGGTGTTCTGAGGTGGTTTATGGTTGGCCTAGTGGAGGCTAGGCCAAAAGGGGGACTGTTGTGATTCTATATTTAGTTTAATGCATTATAGCTGTGAGAGTTAGTATATTAGCAAAGATTGTATGTATGTGTTAGAAGTATTACAGTTAGTTAAATGTTTAAATGTAATGAATGTCAATACATTTGCCCATTCTTATCAGTACCATTCAGAACCTCGGAGTAAAGACAGATACTGTTTGACTGATTAAGCCTCAGGAACAGTGACTTGGGGTGATCAAAGTGGGGGTGAACACAGAAACTGCATTTGTTACCCCCCATAAAGTTTGTGACCCTTTCAGGCACGGGAACACAAACTTTTCACCTCAGGGTTTTATGGCAGGAAAGTTTCCAGCAGACCAGATCGAGAGGAGGATGGACTATTTGGCTCCCGGCCAAATAAGGACTTGTTTCCTGCCACAGATTAGCCTAAAACGGGGAAGGCTACACCACCGGACAGCCAATAGGAGGACGACATGGAAGAAGACATCTACATATTTTATTACTGTTTGTTTCTGTATTTAAGATGGCGTAAGGGACAGATAGATCAGACTTGGCATCTGATAACACATTGTTGTTGTTAGGGTTAAGCCTCCGGAGCTCTGTACCAAGTATCTTGTTTTTTCTGTTACTAAAACTTCTTAAGATTTCATTTGTCTACTATTCTCTTCATTCAACGAACACGCGGTTTGGTAGCATGAGATTGGATAGAAGAACCAAACCAACAAAGGAAGCCGCGAGCATTGCGCACTGATCCAGGATAGCTTTCACCTGGCTTGATGGCTCCGTGTCTTCTCATCCTGGATGGCTTTTAGTGCGACCCATGAAGCCTGGACACACGTGTTGTGGATTGGTTGAACGCTGAAGGCTTTGTGACTCATCTTGGATGACGCAATCCTACTTTGGTGCAAGGGGGCCCAGACAGCAACATCATCAAGAGCCAGTAATGGACTCCACAGTGCAGCACTCGTTCGCTCACCCTCCCTCTCCCATTTTATTCTGTAGTGCCAGATTCTGAAGTTGATTTCACTTTGATTTTCAGAGTGATGACACCCTGGAAAAACTCTCCATCACGGCACACCTGACAATATCTCGCGACACACAAACACTGGTTGACAGGAACGGGTGCTCATCAGAAAACGCTGGCAGTGTGTTTCCCGTGTCTTACTTCCGGTATAAAGTTCGCTTCAAAATTACAACAGAAATACTACCGAAAGATGCCAGTAGGTGGCAACGACGCTCTATAAATGCTTCTCTTAATGCAACAAATAAATGAAATGACTTTCATACATACACCAACTGCTCTTAACCTATTTATTAAACAATTTAAACTTAAAGGCTTCTTTGTTGTTTCACCTTAACAGAACACTAATAATAATAATAATAATAATAATAATAATAATAATAATAATAATAATAATAATATTAAGAAATTGTCATTTACAAAACGTGCACATTTCTTTTAAACTTAAGTGTAGTTGTTTTCCATATCTATTGACGCAAATGACGTTAACCTTGCAATGAACGCAGCAACACTTGTACCTAATAACACTAATGATACAACAAATACACGTCAAAATGGTTGCAGTGAAATTGGACGCTTTTAATCATATATCAGTATATAATATATAATATAATATATAATATATCATATATTATACGATTGTATAAAGCGCTTTGAGACGCCTTTGGTTGTGATTTAGCGCTGTACAAATAAAAGTTTATTATTATTATTATTATTATTATTATTATTATTATTATTATTATTATTATTATTATTATTTTATATGTTTTGGCTCTTGCCAAGTAAAATTTCAGGAATTATTCTTTGTTTGTTTAGAATGTCGGACATGTATTCAGCGCTTTGTGATGAAGAGCTGGATGCCGTCATTGCAGAAATCCAACTCAGTCACCCAAACACAGGGTACAGAATGATGAGAGCATTCCTTCATGCCAGGGGATTACGAGTGCAAAGTAAGTTTGATATGAAGTTGATCCCCACATGAATGTATTCAGTAATCTGTATTGTGCATCAGTTTAACCGAAACAAACAAATATAATTACCTTTATTTGTATAACGCTTTCCGTACAAAATGTAGCTAAAAGTGCTTACATGGATGATTAAAAAAAGAATGGCGGTATATTTAAAAAAAGAAAGGGGGGGTATTTAATAAATGAAATCATACCTTTTGTCAGCATTATCTGTGTTAACACGGATTTGTGCCTTTAATATTTTATGTAGTTTGTCTTTCTTTTTTTTTTGCTGTTGTTGTAGTTCAAAGAGTACGTGATTCCTTAAGAAGAGTGGACCCAATTGGGACTGAAGTGCGAGCCTTGGCCAATTGCACACTAAGACGGAGGCAGTATTCTGTTCCTGCACCAAATGCAATGTGGCACATAGATGGAAACCACAAATTAATACGGTATTTTTCAAAACTGTTTTTAAATACTTGAACAAATGAGACATTGAGATTTTCTACCCACTCCAAATCTTTTCACCTTTGTACCATACCTTTTTTGTGTCAAATAAGCTGTGCATGAACCTTTTTCAATTAGCTGTCTGATGCCTTATATATTTTAGATTTCTCTTTCCATCTTCTCTCCCTTTTTTACCAAAAGCTGGAGATTTGTCATTCACGGTGGAATAGATGGCTTTAGCCGTTTAATTGTTTATCTGTCTGCTGCAATAAACAACCGAGCATCCACAGTGTTGGAAACAGGGGCGGTCCTAGAATTTTTTTCTTGGGGGGGCAAGCTCGGGGCACAGACTGTGGAAGGGTGGCACACCGGAATGACAGTTGTTTTGTTTTTTTAAATGCCCTATGCCTTAGGTAATAATAAATGGTAGGCGGAGGTATGAATAATAGAACTATTTTATTTACCCAAATAATGCACAAAACAGTGTATCATCCAGCATTTAGTAATCTTATCTGACTGAGTAAAATGCTTTTTGTTTGTTTGAGTGGGTTGATCTGTGCTCCGGGAGAGTATACTGGTGTATCTAGTACTAGTAACCTAGTATTAGTTTCAGCAACATAAACAAGTGTTTCATAGGTATCTATGTATCTTTGTTAACTTATAGAGATGGAAACCAACAACTGAGTTTAGTTATGAATGTTTTTTTTTTTAAATTCATAACAGATACAAAGTGCATACACATGAAAAATCCCTTTGTGAGAATTATATTCAAGTTACCAAAGTTTGACTTATATTACAAGTACACAGTTTATATGTATTATTTACAAACAGGATTATGACAGCTGAATACGCTTGTTTTGGTGTTGACTACCTGCAGAATGCTGAATTGCAGATGATGGGCCCTCAACCTCATCATTGGGAAAAGTTCCTGGGAAAAGTTGTATAAATTACTCATAATGTCAATACAAGTATAACATCAACTAAACTTTTAATACTTATTCAAATGTTATCGATTTTAAAGACACCCTGCTTCCTTTCTTGACATTGTGGACATATCCTATTCACTTCATTTAAGCGTCTTATGTTATAGGCCACTTGTCTATCCATTAGCTCATAAAACAACAACCACACTTCCATTCAGCACCAATAAAGAGCATTAAAATAGACATAAAGTAATAAAACAGAATGTAATTAGATTAAATTAATATTGCCCATTCCACAGTCCAGAACAAAGCAGAGGTGGTGTGCGACTTTGAGTGTGACTGATTCAGGATGCAGTGACTGTAGTGATGGTGAGGTGAAGCCTCATGAGGCATTGAACCACTTGAGCCAACTGGTTCGAAGCTTCATGTGCACACGAAACCACCTACTGGCCAAATGTACAATCACAGGCAAGCTGTGTCTGAACCACGTGTGATGCATTGAATTTTTGTGTCTGTTATGTCTGTTGGGAATGACTATGAATTGCAAAAAATGAATGACCAAATCATTTCTGTACATAAATTATATATATATATATTTTTGTTTTTTTTTCTCACTTATTTATGATTATTTTTATCGGTACTGATGCCAGTGGTTATGGGGATGCTCCAAACAAATTTTGTTGTTAACTTTGTTCAACAATGACAATAAATAAATAACTTGACTTGATAACTATGTGTATGATACATTTTTTGAATGTATTCTGTTTGTGCAATTTTTTTCTGAAAATGGCATGGGTGTAATCAGGCAGATGACAGTGAAAGTGATTGTGGGACTTGGAAAAGGGCATAGATCAGGGGTGCTCACACTTTTTCAACATGCAAGCTACTTTTAAAATGAGCAAGTCAAAAAGATCCACTTCCGATAAAACAGGAAAACATATTCATTCAGAAATATATTTGTAGTCCAATGATAAAGAAAGAAAGAGGATTAAATGGGTCAACATGTTCCCATGTGCATTTATGCTCATCATTGCACAGAAAATTCATGGTTTAAAATTGTTTAGGTTATATCTGCCTATGTTTGATTTTATCAATAAAAGTGTGTTTACGTTAAGATGTTTTGCTGTATAGTTTTGTGTTTTCCAGCGCATAGGTTAGGGATAATTGGTGTGTGTGTGTGTGTGTGTGTGTGTGTGTGTGTGTGTGTGTGTGTGTGATGCAGACGTTTTGCCAGCAGCATCTCCCAGGATCTTCGGCGCGTCTGCAGTGCGTGCGCATTTTGAAGCGCATTTTCCGAGCGAGGCGTCTCCATCAGTTTACGCCAGGATTGCAAGCTCACGCGACAACCCCGGTAGTTTTGCGTGTAAAACAACAGCGAAACTCTTTTTCCTGTCCCTGTCTGGTCTTTATTTGATCTGAATAGTGCCGAAGCCGATACGTCACATTTACCCTGGACACCCTTGTCCAGGGTGTCCCCTGCCTTCGCCCCAAGACAGCTGGGAGAGGCTCCAGCAGACTCCCGTGACCCTGAGTTCGGGACTAAGCGGGTATGGAAAATGAATGAATGAATGAATGAATGTAAAGCACAGCACATATAAGAACAAAATCCAGCACATCGTACATTATGACCAAAATCAACCAGATCCACCGTGTTTTCTAATCCTGCCTGAACGATTCTACCTGCTGTAATTGACGCGGATCTCTCTCTCTCTCTCTCTCTCTCTCTCTCTCTCTCTCTCTCTCTCTCTCTCACACTCACTCTCTCTCTCCATGCGATCGACCCAAACTCCCTTCGCAATTGACCAGTAGATCGTGATGGACGTAATGGGCACCCCTGGCATAGATGCTTGTGTAACATGGACATTAATGTACAGGACAGGGGGCTCCATCCTATCACCTCTCCTCTCCTCACTCTCTCCCTAAGCTCTCAAAGCTATCTCCAAACTAAACGCTATCTAGTCTCAAACACTCCAAACTATAAACACGATCCAAAATCTAGTAATCCAAACTCTCTCCAAATCTCAGTTGACTGCAACTCTCCTACAATAACCCCCATTTTGAATGGAGCCTGAGGGGTCTATATAAACCGTTAAAATATGAATTGCAGATATATATACATATATATATATATATATACATATATATATATATATACATATATATATATACATATATATATATGTATACATATATATATATATGTATCCACTGAGACTTACCGTCTGTAATGTGTCTTCCACAGGTCCGGTACGGGTCATGGACTACGAGGAGTACGACGACGAGTACTTGCTCTTCCAGCAGCTTCTCAACGACACCGCCAACACCTCTGAGCCGGGTTACGTGGTCAGCGACCCGGTCCAGCTGTGTCCCAGGACCGGCGTCAACCACTTTGGCGCCAGGATCATCCCAGTCTTCTACTACGTCAACTTCCTGCTCAGCTACCTCGGCAACGGCTTGGTGCTCTTTGTCATCTACAAGTACGAGAAGCTCAACACCGCCACCAACGTCTTCCTCCTGAACCTGGTCCTGTCCAATGTCCTCTTCACCTCCAGCCTCCCCTTCTGGGCCACCTACCACCTCTCGGAGTGGATCTTCGGCGAGGCGCTGTGCAAGCTGGTCAGCGGCGCCTACTCTGTTGGCTTCTGCTACCTGACCGTGGTGCACGCGGTCCTGGCCGCCAAGAGCAGGAGGAGGGCGAACGCCGTGGCGGGAACGCTGACGGTCTGGCTGGTCAGCGTGGCGGCCAGCGCCAAGGAGTTTGTCCTGCAGACGGTGTGGGAGAGTCCGTTCGACGGGCTGATGTGCGAGGAGGCCGGGTACCCCGAGAGCACCGTGCTACCAGCAGTTCCTGCTCTTCTTCCTGCTCCCGCTCTTCATGGTGATGTACTGCTACACCGGCATCACCGTCCGCGTCCTGTCCACTCGGCTGAAGAACAAGTGCCGCACCGTCAAGCTCATCTTTGTCACCGTTTTCACCTTTTTCCTCTGCTGGACGTCCTACAACGTGATAGTCTTCCTGCGCGCCCTCGAGCTCTCCGGCCCCAGCCGGGGGGGGCGGCTCATCGTGTGCCGCCTCGGAGGCCACGGACTATGCGCTGTACGTGACGCAGAACGTGGCCTACGTGTACTGTTGCGTCAGTCCCGTGTTTTACACGTTTGTGGGCAAGAAGTTCCAGAGCCACTTGAGAAAGCTGCTGGCCAGGAAGCTGCCGTGCCTCCACAAGCACATGAGCCTCAGCAGCCAGAGCAGCAGGACCACGTCCCAGAGGACCGCACACTCTGTCTACTAGTGCCCGTCTCACACACACACACACACACACACACACACACACACACACACACACAGAGCCAGTTGTTCCCACCTAGACAGTAAGCGCTGTATATCTAGAAAAACATACTAGCAGTTCATGGACTAAGTCTCAATCCAGGGTCTGCATCCTTGGAAGGAAGCCTCCATTGTCTGAAGGAAGTGTCCTCCGTCTGAAGGAAGCGTCCTCCGTCCGAAGGAAGCGTCCTCCGTCCGAAGGATGCGTCCTCCGTCTGAATGAAGCGTCCTCCGTCTGAAGGAAGCGTCCTCCCAAGGACCCGGCCCAGAAGGACCGACCCAAACCCCACCTCCCCGGTAACCTCACGGGACGGTCTAGCCTTGGGCGTACTTCCTGGTTGCGTCACCGCCGTTCCCTCCTGCTGGCCAACCCCGGAGTGTGGTTTTCATAGCATCAAGCTCACCATTGGTTGGTTGGATGTTCAAATCAGTAAAAACCCTGCGTTAAAAACTGAAGATTTGATGTGAAATTTCAATACTTAAATTTATACGCGGTGTCTTTGCGCTAATGGCGCTAATTTCAGCTGACTTCCCAGGATCCCAGGATGCTTTGCAGCAGCAGCACGCAAAGCATCCTGGGATACAGAAGGAGGTGAAGGATAGTAGTGGTGTAGCCTTGGTGCTAACAGTAGGGAGCATTTGGAGCGTCGTTCTGACTATTGGGAATTGGGAGGAGCCTTCAGCGCAGTGCGGTGACGCAACTTCCTTTCAAATTGCAGCCTTCCAAGGATGCAGCGCCTGAACTGAGCCACAGCCATGGATTGCTGGTGACGTACGGGGTCACGTGACCCGTTCACTGACCAGTGAACATGGCGTGGGGATGTGTGTGAAAAGTACACAATTATTCTTTGGGTTTTGAACTCAACGGTTTGTTGTGTTGTGTAAACCTTGTCAGCAGTGAGTTGTATCAACTATTATCAACTACTACAAATAGATCAATAAATACACACATTTTATGGACTGAAATGTGTTTTTCTGATGTGGGCTGTTTGTCCTGGTGTGTTTCCAGAGGAAGTCCTAGATCCTTGTGGCTGTAGGGGGAGTAGGAGGCTCAACGTTGGCCTTGACAAAGGACAGTGGTGACCTTGTCACTGCTGAGCTCCACTCAGTTTGTTCAAACACTGGGTTTGTTTTTACCTAACCCTGATGGAGCCTTGCTATGAGTGGAACTGTGACACACGAGAAGGCTTTACTAGACAGAGGGGGTGGGGGGTAGCGGAGCAGCAGCAGATGGATGCAGTGTTTTGGTGAGCCACCTCATAGGAGGAGACAATGTATCCTGGGATATCATGGAGAAAACGTGTTGCTGTAATGTCAATGGAACCAAGTCAGTGTCTGTGAAGCCCCACCAGGGTGTTGAGCTACGAGAACAGGGGTGACATGACAGACCTGCATCGAGTCGGCGGGCCACCGAAGTTATGTTGACGGGGGGGGGGCAACTCCATTGGGACAGACCTCTACATCGCGGTCGAACGTGATATATGGATAGATGGCGGTCAAAATGCTATTTCGCCGGTGATAGATAGTGTGTGTTGAATACATACATTCGTCACTGTATTTTGATTTACCTTGTATGTATATCTATACTGTTGGAATCATATATTTAGTTTAGATGTTAGTGTTGAATAATATAATTAGTTTAGATGTTTGTTTATAATAACATGATTATTAATATAAAGCTGTTTAATCATTTGGCTGACCTACTCATAGAGAAAAGGCATTGTTGCAGGAGTCACACAAAGAGCTCAAGAAGGAACAAAGGGAAGAACATCCCTCACTAACTGGTGACCCTGGGGGAGCAGAGGGTGACCCTGGAGACCAGAGGGTGACCCTGGGGGACCAGTGGGTGACCAGAGGGTGACCCTGGGGGACCGGATCACCCTGGGGGAGCAGAGGGTGACCATGGGGGACCAGAGGATGGACAGAGAGCTAACTGACTTTGCGACCACCATAAGACTTTATAACCCGGTCATTTACAGGGGGGAGAACTCATGATCCATCGGAGGCACGGGGGGGAGGAGCCTGTGACCTCAGGCATGTTGTGCACTGTATTATTTCAACAGGTCACGCTGGAACCAATGATGGATCATTTGGCTCCCTGCCAAATAAGGACTTGTTTCCTGTTGCACTCAGTAATCAGAGACTTGGATCAAAGGCTGCCCCAACATCCAATGAGGCTTGGGTCTGGAGACCAGGCAGCCAGTCAGAAGAGGACAACACCTGGGAGTGTTTGCATGTTTTCTTTCTGTATAAAAGGACTGGGTCAAGGGACAGAGAGCAGTCAGACTTCATGCCCTGACAATACTTTGGTGTTGCTAGGGTTCTGAACTGGGCCCAGAGCTCTGTATAGTTGTACCCTCAATTGATTTCTTTACTAAAGACATATTTAAATTGGCATTCTTCTCCTGTGACTCTTCATTCAACCAACACGCGGATCAGCAGCACGGCACAAGGAAATCTGATCCAACAATACATAGAGAGAGAGAGAGAGAGAGAGAGAGAGAGAGAGAGAGAGAGAGAGAGAGAGAGAGAGAGAGAGAGAGAATTTTGTGTATACAACATTAATACAAACAAAGTACCGTAAATACACCAGGGATTGACAGAAAAAAAAAAAAGATAACCTTAATCAACCGATGTAGTTTGGCCTAATAGAGTTGCCGTATGTGATGTCATTGGCAGTCGCCCACCGGACAGAGGCGACTGCCAATGACGTCACATACGGCAACTCTATTAGGACGGGGTTTGCCCATGTCTGTACTAGAACCACCCAGAACCACCAGGGTGTTTAGCTCTTAGAACACCCTAGAAGCTCCTAGAACCATCCAGAACCACCCAGAACCACCAGGGTGTTTAGCTCTTAGAACCCCCGAGAACAATCCAGAACCACCAGGGTGTTTAGCTCTTAGAACCCCCGAGAACAATCCAGAACCACCAGGGTGTTGAGCGCTTTATTGCAATGACTCTGCAAACACTGAGACACCTGAGTCAAATGATACAAGTGTTGGTGAAGATGCCACATTTCACAGCACATTGAAGCTACTAACATAGATCTACATACACATTAATCTACCTAAACATGCAAACACAAGCAGGTGGAGATTTAAAGATACTGCTCAAGAAAAAAGGTGCATTAAACATTGATGGACTTATATGGGTACGCATACAAATATATATTTATTAGTGCTGGGACTCTATTAAAGAAAATAATCTAATTAATTATGGTCTTTGTAATTGGTCAAACCTCTGACCTTTGACCTCTATCAGTCATGGTTGACCTCCAGTGCTCACGCAGTGCTTCACTGGAAGGCCAAGAACAATCCAAGAGTCCATATGTGGCACTGCAAGGTCCACCAGTGGCTTCTGGGACGTCTCTCCCAGTAACCACAGCAACGTGTAGGGAGAAGCAGTCTGCCAGCCACCAGGCTCCACTGGGGTCAAAGGTCGTGACACGCAGTTCTGTCAGCCACCACTAGATGGAGCTCTCCTCTTCACTCTCCTCCTCATCCTCCCTCAATACCTCTCCCACCTGCAGCAGAAATAAAGTCTCTTGAAAAGTATTTTTCACCTCGAAAATGAAGATGTTATAGAAGTCTGAAGTGAGAGCAGAGCAGTGTGTTGTTGATGTGTGGAACCTTCATGCTGAGATGTTCCAGCCGTGGATGATGAGAGCAGAAGCAGTGGTTGTGTTGCTGCTGCCTTCATTGAGCAGCTGCTCCAAGTCCTGCTTCTTCCACTGAGGATTCAGCTCCACCAGTGGCTTCTGGGACGTCTCTCCCAGTAACCACAGCAGCTTGTAGGGAGAAGCAGTCCGCCAGCCACCAGGCTCCACTGGGGTCAAAGATCGTGACACGCAGTTCTGTCAGCCACCACTAGATGGAGCGCTCCTCTTCACTCTCCTCCTCATCCTCCCTCAATACCTCTCCCACCTGCAGAGAGAAGAAGAGACAGCAGGAGTCAGGACTCACAGTCCTTGAACGCATCATCACACAGACGTTGACTGTTGATGGAGATGATGGAGTGACTGGTGAGAAGAAGCAGACTCTCAGTCACATGTCAAGTGTGGAACATATGAAGGTCATGTGACCATGGAGTGTTGGACTGATACTGAGGCCTGATGAAGATGAACTGATCAATAATTGAGGGGTGAACTGAGAGAAGAAGCAGTTTGGCAGCAGATGTTGGATGAATGAGGAGCAGCTGGACGACACCATCCTCCTCTCACACTGTGACTGGGAACACTGGACCTCTGCTGTGGGATCAACTGGCTTTGGTGCTGGAACCATCATCCACTGCTTCCAAACCAGTACTGACCTCACAGTCTGCAGTTGATAGTCTCTGCTGTGGACAAGATCCATCAGTGGCTTCACTGATGAAGCCTTCAGGTTGTTCAACCTCAGGTCCAGCTCTCTGAGGTGGGAGGGGTTGGACTTCAGAGCTGAGAGCAGCCAATCACAGCTGAGCTCTGACAAACTGCAGTCAATCAACCTGAATAGAGAATAAATGATGGAGAGTTTATAATGATGGAGAGTTTTTCCAGGGTGTCATCACTCTGAAAATCAAAGTGAAATGTCGACTTCAGAATCTGACACTACAGAAAATGTCACCTTGAAATTAAATCCTCAGTCTAAAACTAATGTGTGTTGAAATGATGTTTGGTCACATGACCACTGATGAACAGAATGAAGTTTTCATATTTCTGGATGTCATTTTGATATGAATCAACCTTCAGTTCAATGTTTATTCAACATGTGTGATGAAGTGTGTTTGGTGCTGAAACCATCATCCACTGGTTCCAAACCAGTACTGACCTCAGAACCTCCAGTTTACAGTCTGGACTCTGCAGAAAACCACTCAGCACCTTCACTCCTGAATCCTGCAGCTGGTTCCAACTCAGGTCCAGGAGTCTGAGGTGGGAGGGGTTGGACTTCAGAGCTGAGAGCAGCCAATCACAGCTGAGCTCTGACAAACTGCACAACTCCAACCTGAATAGAGAATAAATGATGGAGTGAGTGGAGTTTTCATCACTATATGAAATTAAAAATATGAATGTCTATAACACTGTAATGTCCATTAAACCAATCAGAAGCACAACAATAATACTGAAATAATGAATCACCACAATAAAATATTTTATATCAACCTGCTTAGTCATGTGACCACTGATCAGCTGTTAACAATGTTGGAATTCATTGATTCATTTTGCCTCAAAGGTTCAGTGTGTAAAATCAGTGCAGATTTATTGCTGAAAGCTTCATATACAACCGTCAATATAGTTTGAAGTCTTTGATTCGTAGAAAATAAAAGTCCTCTGCTTTTCCTGCCATTAGAATGCTTCTTTCTAGAAACAGACAGAAGGTCAAAGGTCGTGGCCATCTTGCACTGCCATGTTTGTAGGCGGCTGGTTGGGAAGATGAGTTTGAGAGACAGTTTCATATTGATGGTTGGAGGCTGGAATCCTCTAATAAAGCAAGTGCTGAGAACAAATGGTTATTAAGTGACTGAAATGCAGTGGAATCTTTTCTGCATCTTGCTCATCAATACTGAACTGACTGAAATGATAGAACCTGCATTGACCCTTGACCTTCTGCTGAGTCCAGCTGGATCTATCTACAGTATCTAAGTGCTCATACAGGTGGCTAATGCTAGCGCTAGCTGAAAATCATGCTAGCACTGGACTGTCTGCTGTGACTATGACTGATTGTGATGCTAATAGATGGTTGTAATATTTGTATTTGTGTTGATGGAACTTTATCATTATACAGAGAACTAGACACCTTTGCTGTCAACCACATCCTTTATGATGCTGGAAGGCTACCGTAGTTCACTGGCAAGAAGGGGAGAGGGAGCGTCAGCAAGTAAGCACTGCAATCTGATGGCACTAGATGGCAGGATTTTACATACTGGACCTTCAAACCCAGTTTCACTCATTTCAAACACAAACCAGTGACTGGAAATTGAATTTCCAACAGCAGTAAAGTGAAAATCATGACAACAATAACAAGAGTGATAGAAGTTGTAAAGTGAAGAGGGTGAACTGACCTCAGAGTCTCCAGTTTACAGTCTGGACTCTGCAGAAAACCACTCAGCTCCTTCACTGTTGAATCCTGCAGCTGGTTGTCACTCAGGTCCAGGTGTCTGAGGTGGGAGGGGTTGGACTTCAGAGCTGAGAGCAGCCAATCACAGCTGAGCTCTGACAACCTGCACCTCTCCAGCCTGAATGTAGAATAAATGATGGAGAGTTTATAATGATGGAGAGTTTTTCCACGGTGTCATCACTCTGAAAATCAAAGTGAAATGTCGACTTCAGAATCTGACTCTACAGAATAAAATGGGAGAGGGAGGGTGAGCGAACGAGTGCTGCACTGTGGAGTCCATTACTGGCTCTTGATGATGTTGGTGTCTGGGCCACCTTGCACCAAAGTAGGATTGCGTCATCCAATATGAGTCACTAAGCCTTCAGCGTTCAACCAATCCACAACACGTGTGTCCAGGCTTCATGGGTCGCACTAAAAGCCATCCAGGATGAGAAGACACGGATTCATCAAGCCAGGTGAAAGCTATCCTGGATCAGTGCGCCATGCACGCGGCTTCCTTCCATAGACCCCGGTTATGGAGCTGGGATTAACAGATTGGCCATCTTTGACCTCCTCATAAGCCTCCATGAGGATTTGCACCTGGGACGGGGATTCAGACTCTCAAACTTTCTTTTTTTTTGTAATTTATTGTTTATTTGGAGAAGCAAGTGTACAGACATTTCTCTTGCGTACAATATAAAGTCCACATCAAGTGTGGATATGAAAATATAATTGCTAATAATACTCCATTCCTTTTAACATAAAAAAGAAAGAAAAAAAAAACTAACAAAAAAAAAAACAGTAAAATGTGTGTCATCTCATGAACCAGTCTAGCAGTGTGTATCATGACAATGATTTTACAGAGCAGTCAAATTCAGTTTACAGAAATTACAGCTTTTATATATTCCGTCCATTTTGTCCATATCCTGAAAAAGGAGTCTCTTTGACCTTTAAGACAGAATGACAATTTCTCTAGAATGTAAATATTCTGAACAATATCAATCCATTCATCAATTGTAGGTGCTTCAGTCCTCAACCATTTTCTCGGGATAGTTTTTTTGCTTGCTGCCAGAAGCATTGCCATGAGTTTTTTATCTGACAAATTCCAGTTATCCCATGAGATGTCTCCTAAGTACAGGACTTCACATTTACAAGGAATTTTCTCAACAAAAATGTTATTTAAGTGCATGCACAGTTGATCCCAGAATGGTTTGATCACCGGACAACCCCAGAAGATATGGTAATGATTTGCCTTGTCTGTCTTACATTGTCTCCAGCAGGTAGCACTGTTGCTGTGATGTTTTTTCTGGGCAGGGGTTACAAAAAACCGAACAATGTTCTTCCAACAGAATTCCCTCCATGAATTGGAGCTTGAGGTCGTCCATTGAAATTTGTGAATCTTTTCCCAGCTTTCAACTGAAATAATTAAATTTCCTTCTTTTTGCCATTTATTCCTTATGTAGTCTGTGTCAACTTGTTTGTACAGCTGAATACCATTGTATAACTTGGAGACAACTTTAGTACAGGAACCTGATTTCAACAATGACAAAAGCACTTCTAAGAATCCTGGTCCAGCTGTTTCCCAAGTTTCTTGTAGATTATGATTATAGTAAGACCTAACCTGCAGATATCTGAAGAAGTCATCCTTCTCCAACCCATTTGACCTTTGAAGTTCTTCAAAACTCTGAAACACCCCCCTCTTGATAAATGTAATAGGTGGTTAATCCTTTTGAGATCCATCCCTTGAATCTCCCGTCATTCTTGTTTGGTTTAAAAGCCGAGTCAAAAGCGCACCACTTGAACATTTTGATCTGGTTACCTAAATGGCAAATTTTCACTATTCTTCTCCAAGAGTTTAGCATTGTGTATAACATCGAGTCATGCGGTATCATCAAATCATCTTGTAGTTCTTTGTCCATCAACATCGATAAGAGAGGTACACCTTCCACTGAGGAACTCTCTATGTCTTTCCATCCTGCATTGTATTGTGGACAGCATAGATAGATTAATGGTTTCAGTTGAGCTGCAAGATAATATGGGAAGACCCAACCCCCCTTTCTCTTTCTTCAACTGCAGTGTTCTGTACCTTATTCTGGCCTTTTTCCCTTGCCAGATATATTGTGATATTAATCTGTCCCACTCTGTAAATTGTTTCTCTGGAATCAAGATAGGTAAGCACTGAAATAGATATAACAAGCGTGGACTGACTCAACTCTGGAGTGTAAATTGAAAAAAGGGATCACATTCCATCTCTGTATGTCTATTTTTAGTCTTGATGGTAGGGGGCCATAGTTGGCATCGAAAGTCCTGGAAAATTCTTTTGTTAGAAAACCCCCCAAATATTTTATGGAATCCGCCTCCCAATTCCATCTATACAAACTCTTAATTTTGTTTGGAGGGACATAATTCAGTGTTAAAACCTGAGTCTTGTTGATATTAATCTTGTAACCCGACAATGAACCATATTCCGCAATCATCTCCATTAATATGGGTATAGTTTTAGTTGGATTTGTTATAGTTAGTATTAAATCATCAGCGAACAGGGATAGCTTTTGTTCACCAGAGGCCATCGCAACTCCTGTTATGTCAGGCCTCTGCCTTATCCATTGGCTCAAAGGCTCTATAAAAAGGGCGAAGAGGAGAGGTGAAATACAACACCCCTGCCTCGTACCTCTTTCCAAAATAAATGATTCCGATAGATCTCCGTTAATTTTTATCTTAGCTGATGGTTTCTCGTACAATGCCGCCAATACATCAATTAAGGACTGGTGGAATCCAAATTTATGCAACACTTTATACAGAAATGACCATCTGACCGAGTCAAATGCCTTTTCTGCGTCCAAACTCAGCATTGCAGTTTCTATTTTGTTTTGTTCTACGTGATTCAAGATGTGAAATGTTTTTCTGGTGTTGTCCTGAGTCATTCTGTGTTTGATAAAACCCGTCTGGTCCTTATGTATTATGTCGGGTAAAATCTTTTCAAGCCTCTGTGAAAATATGGCAGTAAATAATTTATAATCAATATTTAACACACTCACTGGACGGTAGTTACCACAATCCAATTTATCCTTCCCCTCCTTAGGAATTACTGATATTATTGCGTCTCTCCATGAAGGAGGGATTATTTTCTCTTTCAAAACGCAGTTAAACACTCTCAATAAAGTAGGGATTAACTGATCTTGCATTTCTTTATACCACTCGGAGGTAAAACCATCCATTCCTGGGGATTTTCCTCCTTTTAACTTTCCAATAACTGCTCGTAGTTCTTCGTCGGTTATCTCCGATATTAATTTTTTATTTTGTTCACTCGTGACTGTAGGGAGAGTCAGGTGGGAAAGAAAGATGTCTATCTGATGATCGTTGTTTAATTTGGGTTGGGAATATAAGGTCTGATAAAAGTTTTTAAAACATTTATGAATATTTCCCAGTCCTGTCTCAACACCATTTGTATTTGTGTTTCGTATTTTATAAATAGTTCTATCTGACTGTTGTTTTCGTAATTTAAATGCTAAGAGCTTGAGCGATTTCTCCCCCCCTTCATAATATTTTTGTCTTGTAAGGAGAAGTTTCTTTTGTATCTCTAGTGTGTTTAACTCATCCAATTCTCTTTTCACTTCCTTGATTTTAATATTTGTTACCTCCCGGAAGGTTTTAGAATGCTCCTGTTGGAGTTTCCTTAACTCCTCCTCCAGTTTGTATTGTTTTTGTAATCTCATTTTCTTTTCGTTTGAGGAGATCGCTATTATTTTACCCCTGATCACCGACTTTAACGCGTCCCAGAGTATTATTGGCCCCACCTCTTCATTGTCGTTTTCATCCAAGTATCTTTTAATTTCATCTTTCAAATTATTTTTAATAATTTTATTTTTCAGCAAGTTTGTGTTAAACCTCCAGAGAGTGAATCTGTTTTTCTTAGTCAGAAAAAAAGACATATAAATTGGACTGTGGTCCGAGTTAGGGCTCTGGCCGATTTCACATTTTTCTATCCTATGAATATCATCTTTGAGCATGAAAAAATAATCTATGCGTGAGTATACTTTGTATGGAGGGGAGTAATGCGTGTAATCCCGACGACATGGATTTTTAACTCTCCATACATCCACCAATCCAGTTTCTTCTAACATGTTTCTGATTCTTTTACTGATAGTTTGTGTATTAGATTTTCCATCAGACGAATCCAAATTCGGGTTTAATCTAACATTAAAGTCCCCGGCATATATCAATACCCCTTGACTTTTTGTTACTGTCATTTCAAATATGTGTCTATAGAAGGTCCAGTCGCTACCAGGTGGAGCATAAACATTAATAAGAGTTATCAGGACGCCATCAATTTTCCCTGTAGTCAAAACAAATCTGCCTTCCTTGTCTTTATGTTCTGCAATATGTTCATAGTGCAGGGTACTTGATATTAAAGTTGCCACCCCTCTTCGCCTCCCCGAAGCATGGGAAGAAAAATACACATATTTATATCCCATCTTATTCAACTTGGCATGTTCGGAATCGTCTAGGTGGGTTTCCTGCAGAAAAGCTATTTGGACCTTTTCTTTCTTTAATTTAGATAAAATCTTCCATCTTTTTATCGGATTATGCATCCCATTTATATTGAATGAAACCACCTTCAGTTGTTTTCTTTCCATTTAAGTGATGTCTTCCATTTCACCAATCACATTGGAGAGCCCCCTCAAGCCCACTAGAACTAAAAGAACATGAACAGATAAAGCAAGAACATACATACTCACTGCACAATGAAAAAACAAAAAAACAAAAAACAAAACAAAACAAGCTCGGCTTCCAAACAGGGGTCCATAACCTAGACCCTGTTGAGCTTCTTGGTGACAGCCCGGAAGGGAATGTCCTCCCAAATCTATTGGTGAGGGCCCTTCAGGTGGCAGCAGCACAGTTCCGGATGGACCCTGACGAACCTTTTTGTGAAACTATCATCTTTAACTTAGCCTATGTAGAAATTTCTATCTGAGAAGTGTACCTCAAGAGGAAAAACATGGTATCCTTCAGTTCTCAAGGAGCTGGTGGTGATGTTCTCCTAAATGCCCGGAGCCTCTCTTTGTAGTTGACTTCTCTTGAAGAGCTGGAGGCGCCTTTCTCTCTTCTCCCTCCTGTCCTAGTCCAGGTCAGCCGCTCGATCTGCTCCTTCAGGGAATCAGGTGAACTGATGACTTTCACTTTGTAACCTCTTTTGACCATGTCCTCCGTAGCCTCCTCTATGTTGTCATAGGTTCTGGGCCCTTCTTCATATCTCACTCGCAATCTCGCCGGAAAAAGGGTCTGGAACGAGACCCCGTTCTCCTTCAGAGCCCTACGAACCTCCGTATACTCTCGTCGTTTTCTGAGAATGACTGGTGGGTAGTCGTGGTCGAGATTTATTCGCTTTTCACGCCAAAAGAGTCCCTTTTGTTGCCAAGCCTTGCGCAGTACAGACTCTTTCATTTTGAAGCTCGAAAACCTCACAAGTATTGAACGTGGTGATACATTCTTCGGGGGTTGCGGTCCCAGCGCCCGATGTGCTCTTTCTATCCGCACGTCTGCCGCGTTCTCGACCAGACCGAGCCCCTCTTTCAGTAAGGTCTCCACAAATGTAGTCATCGACTCCGAGTCATTCTCGGACCCCTCCGGAACACCGTAGATCCTGACATTTTCCCGACGAGATCGACTGTCTAGGTCCGTTAGCTTTTCTTCCAGCTTCACGTGTAACTTTAGCAGCCCGGTTAACACTTCCTCCGTGTTTAGAGTCCTCTCTTCATTTTTCTCCACCCGCTCCTCCACTTCGCTGATTCTTGCATTCGTTTTATTAATTTCCTCCTTGATAGACTTCAGTTGTTTGTTGTTTTCCTGACGGAAACCTCTCAGTTCTTCTAGTAACACTTCTAAGCTAGCCATCTCGTCCTCGCTTCTTCGTTAGCGCGTGGCTTCACGGAGTTAGCTGTAACTACTTCCTTTCTCTTGCCGATTGTTATATAGAAGCAGGGGCTTCGTTTGTCGTCTTACCCCCTCTGTACGTTTACCGTGGTATGTGGAAATTATATTACTCAACTGGATGGGGGTAGGTCTGTGATTTCTTCGGTTCTTTCGGGAGCCGTTCTATCGAGCTACCATCTCCATGAGTCTCCAGACTCTCGAACTTTCAAAGCTCGCGAGCTTGGAAGCCCAGACTCCCAGGTCATAGTCATGCGCACCAAGCATTCAGCATAAGGGATCTTCCCTTGGCCAAGCAGCCAGGGCGCATGATCAATTGGAGGCATAGTGACAGGACCGTCCACTGTCACAAAAACAAGCTCATGTTACTCTTTGATGTGTCTTCATCTTTCTATGGGATGTGTATTTTTATATAGGATGCATGGCAAAGTAGAAGTCATGTTAGAAATTATCCAATGATTGCAATATGATCTCAACTCATTTCTTTATCATGATTGAAATGAAATGATTCCAAAGCTTGAAATAATGACAGTGGCTGGAGATGATAACAATGTGCAGTGTTGAGTGGAAGAAGCACTGCCTTCCACTGGTGGTGACTGTTGACTGAGACAAGGATGAAATAGATCCTGGAACTCAGCCTGGTCTGGAGCAGCTCACTCCACACAATAAATCTCCACGGTAACTTCTAGCAGAACATATCTCACTTCCACCTATCCCACTGTTGTGCAACCACATCAAACATCAATTGATCCAGGATAACCAAGATATCCCGGCTTAATCCCTCATCCTAGTTTCCTGCAACAGGGCCCAGTCAAGTGAAAATCATGACAACAATAACAAGAGTGATAGAAGTTGTAGAGTGAAGAGGGTGAACTGACCTCAGAGTCTCCAGTTTACAGTCTGGACTCTGCAGAAAACCACTCAGCACCTTCACTCCTGAATCCTGCAGCTGGTTGAGACTCAGGTCCAGGTGTCTGAGGTGGGAGGGGTTGGACTTCAGAGCTGAGAGCAGCCAATCACAGCTGAGCTCTGACAACCTGCAGCTCTCCAACCTGAATGTAGAATAAATGATGGAGAGTTTTTCCAGGGTGTCATCACTCTGAACATCAAAGTGAAATGTGGACTTCAGAATCTGACACGACAGAAACAGAGAGGGAGGGAGAGAGGGTGAGTGAGTGAGCGCTGCAATCTGAAATCTGACCACTAGATTGCAGTATTTTACACACTTGACCTTTAAACCCAGTTTCACTCATTTCAAACACAAACCAGTGACTTCAAATTGAATTTCCAACAGCAGTGAAGTGAAAATCATGACAACAATAACAAGAGTGACAGAAGTTGTAGAGTGAAGAGGGTGAACTGACCTCAGAGTCTCCAGTTTACAGTCTGGACTCTGCAGAAAACCACTCAGCTCCTTCACTGTTGAATCCTGGAGCTGGTTCTGACTCAGGTTCAGGTGTCTGAGGTGGGAGGGGTTGGACTTCAGAGCTGAGAGCAGCCAATCACAGCTGAGCTCTGACAACCTGCAGCTCTCCAACCTGAATGTAGAATAAATGATGGAGAGTTTTTCCAGGGTGTCATCACTCTGAACATCAAAGTGAAATGTGGACTTCAGAATCTGACACGACAGAAACAGAGAGGGAGGGAGAGAGGGTGAGTGAGTGAGCGCTGCAATCTGAAATCTGACCACTAGATTGCAGTATTTTACACACTTGACCTTTAAACCCAGTTTCACTCATTTCAAACACAAACCAGTGACTTCAAATTGAATTTCCAACAGCAGTGAAGTGAAAATCATGACAACAATAACAAGAGTGACAGAAGTTGTAGAGTGAAGAGGGTGAACTGACCTCAGAGTCTCCAGTTTACAGTCTGGACTCTGCAGAAAACCACTCAGCTCCTTCACTGTTGAATCCTGGAACTGGTTCTGACTCAGGTCCAGGAGTCTGAGGTGGGAGGGGTTGGACTTCAGAGCTGAGAGCAGCCAATCACAGCTGAGCTTTGACAAACTGCACCTCTCCAACCTGAATAAAGAATGAATATTTGATTCCTTCCATGGTGTAAATGTCATATTCAGAGTCATTCCTCCCTGTTGATGATCCAGATGTGCGGCTGTTGGGATCACTGAGTCATTCCCTCAAAGGAGTCATTGTGCCAGTGTGTTGTCAACACAATAACAACAGCAGTGTGTCAGTCAGTGTGCAGCCAATCAGCAGTGAAGATGGAAAATAATCAGTGAGTCCTTTGTGTGCTTGTGGCTGTTTTCAGTCATCAGAGTCTCGTTACAAGTCAAACACATTCAAAGGACAAGATGAAGAAATACTGCTGCACTATTAATCTGCCTTCACAGGATCTTCTGCTCAGTCATGTGACCTTCATCACCAATCAACAACTTCCATTGAGCTCTCAAGTGACTGGAGACATTTTCCACACTTTCTTCCACCATCCAAAGTCTTTTCTGGCTGCAGATTGTTGACATGAAAATATCAACAACATCCACTTTGTCTAGATGAGTCTTTAATATCTGCTTCAAAGTCTTCACACTGAGCAGCGTTACACACCAGTTGTCATCTGCTGACACACACTGTCCACCAGTAGAAAGCAGGAACTGACCTGAGAACTTCCAGTCTGCAGTTTGGACTCTGCAGTCCAGCACAGAGCAGCTTCACTCCAGGATCCTTCAGGATTGTCCAGCTCAGGTCCAGCAGTGTGAGGTGGGAGGGGCTGGACTGCAGAGCTGAAGACACCACTGCACAGTGAAGATCTGAGAGTTGAACACTGAATGAAGGAGAGCAGAATGAGAAGTTGCTGCTTCCATCATCATCACCATCATCATCATCATTACCATCATCATAATCTTCATCACCATCATCTTCATCATCATCATCATCATCACCACCACCACCATCATCATCTTCATCATTATCACCATCATCATCTTCATCACCATCATCATCTTCATCACCATCATCATCATCACCACCATCATCATCACCACCTCCATCATCCTCATCATCGTCATCATCATCATCATTACCATCATCATAATCTTCATCACATCATCTTCATCATCATCACCACCACCACCATCATCATCTTCATCATTATCACCATCATCATCTTCATCACCATCATCATCATCACCACCATCATCATCACCACCTCCATCATCCTCATCATCATCATCCTCATCATCATCATCATCATCATCATCACCTCCATCATCATCATCATTATCATCATCATCAACATCATCATCACCACCATCACCATCATCTTCATCATGAATGATTGAAGAGTTGATTTTGGTTGACAGTGTAAATTCAATCAATCTTGTGCAATCAACTGACAACAATGAAAAAGAAGCTTCCCAAACAAATGTGCACATTATAAAGACTCACAACAACAAAAACATAACAACTGTGTGAAGGAAAAAGCAGCAGGCTGAAGCCCAAGCTGATTCTTGCCTCTCCTATACAGTCCATAAGATTAGCTGGAATAATTAGTCAGACAAAATCAAAAAGGAAAAAAAGAGAAGTGCAACTCAACAAAATATGCAATATGCTTGACATTATTCTTCATCATTGACTCACAATTCAACACACACACACACACACACACACACACACACACACACACACACACACACACACACACACACAGTGTTTACATACCTTACTAAACGTATCACAGCCTTCCTGCAGTTCCTCACAGCTGGAATCAGTCTCAATCTTCCCTCCCAGGTTGTGTTGTACTTGCTGGGGTCCAACTCCTCCATAACCTCCTCTGACATCTGCAGCATGTAGGCCAGAGCTGAACACTGGATGGCTGAGAGTCCCTTCTCTGATCTGTTCTCTGACTGCAGGAACTCTTGGACCTCCTGATGCACTGACTGATCCTTCACCTCCAGCAGACAGTGGAATATGTTGATGCTTCTGTCAGGAGAAACATCACCAGTGTTCAGCTCCTTCAGGTTGTTGATGACCTTCTGTAAGGTTCCTGTATGATTGTCAGTGAGACCCAGCAGGCCTCCTAAGAGTCTATGGTTGGATTCCAGACTGAGTCCATGGAGAAAGCGAACAAACAAGTCCAGGTGACCGTTTGGACTCTGCAGGGATTTCTTCATCATCTTCTGAAGGAACTCATCCAGGGATTCTCCAGAGTGACCATCTTCTGTCCTCTTCCAGTTGGTGTGACAGTGGAAGCTGAAGACTGCAGCCAGAAACTCCTGGACGCTCAGATGAACGAAGCAGTAGACGGTTTTGTGGAAGATCACACTCTCTCTTCTGAAGATCTCTGTACAAACTCCTGAGTACAAAGAGGCGTCAGTCACACTGAGACCACACTTCTCCAGGTCTTCACTGTAGAACATGATGTTTCCACTCTCCAGATGTTCAAATGCCAGCTGGCCCAGCTTCAGAAGAAGCTCCCTGTCAGCCTCCGTCAGCTCCTGTGGACCTCCTCCATACTTGTGCTGCTTCCTCTTGGTCTGGACCAGCAGGAAGTGTGAGTACATGTCAGTCAGGGTCTTGGGCAGCTCTCCTCTCTGCTCTGAGTTCAACATGCTCTCCAGAACTGTGGCAGTGATCCAGCAGAAGACCGGGATCTCACACATGATGTGGAGGCTCCTGGAGGCCTTGATGTGGGAAATGATCCTGCTGGACACATCTCCTCTATCTCTGAACCTCCTCCTGAAATACTCCTCCTTCTGGTCATCGGTGAAGCCTCGTACTTCTGTCAGCCAGTCCACACATGACGGAGGGATCTGATTGGCTGCTGCAGGTCTGGAAGTTATGCACAGCAGAGCCGAGGGAAGCAGATCTCCTCTGATCAGGTTTGTTAGCAGGACGCTGACTGACTTCTTCTGAGTGACGTCAGTCACCACCTGGTTCTTCTCAAAGTCCAGAGCCAGTCTGCTTTCATCCAGGCCGTCCAAGATGAAGAGAAGTTTGCAGACATGCAGCTGCTCTGCTGTGAGCTTCTCTAACGTTGGATGAAAAACATGGAGAAGCTCCAGAAGACTGTCGTGCTGCTCTTTGACCAAGTTGAGCTCCCTGAATGAGAGAGGAAGCACCAGATGAAGGTCCTTGTTCTCCAGGCCCTGGGCCCAGTCCAGAGTGAACTTCTGCACTGAGAAGGTTTTTCCAACCCCAGCGACGCCGTTGGTCAGCACCACTCTGACTCTGAGTCCCTGCTGCTCAGGTGAGGCTTCAAAGATCTGGCTGCACCTGATTGGACGGTCGTGGAGGCTCTTCTTGGTCTTCTTGGTCTCCATGGTCTCAGAGGTCTTGGTGGTCCTCTTGGTCTTCTTGGTCTTCTTGGTCTTGGTGGTCCTCTTGGTCTTCTTGGTCTTCTTGGTCTTCTTGGTCTTCTTTGTCTCTGTGGTCTTCTTGGTCTCTGTGGTCTTCTTGGTCTTGTTGGTCTCCAGCTGCCTGACCTCATGCTCTCTGTTGACCTCCTCACTCAGTCCCTCAGTGATGTAGAGGTCAGTGTAGATGCTGTTGAGGAGGGTTTGACTTCCTGCTTCTTCACCTTCAGTCACACGTTCACATCTCCTCTCCAGACTGATCTTCTGCTGCTGTAGAAGCTCCTGCAGACCATCATCAGCCTCTGGAGCAGAGAAAAGGTTGGAGAAGAAAACATCAGTGTGACAGTGTGAGCATCATTTTCTCTCCACAACTTTTCAGCTGCTGTGGTGAAGCTGCTGTGTGACTGTTTGCTCTCAACGTCCCTCAGTGAATCTTCTCACTGGAGGTCCTGACGTGATCTCAGAGGGAGAAGTGAAGGAGGTGCCGGTGGACAGTCTTACTGTGATCAGTCTGGCTGTGACTGGCAGGTTGCAGTGCTGCTCCACACTGAAGACACGAGGACTCACCTGATGGAGCAGACCGGTCCCAGAATGAGCCAATGAACCTTCTGTATAATGAGGACGTCCAGCTCATCCTGGCCTGCTGCTGCTGCTGCTGCTGCCGCTGTAGAAGCTCCTTCAGCTGCTGCTTCTCACCACCAGGACTCCCCTCCGTCTTCCTGTGGAGACACTTTGGCTTTGAGTGAGTGGATCAGTTGTTGGTGTCCATCACTTGTCAGCTGTTTTTCTGACTCCATCATTAGTTGGATGGAATCATTGTCTCCATCAACACTAACTGACAGCCTGCTGGCCTCCTAGTGGGCTCTTCACAAATCACTTCTTGTCTTTTGCTCTCTTTTCTAAATTCAATCCCTTCATGCAGCTTCACAATCAAAGAATTTGACCCACAAAGAATGGAGCGCAGCCGTTAATGACGGCGTCTTTTAGCCACCACGTTGCGCCCGTCATGGATTTGTAGCTGTTTTCTAGGCTGGTCTTGTCACATCATCTAATATATTATTAGATGACATATTCATCTATCAAATGTATATTTTCTATCTGGTGTGGTTGACACCTGGTGGGCTCTGGTTGAGCAGTGGCTCTGTGGAACTGGCCCTTTGTTTCTCAGCAGACAGAGACAGTGGAGTCACATTGCACTGAACTTTGGATTGAAATTCATCTCAGTGGAGTTGAGCTGCACTTTATGACAGAGCATCAAACATTCCTGCCACTGCATAAAGTTCAGTCTCAGAAAGGCTTTGCTGCATTTCAACATGATGAATGTGACCATGTCAAAGGGGGGGTGGAAGACAGAGTGGGTGGGAGAAAGAGGGGGGGGCAGAGAGAGAGAGGATTGATTGATTTTCAGCAGTATTATTATGTTGACATAGTTTTTCTATTGGCTGGAAATGTCTTGTTGCCAGGCAGAAAGATCAACTCCCCACTATGATACAACTGATGCTTGCATTGTGGCTACAAACAAAACCAAACAAGCAAAAACTGGTCAAACAGCGCCCCTCAGTGGCAGAACTGGGAGCTGCGAGGACCAACACGTCATAGGAAGGTTTGAAGGTTCAAGGCCACATTTGAACACATTGTGTTTCTTATTGACATATTATAGAGTGACCTGTCTGAAATATCTGCCTGTTAATCAATGTGTTATTTTTTCAGCATGTGTTCATTTCTCTGTAAAGTCTGCAGTAGAAGGTAGTTTTGACTCGAGGGCGCCCCCTGGCGGCTCTTTCCAGAACTACAGTTGCCATCACTTGTTGGCAGTCCATGATGACGGTGAGAAAAATGTGATTTCCTCTTTGAAGAGCTGCACCTGTTTCTCCCTGACGTGATGAGACTGGACACTTGTTGAGGGATGTGACACTTCCTGTCAGCTCCTGAGGACAACAAGGAGGCCGAGCCTCTAATGCCCCCTACTGGCTGCACTCTGGAAGAGCCCTCCCCCCATCCTCAGGACCAAGTGATCCTCCCTCAACGTGAACACATCACTTCCATGTGAGGAGAGAAGAAGAGACGGCAGAAGTCAGCACTCACACTTCAGTCCTTGAACGCATCATCAGAGACATTCACTGCTGTTGAGTGAAGATGATGGATTCACTGCTGATGAGAAGCAGACTCTCCGTCACATATGTGCTGTGTCTCAATTCAGGGTGTGCACCCTTCAGTCCAAGTGTCCTCCGTCTGAAGGAAGCGTTCTTCGAGGACCCAGCCTAGAAGGACGGACCAAACCCCGCCTCCCCGGTAACCACTGGGGACGGTCTAGCCTTCAGTGTATTTCCTCGTTGCGTCACCACCGTTCCCTCCGGCTGGCCAACCCCAGAAGTGATGTTTTTATAGTATCAAGCCATTGGTTCGCCATCTAACAATGCTGTTGGATGATCAAATAAGTAAAATCCTACGTTAAAAACTGGATACTTTATGTGAAACTTCAATATTTAAATTTATATGTCGTGTCTTTACCAGTATTGGCAGCGGGACGGCTTGACTGGTGAGAGGGGCATGATGGGAAATGACACTATTGAGCAGATCAGGACTAAAATATTGATCCGTCCAATACGTGGATTCTCAAATCAATACTCCAGTTATCTGAGGCCTTCCATTGTTTCTCTGGGGTACAGCCAGATAGAAATGCTCCAACTCTGAGGTGTGGGCGGGGCCAAGGCTGATGGGACCGACCAATAGCAAGGTGTTGATTTTTCAACATCAGGTGTTGATGATCAAGCAGGTGTTGTCATCAACAGCTCTGTTGAGTCAGCGGTTCATCTGTATTTCCGGGACAAAGGCCCCTCCTTCCAAGACTCAAAGGTCCAGATTTTAGACACAGAAGACAGATGGTTTGAGAGAGGAGTGAAAGAAGCCACCTGTGTCCACCTAGAGCGACCCTCTGTGAACAGAGAGGAGGACTCCTGCTGCTGCTGCTGCTGCTGCCTCCAGCCAACATGCAGCCAGACGGAGAAGCACTTGGACTTTGAGGTGCTCTTGGGATATTTTCTGATTCTTAGATTCTCTGATCAGTGTTTCTGCTCCCACTTCCCTGAAATCACATGACGCTGTGTTGAGCTGAAGTGCAGCCACGCCCCTCTCTCTCTGCCAGGGTGCATCCAGTGTGGCTGTGGCTCCCAGGAGCAGTTGGAGTGCAAGAGGTGAAGATGGTCTGGTCCTCAAGGAGCTGCTCACTCCATCAAAAGACAAGGGCAGCAAACATTGTGTCAGAAGCAGTGGCAGGAAAACAGTGGCAGAAACTGCACAAGGAGCAGAACACACTGCAGGACAAAGTAGTGATGGACAAATGAAGCTTGTGGGAAACATCCAAGCACTGGAGCCACTGCTTGAAAATGGCTGCAAATGACTGCAAGCTGCAGTAACACTGCCCTCTGCTGGCCACACACACACACACACACACACACACACACACACACACACACACACACACACACACACACATCTCAATGAGCAGCATTCAGGATGCTGCATTTATTGTAGAGAAGCTTTGATGCTGAAGTATCATTGCTCTGATCACCTTTGACCTTAAAAAGCCTTGACTTGAAATAATCTCTCTCTCTCAGGGTCAAAGGTCAAGGGTCAGAGGTCAAGGTAGGTCCATTACTACTGTTATTCTCATTGCTTTGTTAATTAAAAAAAGGTTTCAACAATAAATGTTGTACACATGTGTATTTTTGTAAGCATCTTTCACATGTGTATGTTCTTAAACGTGTATATTTCAATAACATTTTAATAATCCTTTGTGTTTGATCTTCAATGTCTTTTTTCAACACATTCTATCATCTGCATGCTTTACCATCTCTTTGAAACACATTCTAATAAATATCGCAGTGTTTTTCAACATATTTTTCAATGCATTGAAAGCTCCTCCAGTTCTCCAGTCAACTCATGTCTTCATTCTGAGGCTGCTGGTGCAATTCCTCCAATCAAATCATCAACACATCAACTGTAGTCAGAGACTTTCATCATCACTATGGACACTGTTGCTTTTCCCGCCGCTTCATCGTTCAACTTTGGCTTCACTTTCAATAGGATGCCGCACTTTTCACGCTCGCCTCCACTGCAGTCCTCTGGCGCCCCCCAGTGGAGGCTTTGAAAAGCGCAGGGCCAGAGGGATCAGTGGCACTGTTCAAATCCACATTCACTGACTTTACCTTCCTGTTGTTGAGTTGAAACTCCGCCCACCCTCCCAGTTTCAGGGAGCCTGATTGTAACGGAACAATTGAATCAGGGGTCAGACGGTTGGAACCGGGTCAAAGGTCAAATTCATAGGTCAAAGACGTGTATTTCAGGAACGGAAGGTCATATAAAGATGATTCCACCTCTGGCCTGTTCAGAAGGGAGGAATTATGTCAGAGGATCCAGGTTTGAAGTCAAACTACGTCCCGGGGGCCATATGCGGCCAATTACACTCTCCAATCCGGCCGACCAAACTTGAAGGAATTATATTAATAGTCATTAAGTCATGAAATAGAAAACAATGAAAACAATTATTTTGTTGTGTTCATTATTTAATTGCCATTAAAGCAACATGTTGTCTACACATCCCCTGATATATGTCTTCCTCCAATGAGAAAGCGGCCCCTCTGTCATATTGTGGAAGCCATTATGGCCCACCAGTCAAACAGATTAGAGGCTCACTTAGTGTTGGAGTTGGGCTTGGTTCAAAGTAGCAAGAGAACAAAAGAGGCTTTGCTTCAGAATTGAACCAACAACCAGGATTGGAACCCTGGTTTTCAGCACCACAGTAAGCAGGCTAACCCACTGAGCTAAGCTGCTAAGCAGGTTCCTGAGGTCTGTGCAGGGATGTCACTACATCAATAGACAGCAGTGACTTGACATTGGTGCGTTTCAACACTGGACTCTGCAGGAGAAACAAACAGCCACAGTCACTTTGTACAAGTACAACACAACAAGTGGAGCTGAAGCCTTTTAGATACAATGAAGAGGAAAGAAAATTCTCCTCACTCTTTGAAAATGGAATTCAAACAGAGTTTGAAAAGAGGGAAGGAGGAGCTCTGTGTTGGGAGTCAGCATTGGGCCCCACAAGACCGTCTTCAGCGCTGAGAAAGCAAAGAACTACAGAGGCCTCAGTGCTTCACCTGACACACTGACACACACTGACACACACACACTGACACACACTGACAAGCAGCGACACAGACACACAACAAAGGACAACAAGTTGCCAAAACCAAAGATTCTTCAACTCATTTCCTCATCAGTGATGAATAATAGAAGATCATCAGCATCAAATCAATCATATATAGGTCACTGTATGATATAATGACACAGTTTATAGTCACGTGTTTACCAGAAGCAGTGGGCTGTATAATAGGATGTATGAACAGGGTGACCGATTGACCTCCACAGTGCTCAGGCTAACAAGGTGGTTAGCTCAGTAGGCTAAATCTCTCGCTGTGGTTGTAGAAGATGTGGCTTCAAATCCCACTTGGTACCACATGACCAGGTTTATACTATGTATATTTGTACTTTATACTATAGCATGTGTTTTTTTCTGGTTTTCAGACATGTTGAGATTTTGCTTGGAGTAGCGCCGTCTCGTGCTAAGCTACCACAGGACTTTTTTAATGAAAGTATTTAAAATTCTTTGTACTTGGAAAAAAACAACATTGTATGCAGATTTTTTCAACTGTTCAGAGAAGATCTTCAATCAGTTCTCCAGGAGCTGCATCCCATCAGCCCACAGATGGCTCAGTTAATAAGACAACTAACTGTGAATCACAAGGTTGTTGGTTCGAGTCCCACCATGGGCTGAGACTCCAACGGCCCCAAAAGATCAGTAGAAGTGACTTCAGAGTTTTCACGTAGCTCAGCATGAAAAGCAAAATGTCTCTGAATACTGGATGCTTCAATTGAGATGACAAATTGCTCCTCTTGAATTGAAAACACTAGTCCCTACTGAGTGCCAAAACCTTTGCCAATACTCTTTCTTTGCACACTTTATGATTCTTCCTACCCTGGCTTGTGATCTTTGATATACAATAAGACTCTGATCATTAAGATTCTGTTTGAAGACTTTCAATACCTTGTTTCTGCTTTGAATTGCCTCATCACAACCACCTGAGCCTTGGTGGTCAGCTTTTAACTAGCAAGCCCCTCCCTCTGGACCAACCCACAATGAAGTGGCAAATGACAAAAGCAGCCAATAGAAGGCCTTCAGTCAACATTAGAGGCTCCCTACCATCACTCTCACAAGCAAAACAAAAAGACACACAATTCCACTGCTTCCCCCTGACAAGTCAACCTCAAAGTCGTAGCACAACACTCCTGATTGGATGATTACTGAAGCACACGTGATGCTCCACTATCAGCAGCAGCCCTGTGCAGATGGCTACTTCCTGTTAGCTCTATCAGCAGCACTTGAGAGCAGCTCTGGTTCCGACCCAGTGACTGTGGAGGAGGGAGACAGCAGTTAACAGAAGCCCTCAGCAAACAATGAAAGGATGAGTGTGTATGAATCAATAACCTGACTGGCCTTAACACACACTGTGTGTGTTCTGCAAATATACTGACTGAAAAAACATCTCCTTATGTTTGAACTGTTCAATGTATTCTATATTGTTGTCTGTTGTTTGAAATGATTCTCTTCCTATGTTGACATTTGACTTTGGATTGATTGTAGATGATGGGAGTAGAACTCTGTTCAAGCCCTTTGGGCTTCGTTCCCTCCTTGTTTTAAATTGTGCTCAATAAATCAATACAAATACAAATATATGTGAGGGTAGGTGATGGTGTCAATGTTCAAATGTTTCTTGACAATGACAGAGGGGAATCTTTTTTTTCCCTTGTCCTGTCTGGCCATCATGAGCAGCAGAAGTGTGTCTGAATGTCTTCATGATGGCTGACAGATTTGATTCTCAAAGGCGGAGCTTGTGAGCCCAGGGTGTGAATGACACGGGTGGGTTCAGGAAGGACCTGATGACTGCTTTGATTCCATTTTGATGGATGAGTGATATTGTGGCCAGGACTGAGGGAGGGACAGAGAGAGAAAAAGAGAGAAAAAATTGTATGGAAGTGAGGGCTTGGGAGAGCAACTGGCAACAATGTACAGGTATTGTGTCCAAACAACAACAGATATTAGTTTACATAATTAGTGATCCAAAAATGAACTCATTCTAATAGTAAACAGATGAACTCAGAGCCGGTGGGGAAGAGGTCCAGAGCAGTGAGCCCCTCTGGCCAGAGGCCACCAGCCCCCCGAAGAGCCAGGACCAGAGGGCTGGGAGGCAGACACCCCTGGATGGAGGACAGGAAGCACAACCTGGCCCCCGGATGGATGGGGACCCCCAGGACAAGAGAGTACCAGAACCAGGCCCTGGACCAGAACCCAGGCCCTTCACCCACTGGACAAGACAAGGCACGACAGAGAGGCTGGTCACATGGAGCAGCCTCTGAAAGACTGCTTTGACTCCACAGACTGGGACGCATTGCAGGGCTCTCACACCCACTACATGGACCAGATGGTTGACTGCACTACGGACTTTAGAAACTTCTGTATGGACGCTGTTGTTCAAGTTGGATCTGGACACTGCTTTGCCAACAACAAGCCATGGAGAACCAGCGACATCAAGGACCTTCTGAACCAGGAGAAGGTCTTCAAAGATGCTGAGCGACAGGAGTTCCAGCGGGTCCAGAGGGAACTCAGAGTCCAAGTCAAGGAGGCGAGGGAGCAGCACAGAAGGAAAAATGAAGAAAGGATGCAGAACAACAATATGAGGGAGGTGTGGGAGAGGATGAAGACCATCACTGGCTGCAGCCCAAAGAGAGGTGGCCACTGTCAGAAAGCTCCCACACATGTGTTGTTTAGTGCTCACCACTTGGGGGCGGTGTTGTACCTCTGTTGGCCACCGTCATTCACTCATTTATTACGTCTGTGCCTGACTGCACCTGATAGCGCTGTCAGTCAGTTAGTCATCAGCCTCCCGGCACGTCACTGCCCCCTACCGATGCGGCGCGGTACTTTCTGCCTGGCCTGGTGTATTTTCACTTCGTTCACACGTATTTTCATGGATCATTAGAAAGAATACACTGATCACAAACACTCATTGAATGTATTAGACAGCCTGTGGAACTTCAGCAGATGTACTACATCAGTAATAGTAGTAATCAAGCATGATAGATAGATAGATAGATATTAATACATTTTATTTGTATGGCACATTTTAGAAACCTCAGACACTTTACAAAGTCATTAACATAATAAAATCAATAGTGTAGTGTGTCTGTTGATGAGCACCATGGTCTTGGCCTGGGCTTGAAGAAGCAACCATCTCTTTGAAATGTCCCACTGTGGATCTCCACATGATCTTCTGTGCAACCGTTTGTCCTGTGAGCTCACTGGAAGAGTCTGCAGAGGAAGCAGAAGATGAGGGTCTCTACCTCTCAGCTGCAGCAGCTCACCATCTTCACCACTGTGCTGACTGGTGGAGGCGTCGCCACCATGTACTACCTACAGCAGAGTGAGTTCCATTCACTAACACCATTCACACCTTCACATCTCTGTGTGTAGGAAGAACTCTCTGGAGCTGCTTCAATGGACCACAGTGACAGACAAAACAAAGCATCCCAGCACTGCAGGCCACCAAACTACCAGTGGAGTTAGAATCAGGTTCTTGATGTCTGAAGATTCTGTCTGTCATGAACAGAGTCGGGTCGGAACCGCAGCGGTACCGTCTACACCGTGTGCACAATTATTAGGCAAGTTGTATTTTTGAGGATTCATTTTGCTATTGTACATTTAGAGTGCTTTTGATCTATCCAAAATGTGAACAAACCATCAAACCTGAACATTTAAGTAGTAAAAGTGAAGTTCTGGCTTTCTTATGAGAATATCTTTATGTACACCATTATTCGGAAACTATTAGTGTGCACAATTATTATGCAACTAAATGAAAAACAAAGATTTTCGCATCTCACTTGTTTATTTTTACATGTTAAAGTGAGAATTAAAAAAAACCCTCAGAATTAACAAATAAACATTTCAGAAATAATAATAATAATAATAATAATAATAATAATAATGATGAGAGCAGGCCTTCGCTGAGGCTCAGTCCCGAATATTAATAATAATAATTAAAAAAAAACAGTCACCAGTATCGCCACCCTTCTTTTCAATAACATTCACAAGCCTTCCATTCGTGGAGTTTAGTCAGTTTCTTGATCTGGTCAGAATCAACTTTTTGTACAGCTGCCGAAACCCTGTTCAGAGAGGTGCACTGTTTACCTTTACTCTAAATGTCCTGCTTAAGAACGGCCCAAAAGTTCTCAATAGGGTTTAAGTCAGGTGAAAAGGGGGACCATGTCATTAGTTTTTCATTTTTAAGGCCTTTACTGGCCAGCCACACAGTGGAATACTTTGATGCATGTGATGGAGCATTGTCTTGCATAAAATCAAAGTCCTCTTGAAAGATGCAGACTTTTTCCTGTACCACTGCTTGAAGAAAGTGTCTTCTAAAAATTGGCAGTAGGTCTGAGAGTTGATTTTGAGTCCATATTCAACCCAAAAAGGTCCAACTGCTCATCTTTAACAATACCTGCCCATACCAGTACCCAGAGATGGGGACTCGAGTTAAAGACTCGTACTCGAGTCGTACTCGAGTCGCATTTTTGGAGACTCCAGACTCGACTCGGACTCGACCCTAAAAGACTCGAGAATTGACTCGACTCGAGATCAAAGACTAGTGGGCAATCTTTAATTTAATTTTATTTTTTTGTTGTTTTATTTATTTATTTATTTTTCACAAAACCACCTCCGATGCGCGACGCATCGCGTCACATCCCTCCCTCTCTCCTTCATTATCAGTCATCATGGCAAGTGCAAGTGGAGCAGCTGCTGCTAAAGAAAGTCCACCGCCAGGTTCGCTACCCTTTATATGAACGCACTGCTACACAAACTTCAAACAGAACGGCAGAGACAGAACTGCAAAATGTAAATGCTGCAAAAGGACAATAAAAGAAAAAGGTTCCACAACCAGCAACTTCCTGCGGCACATTGAAAAGGTGCACAAGGAAAGGTAAGTTGTACTCATAGTGTTTTTGCATACACTGTCTAGTTATTGTTTAGCTTAGTGCATTACCAAGAAGAAACGGTCGGGCCGTGGTGTTTAACGAGACCGCAGTGTAACATTAAACAAACACCACGGCTTGGTTACCGCCGTTTTACAAGCTAGCTTGTTGCGCTAGCTTGTTGCGCTAGCTTATCACACTAGTGTTTAGGGTTGCCACCCGTCTCGTTTTTCCCAGAATTGTTCTCTTTTTTCACCACCTGTCCCGGGAAAAATAAAATCTCTCCCGGGACACAATTTGTCCCGTTGTTTAGGGAAAATGACAAAACCTCATTTGATTTCCGTCTGTGGTCTAGATAGGGTTGCCAACCCTCCCGTAAATATACGCACTTCACTTTTTACCTGTATATTTCGGGGATGCCTCCGCCTCCCCCCCATGTCCCGGATTTGAAACTCTAGGAGGTGGCAACCCTACTAGTGTTTGTGTTACAAAAATGAGCAACCTCCCATGTTGTTCATCTACAGGTATGCTGAATATAAGGCAGCCAAAAAAGTTTCCTGTGGAGAAGCCCAAGAGGGTCAGACTCAGAGCAGCCTCGATTCCTTTGTGGGACTAAAACAAGGAGTGAAAACATACAGCCAGGGCCATCCCCGACAGAAGACCATTACTGACTCCATAATTCATGACCTCATCATCTCATGCAACCTTCCTCTGTCCTTGGTTGACATACCCAGCTTCCAGAACTTCATGTCAGTGGTGGATGAAAAATACTGCCCAGTAAGTCGAAACACCGTTACCAGACGTCTGAGTGATGTAGCATCCGACAAAGAGTACAAGATCAAATCCAAATTACAAAAAGCAGACACTGTGTCTGTGACTGTGGACATTTGGACTGACAGGAGCATGCGAGGCTTTCTAGGTGTAACGGCCCACTTCATGGAAATGGAGAAGAACAGTGTCTCAAGACTGCAGACAGTTCTCTTAAGTTGTGATAGATTCACAGGTTCACACACTGGAATCAGAATCAGTGAACAATTTGAGGAGATATGTGACAAATTTAATGTAAAACACAAATTAGATTACATTATCAGTGATAACGCTTCAAATATGAAGAAGGCCTTTACAGTTTGTTTCCCCTCAACAACTAGAGCTGAGAGGCATGAGTTGGATGACGAGGGTGAAGATGATGATGAGCTAGAAAATGATGACTTATGGGAGGATACAGGTGAAACCCTCCAAGAAGATGTGGACACCATCCAGAGTAGCTGCCGGCAACAGCGGCTGCAGTGCTTTGCCCATTCATTGCAGCTCGTCGTGCGAGATGGACTGAAAGAGACCAAAATTATTAACTGTGCATTGGCAAAGGTGACAAAATTCTGCAGTTTACTTCATACAACTTGTGGACTTAAGGAAGCTTTTAAGAAAACGTATGGAGCCAATCGGAGCATCCCCTCTGCTGTAGCAACTCGTTGGAACTCGACTCTCCGCCTTGTACAGGCAGTCACTGACCTTGATCCCCAAAGCCTTAACACTCTCCTGGAAGATGAAAGACACAAAAGCCTGTGCCTAACAGGCAGAGAGTTGAGCCAGCGGAAAGAGCTTGTGGAAATTCTGGGCCCGTTTCTTCAAGCAACAGATCTCACACAAGCAGAGAAGGTGGTTACTCTCAGTGCGGCTCTCCCTAGCATTCTATCACTCAACAGCCACCTCAACAGTATGCAGAAGAAAGCTCATTACCTGCGCGGTTTAGTGAAAGCCCTACAGCAGTCCCTCCAACGCCGTTTTCAGGTATGATGGGAGCTATAAAAAGAAAACATTTTCACCCACTTCTTTACTTCTGTAAACCTGTGATCTGACCGTAAAGCTGAATTTGATGATCTGATTTTGTTTCAGGGGATGTTCGTAAATGTCAGAATGGAGGAGTCGGACAAGCCTGCAGGAGACCTGCCCTTTGGAGATAAGGTTTACATGATGGCTGCACTACTGGACCCATACTACTGCCTCTTTTGGCTGGAGCATGATGTTCCCATCCCAAATGATGTCAAGAGTGATGTGAAGGAGATGGTAATGGGTAAGTTTACTTGTGATAGATTCCTTAACTTATATATTCCTTAATTTAATCATCACTATTTGTATAACTAAGATCATGATCTGATGAACATAATCTAACTAACCATGTTTTTTGTGGACATTTTTCAGATCATGTCTTGGCTGATGCTTCTCAAGTCACTGTACGTCAAGAGAACAGCAGCGGTGGTGAAGATGACAAGGAGCAGTCACCGACACCTGCCAAAGTTCCTCGCCTGTTCTCAGCCTATCGGAAGAAAAGCAAGAAGAACCCAGACCATGCCTCATCTGTCAGGGCTGAACTCAAGCGCTACATCCAGAATTCGGAGTCCACTGCGGCCGATGAAGAAGAAACGCAAACAGACTGTCTGGAATTCTGGAATCGACATACTAAGGGTTTCCCCAGACTTCATAGGGTGGCTATGAGAGTGCTTAGTGTCCCTGCTACCAGTGCACCAGTAGAGAGGGTATTTATTCACGGAGGTATTAGTATTATAATGCGCCCGCACAGAGCCAGGCTTAGTGCAACAAACCTGTCATGCTTAATTTTTCTGAAATGTAACAAGCATGTTGCATAATTTTTGATGGTCTTTCAGCGACTGAGAGGCAGCCTAATAATTTTTGAAATGTAACTTAAGTTCAGTTGCATCATTTTTCAGTCTTTCAGCCACTGAGAGGCAGCCTAATATTTTTTTTTAAATGTATCTAAGTTCAGTTGCATAATTTTGATGGTCTTTCAGCCACTGAGAGGCAGCCTAATATTTTTTTTAAATGTAACTTAAGTTCAGTTGTATAATTTTTCAGTCTTTCGGCCACTGAGAGGCAGCCTAATGTTTTTTTTTTTAAATGTAACTAAGTTCACCTTCTTGGAGGCTTTCTTTCTTTTCTTTTTTCCACACATGGGTTAGTTTAGTAATAGTTAAGGCCCATGGAAAGGACAGACAGTTTTACTACTTTATTTTATCTATTTTATTATTTAATATTATTTATTATTATAAATGCCATCTATTTTTTTTTTTTTTTTTTAAAAAGTCTGAATAAAAATACAAATTTGGATATACTGTATTTCAGCCAGAGGCTATGTCATTTTATATATGTGTGTGTGTGTGTGTGTGTGTGTGTGTGTGTGTGTGTGTGTGTGTGTGTGTGTGTAAAGACTCGTGACTCGACTCGGACTCTAAATCAAAGACTCGCGACTCGACGAGTCTTGCCCCTTAAAGACTCGAGAATTGACTCGACTCGAGGCCGAAGACTCGTGACTCGACTCGGACTCTAAATCAAAGACTCGTGGGCATCTCTGCCAGTACCCCACCGCCATCTTGCTGGCATCTGAGTCGAAGTGGAGCTCTGTAGCCATTACTGATCCAACCACGGGCCCTTCAATCCTTTCCAACAAGAGTCACTCTCATCTCATCAGTCCACAAAACCTTTGAAGAATCTGTCTTCAGATATTTCTTGGCCCATTCTTGACGTTTCAACTTGTGTGTCTTGTTCAGAGGTGGTCGGGTTTCAGCCTTTCTGACCTTGGCCATGTCTCTGAGAACTAAATACCTTGTACTTCTTGACACTCCAGGTAGGTTGCAGTTGTGAAATATTGCAGAACTGGAGGATAATGGGTTCCTGGTGGCTTCAAGTTTGTTTCTTCTCAATTTTTTGCGGTTAAATTGCATCTTTTCTTCTCAACACGTTTCTTGCAACCCTGTTGACCATTTGCTACAAAACGTTTGATGGTTCTGTGATCACGCCCCAATATCTTAGATATTTCAAGTGTGCTGCATCCCTCTGAAAGACCTTTTTACAATTTTTGACTTTTCAGAGTCAGTCAAATCTCTTTTTTGGCCCATTTTTCCCGAGGAGAAGAATCTGCCTAATAATTATGCACACCTTGATATAGGGCGTTGATGTCCTTAGGCCACACCCTCCCTCGTTATACAAATACACATCATCTAATATGCATTATATCCTCTTAGCATTCAAGTTTATACAGCTTGGGGTTGGAAATTAAGGATAAAATGATCATATGGTCAAAATAGTCACTTGCCTAATAATTGTGCACACGGTGTATATATGGATCTATCTACTACTAACTCTCAAAAAACTGACAACCAACAGCAACAAAACCAACCTACTATGCAATTTTTTTTTTGAAATTAGCGCCATTAAATAGGGATGCCCTATTTGCATGCAGTCAGCCATGTTTCACCTCCAGTCAACACGCAGTGGTTCACATGAAGGTCCAAGAGGCCTACAGACCTACACTGAGTCTGGACGTGGCAGTACAGTTGGATCATTGTCTTTGTTGTGTTGTTTGGTCATTGTGATCCAATGTAATGTGAGAGAAGGACGAGTGCAGTTATATTGGAGTGAGTTATTTAGAGTGTAATAGAAGTTATAATGCAGAGTCTGTTTTTATGAAATGTTCTATCACCTGGCAACCATCCATCCATCCATCCATCCATCCATCTTCTACTGCCGTATCTGGAGTCAGGTCTCGGGGGCAGCAGCCTCAGCAGAGACCCCCAGACTTCCCTGGACCCAGTCACCTCCTCCAGCTCCTCCAGTGGGACCCCAAGGCTTCCCAGTCCAGCCCAGAGACCTGGTCCCTCCAGCAGGGTCTCCTCCTGGTAGGAAATGCCTGGAACACCTCCCCAGGGAGGCGTCCTAAACAAGACCCTGAGATGCTGGAACTCCTCCCCCTGAGGCAGGGCCTCCCCACCGACCCAGAGAGGGCAAACCACCTCATATCCAGCATTGATTTATCTGTTGGTAATTAATTATAATGTATCATTTATTTTATTTAAATTATATTTGAACTGAATTGGATTTGTTTGTAAAAGTGAGATTTATTTTCATTGATTCATGTGGTTTATGTTGAGACCGAGTGGAGAAGTGGGTATGGCCTACAGAAGGTTTGAGTACACAAGTTATTCAGATATGGAGAATCCCCATGGTAGGACTTCAGGAGATATATAATCAAAGTATTAAAGCAGCAGAAATGAAACGTCAGTTGAGGTCAAGGTTACACAGGTCAGAGGTTGTGATGGCTTTTATTGTCAGAATATTGAATCATTGAAATATAATGTTTGAGCTCGTAACAAAGTTAGGATGATATAACATAATCACATAAAATAAATGATCTGGTTTCCTTCTGATTCATTGACGTCCTTCTGAAATCTCCACACAAACATCTGGCAAGCATCAAAACCATGAATTATTTTGAGGGAAACTTCTTTTGTCTTACTTATAATTCAATTATGATTTGAGTTCCCATCACAGGTGTTGTGAATCACTTTATCTTTTCCACATGATTTCCTTATTTAAGATCATGAAGCAGAAATAAAGTCTCTTGAAAAGTATTTTTCACCTCCAAAATGAAGATTTTATATAACTCTGAAGTGAGAGCAGAGCAGTGTGTTGTTGATGTGTGGAACCTTCATGCTGAGATGTTCCAGCCGTGGATGATGAGAGCAGAAGCAGTGGTTGTGTTGCTGCTGCCTTCACTGAGCAGCTGCTCCAAGTCCTGCTTCTTCCACTGAGGATTCAGCTCCACCAGTGGCTTCTGGGACGTCTCTCCCAGTAGAAGCAGTCCGCCAGCCACCAGGCTGCACTGGGGTCAAAGGTCGTGACACACCCACACAGTCTTGGTGCGTGCAGCTTGCTGTTTGGCTCCACTGGTTGTAGTTCTGTCAGCCACCAGTAGATGGAGCGCTCCTCTTCACTCTCCTCATCCTCATCACCACCTGCAAAGATAAGAAGAGACAGCAGGAGTCAGGACTCAGGGTCCTTGAACGCATCATCACAGAGACGTTGACTGTTGATGGAGATGATGGAGTGACTGGTGAGAAGAAGCAGACTCTCAGTCACATGTCAAGTGTGGAACATCAGAAGGTCATGTGACCATGGAGTGTTGGACTGATACTGAGGCCTGATGAAGATGAACTGATCAATAACTGGGTGGTGAACTGAGAGAAGAAGCAGTTTGGCAGCAGATGTTGGATGAATGAGGAGCAGCTGGACGTCACCATCCTCCTCTCACACTGTGACTGGGAACACTGGACCTCTGCTGTGGGATCAACTGGCTTTGGTGCTGGAACCATCATCCACTGCTTCCAAACCAGTACTGACCTCACACTCTTCAGTTGATGGTCACTGCTGTAGACAAGATCCATCAGTGGCTCCTTCACTGATGACTCCTTCAGGGGGTTCATATTCAGGTCCAGCTCTCTGAGGTGGGAGGGGTTGGACTTCAGAGCTGAGAGCAGCCAATCACAGCTGAGCTCTGACAAATTGCAGCCCCACAACCTGAACAGAGAATAAATGATGGAGTTTATAATGATAGAGAGTTTTTCCTGGGTGTCATCACTCTGAAAATCAAAGTGAAATGTCCATCTCAGCATCTGCAATCTGCAATCTGACCACTAGATGGGAGGATTTTACCCACTGTACCTTCAAGCCCAGTTTCATTCATTACTATCACAAACCAGTGTCTGCAAATTGAATTTCCAACAACAGTAAAGTGAAAATCATGACGACAACAACAAGAGTGATAGAAGTTGTAGAGTGAAGAGGGTGAACTGACCTCAGAGTCTCCAGTTTACAGTCTGGACTCTGCAGAAAACCACTCAGCTCCTTCACTGATGAATCCTGAAGATAGTTCTCAGCCATGTCCAGCTCTCTGAGGTGGGAGGGGTTGGACTTCAGAGCTGAGAGCAGCCAATCACAGCTGATCTTTGACAACCTGCACCTCTCCAACCTGGATACGGAATAAATGATGGAGAGTGTCATTCACAGTTGGGTGTGCGCGCGCGCGCGCGTGTGTGTGCGTGCGTGAGTGCGTATGTGCGCATACGTGTGTGTGTGTGTGTGTGTGTGTGTGTGTGTAATTTAAAACCAGTTTTACACATTTCTAATGGAATCAAAGTGAATTCCAACAAACTCAATTCAAAGTCATGACAACAACAACTGCAGCAGTTGTAGAGTGAAGAGGGTGAACTGACCTCAGAGCCTCCAGTTTCCAGTCTGGACTCTGCAGAAAACCACTCAGCTCCTTCACTGTTGAATCCAGAAGGCAGTTCCAACTCAGCTCCAGGTGTCTGAGTTGGGAGGGGTTGGACTTCAGAGCTGAGAGCAGCCAATCACAGCTGAGCTCTAACAAACTACATCTCCACAACCTGAATAGAGAAGAAATGATGGAGAGTTTTTCCAGGGTGTCATCACTCTGAAAATCAAAGTGAAATGTTGACTTCAGAATCTGACACTAAAGCAATCTGAAATCTGACCACTAGATGATAGGATTTTACACACTGTACCTTTCCACCCAATTTCATACGCTTCAAACACAAAGCAGTGACTGCAAATTGAATTTCCAACAGCAGTGAAGTGAAAATCATGACAACAACAACAAGAGTGATAGAAGTTGTAGAGTGAAGAGGGTGAACTGACCTCAGAGTCTCCAGTTTACAGTCTGGACTCTGCAGAAAACCACTCAGCTCCTTCACTGATGAATCCTTAAGGTGGTTCCAACTCAGGTTCAGCTCTCTGAGGTGGGAGGGGCTGGACTTCAGAGCTGAGAGCAGCCAATCACAGCTGAGCTTTGTCAACCAGCAGTTCTCCAGCCTGAATAAAGAATCAATATTTGATTTCTTCCATGGTGTAAATGTCATATTCAGAGTCATTTCTCCCTGTTGATGATCCAGATGTGCAGCTGTTGGGATCACTGAGTCATTCAGTGACTTTCCTTGCTCCTTCAGACGTTCAATGGCCAAGTCAACAGCGCGGTTCAGTCTAAGCCAGTAGTCAAAGGCATCCTCACCCTTCCCAGGAAGAGTGGTGTAAAAGTCTGCTAATGGGAGTGGTGAACACGGAACAGAATCAAAGTGCTTCCGCAAGAGACCATAAATGGCATCGGGGTTACAGGTGATGTTAATACCACTGTTCCTGGTCCCAAACCTGACAACATCCTTTGCTTTGCCACCAAGATGAACAAGGATCTCCTCCGCTTGTTCCTCAGGTTACAGATTCCCCCTCTTAATGAAACTCCTCATGAGCTCCTCCCACTCCTGGACGGAAACAGAGTCTGAGTTGTCTCCTCTGAAGCAGGGGGGCTCCTTCAGCTTTCGATGAGGGACATATTGCAAATGGGACACGTCAAAAGCATTTGTGGCAGACACATTTGCATGGCTAGGTCGAGGGGTAGCACTATGTAAAGGGGAAATGGCTAGCATATCAGCATGGGCAGGTGAAGGGGCAGCACTGAGTAAAGGGGTAGTGACAGATGCACTGAGGTGAGAGATAATGTCCTGTGCCACCCGCTGGCTGACCTGTTGAATCAATGCATCACCCATCTGACCTACAATACTAGCAGCAATAACATCAGGGGTAGGTGCAGGGGAACACATGCTGTGCCTGTCCGGGACAGGGGAATGCGTGCCCTGGCTAGCAAGGGCATGAGGGTTTGCATCTGAGTTGGGGGGAGGGATAACACCAGTACTGAGCAAGGGGCGCCCAGGTGTACACTGATTACCCAACACTACACCCCCCCGCCCCGAACAGGACTCTCAAACAGTAAACTTGAAGGATGCATAAAACCCCTCCCTCTGCCAGCACCAAAAGGAGTTACAAAAACATTACCCTGAGGATTACTCATCTTTCCAAAAAGTTAACAAAACACAATACCACAAAACAAAAGGATGAAACCACAAAAGGCCTAGACTGGAAACTGAAAAAAAAAAAAAAAAAAAAAAATCAAATAAAAGTACATAAACCCTCTATCTGATGTCTAACACTGCACAAAAGCAACACATCTGACCGACTTCAGTGACCGCAGATGAACAGCAGCAGCAGAACAGTCCCCGGGTCGCTCTGCAGCATCGGTAGCACAACAAAAGAGTCTGGAGTCACGGCACCAATGTGACCTCTCCTATTCTGTCCTGCTTGCTGTATAATGAAGACTTGCAGAAGTCAGGTGTGGAGCAGCAGTTTATTCTCTTAAACAGAATGGGACACAACCATAACTTGCTCCGTGAAACTTGGTCACCTCCTGCTTCATGGGCTTCCTCTGTACTGAAGTAGTGATCGTATAGTTGTTGTTTCTACAATACAAATAATATTAAAAAATAAAATACATTTTTCTACAAAATACAAAAAAATGACATTCGCAATTTCAATAATTCGCTCCCTAAAGCTCCATTTTTATACACTGTAACATTCTTCCAGTTACACACACATACCTGAAACAGAATGGGACACAACCATAACTTGCTCCGTGAAACTTGGTCACCTCCTGCAGAGACAACGTGCTCCGTATGAGAGCTGTGTGCTGCTAATGGACATGCTAGCATGCTAATCGTTTTTAATAGCAATAAAAAAAACGAACTTTGCTAAAAAAAAAAAAAATAATAATAATAATAAAAAAAAAATAAAAATTAAAAAAATTAAATGAAAGACACCAGCACACATTTAAACACTGAAACACAGTTAGATGAAGCATAGCTCAACTTATTGCATTAATTTCTGTCTCAGCAGGGAGGAGACCGTCTCACCTGCTTCATGGGCTTCCTCTGTACTGAGGATCGCCCAGAATGCAAAGCGCTAACTTCAAAATAAAATACAAAATAAAATAAAAATAAAATATAAAGAGCCATGGCTGTGCCCCAACCAAGTTTAACATGATTGAACACAATTTATTTTGTGTGTGTGTGTGTGTGTGTGTGTGTGTGAGAGAGAGAGAGAGAGAGAGTGGATGACGCCTTGCAGGTGCGGTCCTGGATGTCGGCTGCTGATTGGACGCGCCACGGCTGAGAAGGAGGAGCAGTCGAGCCAGCCTGACTGTCATCCCTCCTCCGCTCCCAACTCTGCAGTTAGTCACTTCTGAAATGGTGTTAGAGCACGCAGCCGTAGGTAGTGATGGCCGATGGAGGCTTTGTTGAAGCTTCGACACTTGTTTCAAAAAATGGTTCATTACTCGAGGCTTCAATGACACAGTGCTCGAGGAGGTCATCTAGTGCTCAATAAAATGAAGTGCAATAGAAACGTGTTCATTGTTTCATCGGTTGTTTGGGATTTGATTCGCCATGCATTCTTGTTGGACAACACTACATGGTTGTACGGTTCAATGCTGACACAATAAAATAAAAATGAAAAATAAAGACAATGTCTCTTTTTTGGCACGACTGATTGTAGTAGACTATAGCTCTATACTTAGCCTGACAGTTTGTGCAATGAATTATATTATATCCTAAAACAAGACTAAATAGCCCATAGTTTAAAAATATGTTCAATAGTAAGTGTTCAGTGGGTCAGATGTCAAATGTGATCTATTTAAAATGTAGAATAGATGAGCTAAATAACACATATATAATACACGTTGATGGGAATTGAACCGTCGCCTCAGTCTTGCAAGTCCAAGATTGTCATAATGTACCACAAACCCAAATCACACTCCCTTTTTTCATCTAAGCTGTTTGAGTAGCGTTAGCACACCGTGATTCCTCATCAACTACAGGCCTACACTTCAAATAATTATGAGAAAAACCCAACGTAAAGAGAGCACTTCCATTAGGAAATAGTCAACATGAAATTTTGTCTTCTACTGACACCTGCTGGTCAAATTGAATAGTTGCAAATATTGTGAAGAAGTTGTCATCTAATTCTAATCCTAAACAATATGGCCATTCGAAGTGAAGTATTAAGACAATTAATCAGGTTTGTACTGCTTGATTAAACACATTCATCCCGTTCCAGTGCACTAAAACCCACTTCCCTTCAGGACCGTGTCAGCGAAGCCAAAACTTCCTTGAGTGACGCTGTTTCCCAGCATGCAATGCGAGCTAGCGATTCACAATACTATTTCATCACAAACATGGATGTAAAAAATAAAAAGGGACGAAAAATGAAACTTCAGGAACACCAACCATTGCAATACAAGCAGAACTGGGCAGAAGTTTTATATTATGTACACCATAATACAGCCTTCTAGTGGACAAGCCATACTATTTAATCCGTGTCCTCCTATGGCACTTCCGTGGGTGGAAGTTCGTAGTAGAGGTCACATGCATGCTGGTTGCGCGTCACTCCACCGATCACCTCGGGGAAGGTCGTTGCCCTTGCAGGGTACCTGATTCAGGTGAGTATATGGAAAATATGGGTCAATGTGGTCAGTTGTAACAAGAGAAGCTTGCTGGTTAAAATAATGCACTACAAGTGGATGTCACACTTTTTTTTTTGTTTTGTATGAGCATTTAAAAAAAACAACAACATAATAATAATATGGATTTTGACCATGTATGTTTTGGAGTTCATTGAAAGAGGTTAATGTATATATATATATATATATATATATATATATATATATATATATATATATATATATATACATATATATATATATATATATATACATATATATATATATATATATATATATATATATATATATATATGTATATATATATATATACATATATATATATATATATATGTGCGTGTGTGTAACTTTAACTAACTTATCTATTTCTATCCATCTATCAAACTTACTATCTAGGGATCTATCTACTACTAACTCTCAAAAAACTAACGGACAACCAAGAGCAACAAAACCAACCTACTGCAATTCGTATATTTTAGTAATGAGCACAGTGATGGTTCCGCAGCATAAAGTGTATCTTCAGTCGTCGATTGTATGTGTGGGAGTCCCTCAGGTTCAGCCCAGCTGATTTAGTGTTCGGTGAGAGGACCCTCGCGTCTGTTAAGGGGTAAGTGGCTTTCCAATGTTAAGCGAGTAGAGAATAATGTGTTAGATTACGTAATTTTTTTCCGTGAACGCTTGCATCGTGCTTGTGAAACTGCTCACCAAACTCTTGTCGCCAGCCAGTCTAAAATGAAGCGGCAGTTTGACAAGAAAGCTGTGGCTCGAGTTTTTGAGACAGGCGACCGAGTGTTGGTATTGTTGCCGTTACCCGGTTCCGGTTTGCAGGCTGGTTTTTCTGGTCCGTATGTCGTGGAGCGCAAACTTTCCGATACAGATTATGTAGTGCACACTCCTGATAGAAAACGATCATCCCGCATCTGCCACATCAAAATGTTGAAAAGTTACGCCCGGTTCACACAGGACGCGGAAGCGCTGCGAAGTGAAACGCTGCAAATCGCCGAGCGCTTCCATTCAGCGCCCATGTTAATCAATCAGTGCGTTTACATGCAGAGCTTAATCGGACTAAGCAATCATTCGGTTTTCTCGTCCAATCGGAGTTCTCACCTTGGTCCCCGTATACATGCAACTGAGAAATTCAAATTATTGACGGATCCTCCTCCCAACACTAGGGGGTGGAGTGAGTCTTTTCAGCCGGTCAGCTGCTTTCGGTTGACATATTAAATCTATTATGATATGGAACGATAGTTCATAATGTACGTGTTACTTGCTTTGCAGATAAGGTGTACCCTATTTCTTGTGCTCCTGGTTATTTTAAAAGGCAGACAAGAATGTTGTTTGCTGTTGGAGGGCTACAACAACACTTCGATGCTACGCTTTGTGCCGTCGCTACGGACCCCAAACTCTCGTTCTTGTTGGATTCGGGTTCGGAGCAGACTGGTGGGAGAGTTTGTGTACAGGTTTTGCAAAGGAACGGTGTCTTCAGTTATACACACGCTCATTAAAGTGCCGACCGTGGAGGAAGCTGGTGCCGCTGCACGCCGTTTCCAGCAGAATAACAGCGAAATTACCCAAATAAAAACAAATCAGGAAAACATCTCTTTGCTGTGCTTTTATTTACAAAGTTGAAATTCTTCTAACTTACAAAAAATGTGAACGAAAAGGTAGAAATATAAATACGAAGGAATACGTATTTGTTCAGGAGTGCGCAAAGCCGGAGCCCTGCATTTGCTGCGCTACCCTTTTTAAAAAGGTCTCCGTTGCGCGTTATTTTAATATGTCCATCTCTTTTAGAAGAGAAAGCATCGACCCGGTCTCATCCTCTCTCCAAATGTCAACATTCTTATTTGCGTTTGCCAGGTTGTTTTTCGCGCCGTCTGTTTTGTTAGACGACGTAGTTATGCGGTCATGAGTCACGAGAGCAAGGCGTGGCGCATGCGCACTCGCATTGTCCAGTTAATAGTCCGATTAAGGCGTATACATGGCAGAGAAATTCGAATTCCAATCGCATTATCTGGGTGTCTCAATCGGAGTTCTCCGATTCCAATCGGAGTTCTCAAACTCCAATCATAATCGGAGGAACATGTTTACACGCACGTGAGTTCTCCGATCATAATCGGACTAAGGTAATAATTCGATTTTCTCTAGTGCCATGTAAACGCACTGAATGTAGTGGTTCAGACCAGACGCGAACAGGCGCGCGGCTCGTGCCATTCATTTCAATGGAAGCGGAAGCGCCGCGCCAACGAATTTCGCGAGCGAGGCTCCAAATGGTTCACACCAGACGCGAAAAGCTCCGCGACGGTCGACAAGCGCTTCTGCTCAGCTGCACTCTTTTTTTCACTCCCACTTTTTCACTTCTTTTTTTTTTCTTTAAAAAAAAAAAAATAAAATAAATCATTTTCGTCATCGCCCCCCCTCGCCCCGTAGCCAGCCCGCTCCATAGCTCACTTTTGTGTGTGTGTGTGTGTAAATAAATAGAAACACGCACTCAGGTGTCCATCTCAAGACAAGACCTCTTTCTTAATGATCATTGACCGGCATCTCTAGGATCAAACAGACGTATTTTGATCAAGTCTTCCTCTGTGTGTGTGTGTGTGTGTGTGTTTAATGTCTCTCGCACTCTGATACAATGTACTGACAAATATAACATACAAATATGATATATGATCGAATTTGTCATTGGGTTTTTATTTTGAAATTAGTTTATTTTGAAAATTCACCGGATTTTCTCGTTTTTATTGAGCGACTTCCTGTACTATTGACGAGGATCGCTCGCGGCTCGCGCACGAAATAGAGCAGACGCCGAAACAACAAATGCATGCCGCGAGCCGCGCAACCACCACATTGATTAACGTGGGCGCCGAATGGAAGCGCTCGGCGGCGCTTCGCTTCCACGTCCAGTGAACTGACGTTAAATGCATGGCGCGATCCGCGAGGGGAGCCGCGCGCCTGTTCGCGTCTGGTGTGAACTACTACATTGCTTAACATGGGCGCCGAATGGAAGCGCTCGGCACTTTGCGGCGCTTTGTGGCGCTTCCGCGTCCAGTGTGAACCGGGCGTTATGTCGCTAGGAAAAATGTGTCGCCTGAGCCTCCGCCCCCTCCGTGCCCATTGGCGGAGGGAGGGCTCATGAAAAAAAAAAAAAAAAATCGGTGTTCATTCGGCGCGCCTGGGAAACTTTGAAATTATGAATAACTTAAGCTTGTTTTTGTCCCATTTGCCTGCATTAGCCCGTCATGATATTGTTAAATTAATTGAGAGCCACCCACTATTGTTTTCTGACCACCCCCGCCGTACGTCAGTTTTGCACCATGACATAGAAGTAGAGGGACATGCCACAACTAAGCAGCACGCACACAGAGTCAATTCTGGGAAGTTAAGAAAGACGCCTTGGCTCTCCTTCTGACAATGCCCATCTTGATGTTAATTTGGGGTCAGGTTTTTACAGACTATAATGCCCTCGTGGTCCTGGATAGGATGCGCAATCAAACCAGCCGTAGATGCGGTGGTCTCTGCTCCTGCAAGCCTTCAATCTCCAGATTTGCCACAGGAAGGGGGGTTGATAATGTGTTGGCAGATGCGTTATCACGTGTACATGTGGACTAGCTGCGGAATTCTTATTTCAGGAGAACTGAGGTTTTTCTTGTTTAGTTTTGTTTGTAGGTATGTTAATAGGGTTTAGTTCTTAAGAGAAGGGGTGTTATGACCCACAGGTGGGTCTAGGTGCCTCTATCTAAATAACTATTACCAATTTTAAACGTTTAGTTTTTTACTACTACACAAATGTAAAGTCAAACAACATACGCTTACAGAAACTCACACAACAAAATATAAATTAAAATGTGTAAAACAAAAAGAAAAAAAAAATCAGCATTCAGATAACAGTTTTGTCCTTTAGTGAAGATTGACAATGAGAAAAACCAAGAGCCTCATCTTTGTGCGGCTGATCCTGTTTCTTCTCTCTGTAAATATCTGCCCTGTTTTGGAGAAGATTCTCTCTGAGGGGACTGATGTTGCTACAATGCACAGTCTCCATGCCATCACATGTGTAAGGCGTCGGTAAATTGAAGCCTGCAGTTTGCAGTTGCAGCTGTTGCACGACATAACGGGTCAACCAACCCGACAAACGACCCGGGTGATAATCGGCTCCGATCGGCTTGCGATGGAATTGGGACACCCGGGACAACACCACCTTTTTTTTACCTGCCGCACGGAATGACGTTGAGCGTAACGTACGCTAAATCATAACATCGCGCCAGTCAAGGTCATATCGCGGGCCTGTCCCGCTCACCAGATATCCAAGAAGGTTGGTGAGGGCTGAGCGGGCAAAACCTTTGGTGACTAAGTACCGAAGGGGTGAATTTTTTCTCAACCTTTTTGCGCCTGATTAAAAAAAGGGGGCACAGGGACGCCTGTGCAGCTACAAGTAATAAGTCTAGACAGGGATGGGGAAGAACCAGAGCAAAGTGGCTGCTGCAGTTCCCCAGGGGGGACAAATTGTGGACGACATTCGGAAAAAATACGGTCCAGATTGTCTTGATATGTCGGATGTTTGGGTTGAAAAGTATGGTTTCCCAGAGGGGGGATCACTGAGTATGGAGGAATTGAGAAACCTCCGGGATAAACTGAATATAGCCGAGGGAAAGGTTACAAAAAAGAAAAACCCAAACAGGTGGGAGATTCAAATCATCAAAGATCATGAAAGGTGTTTTTCATTCTGGAAACCTGAAGCAGAGGTCAGGGACAGGAAACAAGTAAAGAAAGGTGTGAACAGCGCTGGGCGCTGGAGCACAGGGGTGACAGAGATAACGGCAGAGGGTGCACACACTCACACACACTCCCCAGAGGAGGGAGAAAAGGAGCCACTCACACAAGAGCATTCAAATGCACCAAATCGTCTGTATCCTTCTCTTACAGGCCCGAGGGACCCTCTCCTGGACATGCCTGTCTTCCCTCCTCCCGCCTGCCCTCATCCAACGCTACCACCGTACAACCCTGCGCACTCCAGCACCGACGCCGCAGCGTCGCCACGTTCATCAGGACTGCCGTCAACCAAACGGCCAGCCTCATCACTGCTTTCAGACAAGGGCTGCTCCCCCAGATCGCCAAAGCAGTTAACAGAAGCTGCTGCGTGGGGATTGAAGATGCCCGGCTGACAGAGGTCCGACGTCATGCAGTGCACGCTGAGAGGCTTCTGCAGGAGGCCAGCGATGCAGAGGACAAGAAGATAAAGCGTGCCTCCCTCACCATGATGAAGCACCTCAGTGACACGGCGAGACGGCCCTACAGGAACAACGACAACCGACGAAGGGCGACTAGCGGAGACAGAGGCGAAAAGGGGGCGTGCCACATCTGCGGCCGCATGGGTCACTGGGCCAGAGAATGCCCTGACAAAGGAAGACACCGCGGGCAGAACCATGCCCACCGCAGCCAAGAGAGTGATCGCGAGGACCGGAAAAGAGGATCCAGAGGGGACCAGGACGTGTTTATGTAGCATAATTGTGGCAAAGCACTGTTCCTGCTTTTGTTGTGGTTTGTGGCGTGTGTGAGAGTGATCAGTGAGCAGGGTGCAGTTACCCACTTCTACCAGTGGAGGTCGTGTTCGCCCCGGGGAATAACGCCAGAGAGGTCTCTCAAGTGGCTCGTGAGACCTATGTGGAGCGAACCGTCGTAGCGGACGTTAACGTGTGTGTTATCTGTTGTGCTTCCACAGGTGAGAAGGGGAAATGGTTGAAAATAAGAGCAAATGTATGTGTGGCTGTTTCGTAATTGAAGTCTGAGATCGAGGGTATGTGAGTTAAATTTACGTTTTGAATGTATCGTCTCCGAGTGATTACCTAGCGAAGAGGAAACAACGGCTAGCCCGTTGCTAGGTTACCAGGAGGCGGGGTTGACGCTCGGTTACGTTAGTGTTCGTTTAACGTTATGGGATGTTTATTCAGTAAAAATGTGAATATTTAAATGTATACGAGTAAGATTGAATGTGGGAAACGACATGATTAATAAGTTCAAGTCGAAGTCGAGTATGGATCTGTGTTTTGAAATGTAAAAAGTAGATAATGCTCGAGAGGAAGTCTCTCAAGTGGCTCGTGAGACCTATACGGAGCGAACCGTAGTAGCGGACGTTAACATGTGTGTTGTCTGTTGTGCTTCCACAGAAAACCAAAATAAAAGCTTCTAAAGAAACAAAGAAAAACAAAAATAACCATTACCACGCTACATTTACGTTTGACTATCTGCTTTAATATAAAACCGCAAAAAATGTGTTTTATAATTTTCTTTATATAATCTACAAACGTATTAGTATGATCCAGGGAAAATTCCATGTTTGTTTGCGAAACTCATTGGAAGAATAAAGAAAATCTGTTCGATTGTTATTGTCATGAACATGAATCACAAAACATATATATATATATATATATTTATATATATATTTTTTTTCTCATGTGTCACTTTAACAGAGACAACACCATCTGTAATTACTATGTTTGGTTGCATTTCCCTGGCACGCAAAGATAGATGGAAGAGACATCCTTCTGGGTGGAAAATGGGACTGGCTTGTCTGTGGATGGTGGAGGCTCGCTGGGCTCATCAATCCGTCCATCCATTCACCTTGTTCGTCTCATCCTGACTGCAGCACGCCACTGTGGAGGCTTGACATAACACACATTAGATTAATAACAGAAAAGCAAAATGTGACTGATGGTGTATTATTTAGTGTGCTTCAGTTATAATTCTCATAATAATGACTGTTTTGCTGGCTTCACACAATATATATAATTGGCCTGTCTTAGTTAAAAGCCCACTCACCACGACAAGGTGCAGGCCAAGAGTGGGAACACAAACACAGACCAGAAACGAACAGGACAAATCCAGACACGACTACAAAAAACACAAACACAAATAACACTAATATCACTTTGACCACTATCTTTTTTTCACAAGAACTTTTATTTCTTTACAAATTGAACCTTAGATTGTGTCACAACAAACGAAATAAACCCTTGAAACAGCCAACAAAACATGAAATAACACTTCATCAATATTATAATGCGTATCCTCATAAATGATTTCAAGATAACTTTCAACACTTTCTTACAAATTTTTTTTACGTCTGCCGTAATGATTTTCAAGTTTTTTTCATGTGAATATTTTAACATTGAACATGTTAACTGAACAGTCAATGTAAAATCCCTTCATTGTTGCTCTGACCTCTTCATCATTTGTGACCTCTTCATCATTGGTGATCTGTACATCATTTGTGACCTCTACATCTACATCAGACACAGTATGGCTGTCACATGGTTCCTGAATCACGAGAAAACTGTCTTCTTCCAAGATCTCTGACACCTCTTTACATTTTTTAGAATATGTGTGGTCAAAGATTTGATCAAAATCACGTGTGTGTGTGGGTGTGTGTGTGACTCACTTACCTTTTGTTTGGTAGACATGCTCTTACCTGATTTGAAGAAACTAAAAATGGTTGGGACAGCTGTTGAAGTTAGGCACTTTCTCTCACCACGCAAAATGAAAGATTTCTCCTCAAAGTGAAGAGCACACAGCCTGGAGTTGTCATTGGGTGTCCAGTTTTTTCTTCTCACATTTTCCACCCATTTGTGCAACCTTTTTCTGTCCCCAAAAGGAAAGCTGTAAAAAACAAAACATTCCAAAAATAAATATACAATATTTTTTTTTGTGTAATTTTACTTAAAATTGGGTATGCAAACATATTTAACTAATTTAAACTTAAACACAATGCAGACAGTTGTGCAGAAAGTTTAGTGTTAGCTAAAATATCGGGCACACAGACGTACTTATTATGTATACATTTCTTTCCATTGTAACAGGTCACTACAAGATCTGCAATCCATTACCTAGAATTGGTTTTCCTTAAACTGATGTACAGGATTACTAATCTGACTTTGATGGGCAAATTTGACAACAGAATACAATTATGAAGCACTAAAACACAGGACCACAAAACAATTAAATGCATGATGAAATAATGATATGCTTTGTTAAATGAAATAAAAGCGCTGCCGCCTCACAGCAAGAAGGTCGTGGGTTCGATTCCGGGGCCCGGACCTGGGACCTTTCTGTGTGGAGTTTGCATGTTCTCCCTGTGTCTGCGTGGGTTCTCTCCGGGTTCTCCGGCTTCCTCCCACACTCCAAAAACATGCATGTGAGGTCAATTGAACGTTCTAAATTGTCCGTAGGTGTGCATGTGAGTGTGAATGGTTGTTTGTCTCTATGTGGCCCTGCGATGAACTGGCGACTTGTCCAGGGTGTCACCCTGCCTTCGCCCTAAGACAGCTGGGATAGGCTCCAGCAGACCCCCGTGACCCTGAATAGGAATAAGCGGGTATAGAAGATGAATGAATGAATGAATGAAATCTTTATTGAATGAATGACACATTTTATTTCACTCGTCGTTTATGTAATTATTATTTTTTGCTCCATTGCTTTCATGATTCAGCATTACATGTTAAGAGTGATGAATTGCATGAAAAGAGAGAGCACTCGCTGATAAATTAACATGGTGTGCTGTTTAATTCCATGAGGACGACAAAATATTTGCAAATTTGTGTTAGCTACACACATCGACAGGTGCAAGAGAAAGGGAGGAACTTTCAAGATCGTTGAGTTTTTATTTTTTATTTTTTTAGTTCTGATGAAATAAATAGACCAATCATTTTATTACTTTGTCTGCTTTCCAAAGAGGTTATTAATTAAAAAAATATGTGTGGCAGTGCTGTTATGGTCCATAGAGAGTTGCTTCAAATAATTATCATTTATTATTCAGTGGCACATTGCTCACTTGTTTAATACACAAATAATAGTATATTATTATAATAATACTATTTTATTAATATAATAATAATAATAATAATAATAATCATTATTATTGATAAAATTTTGAAACAACAATCGTCAGTTGTTCCGTAAAAAATACATTCATTTCCATGTTGAATTTTGTACGGTTCGTGAGCGCGCACGTCTGTCAGTGACGATCTCCACACTGACACAACTGCGCATGCTCTATTATCCCATCAATGCGAAAGTCAAAAGGTTTTTGGGAGCCATGCGCTGGGTGAGCAACTTCATTGAAAGGAATGGGACGCCATCTTGGACTCTGGGGGCTTGCCGCACTGTCACGCAGGTTGTGACGTAGCGGGCCGGCGACGCCGACAGGTATGATGTGAATGATTGATAGCTACCATTCGTTCCCGTTAGCGAGAGGATTAAAAACAAACAGACACCATAATGGCATCAAAATGGACTTATCCCAGCGGTGCGGAAAAACGGAAGGAAAAGAAAACTGATCAAGAAAAACTTGCAAAGGGGAAAGGTAAGTTATTTGTTTGTGATGTGGGCTGGAGAGGTGGAGGTGAAACGCTGTTGTCCCCCCCCCAAGTTTGTTTATTTGTCCTGCTAGCCAGCTAGCTAGCGTCGGATAAATGTTAGCTGGCTGGCTAATATTTGTTCGTCATGAATCAGCGTTTTTGTTTGTTTTATGAAAGTTGACCATATCCTGTCAAGTTGGCCTATCCTGCCATGGGAATGACTGATTGACTCCACACCCGTTCATTCACATTCTAACAGGGAGGGAGGGAGGGAGGGCATGTTGTAGTAGTTGTTGTAGTCAGTCCCCTGTTATTGTTCAGTGGAAGTTGTCTCTCACATATTTGACTCTTAATGTTATTTTAGCCTTAACTTAGGATGAATTTACTAAGCTTAGTTTGTATTTTGTAGGCCCTTCATTAGAAATGTGCTACTGTTTTATAATTCAAAGAAATATTTTATGGAAATACTTTTTTTGGCATGGTGTTGACTATTTTAGACTATTGTGGTAGTGGGTCATTTATCTTAGTTTTATTACTTTAACTAGTACAGTGTGTAAAGTAATGCCAAAAACTCTTAAAAGTGACAGTTTTGTAATTGGGTAAAAGCTTTAAAGGGACACTGCAATCATAATGTTTAATTTAAAAACAAATAAATTTTTAATTTTCCTATATTACTGCAACATCACTGTAATAATAAAATAGGAAAATGTGCTTCTGATCTGTTTTGCTTGATGATCTAGTGAGCTTTGTCTCTGCAGGAGCAATTCTAAAATATGTTGGCGCTGCAGACATTGAGCCAGAGGGATCTCCCGAACATCCTGACCAGGAAGCTCCAGGACCAACACGTTCCTCAGAACCTCCTTCTGTCCAGGTGAATAATGTGTATTATTCTTAGTAGCTAAGCTGATAAGTGTGGGACGAAGCTAAGGCAATTAAGCATTATTTTTAATTGTTGGTTTGCTTTTTAGTGTTGCACTTGTTGGTTTGTTGGATTTTCTTATTTAAAGTAAGCATTTTTTTTTTAATGAATACTCAATCTGTTGTATTTATTGACATATTGACGATTCTTTTCCTAGTATTATAGTGTTTGTTTGTTTTTAAATCAGTTTAACTTGCCTGAGTTGCTCAACTGAAGATGTTTAATTTTACCTGTCGCCTGTTTTGCTCACGAGGTGTAATAGATTGTGGAATCTTAGTAGACCTTAGTAGACGCACGCTGCTGAGAGTGGCAGCGATCAGCTCTGATGACCGTGGTGCTTGTAAATAAGGCAAATGCGCCATCTAGTGGGACGCAACATGTTTACTCGTGTTGGAGCAATGACAAGTACTACTAACAAAAAAAAAGATGCACAGGGTAAAAAAAATAATCATAAACTCAAGCCCAACAAAGATAACAGATGGGCATAACTGTACTTAGTAATGATTACTAGTACTACCAACATTTGTATATTTTACTTTCAACTCAAATTTGAACTATTCATCCCCTTTTTTCAGCAGCCATTAACACTAATAAATTAAATTAAATCAAAACAATAAATTAAAGCTGCAAGCAGCGTTTGCGGGACTGAGCCGCCGTGGCCGACGCGATGCCCGATGACCCCCGATGACGCCTGACCCCTGTCGACGCCCGCAATTGACCCCCGTCCTCTGCCGACGCCCGGCGACATCTGCTGAAAGAAGTCTATGCAAATGATGCAGATTTCTCACCTCCATTTTTTTTTTTGAGGATGCTGTCAAATGTAAAATATTGGCCTTGATGAGACAAACACGTAGGTATTTGAATGACGTCTGTAGCACTTTTCTAAAGGAAACTGCAGGCATTTGTGTGTTGACAAAGAGGGAGAAGAGGTCTAATCATCATATGCCTGTGTATGCAAATGATGCATATTTTTGACCTGCATTTTTTTTTAAGTGGCTGTCAAATGTAAAATATAGGTCTTGATGAGACAAACACATGGATGTTTGAATGACGTCTGTAGCACTTTTGTAAAGGAAACTGCAGCCATTTACAGTATAGTGTGTGTGTGTGTGTGTGTAAGTAGGGATGTGCGATACCACTATTTTTCCTTTCGATACGATACCAGGTGATAGGCTAGTATCCCGATACCAATACAGATACCGATACTTTTAGATGTCCAACTTGTGTATATGAAAATGATGACTTTTACAACGAAAACTCGTGAATGTTATTATAAAAAATGTATTTTACACCTATGTATAAGAATTAAACAAGCTGCCAAATATCAGACTTTGTTTTAATTTTAATCAGAGAAATCAAATCAAATCAACAGGTCAACTGAAAATCTGAGCAAATCTCTCTCAAAAAAGAGAAAATAAGAACAGCTGCTCTCAATTCAATATAATTCTTTTTGGACCAGACAGAGTGGTCTTCAGGTTTGAACTTGACAGAATATGTCTGTCTCTTTGGGAGTCATCTATGAAAAATTTAAATATTCTTGATGTAAAAGGAAGTCTTTTTATGGGAAGTATAACTCACATACCACCACAAATAGACTAAATAGCAACTGTTTTACTTGAAATGTGCCATTTAAGTAATTTAATTATTATGCTTTTCCAACTTAAAAGTGACACTGAATTGTGTTAAGATGATGGCAGGAATGTGAGTTAAATTAACAAATACATATTGTGCTGGGAGGAAACATTTTTATCTAACTAAATAAATAAAATATGTTTTAATGAAAAATTGACAAACATTCTGGTATTTTATGTAAATTTATCTTATCTACGTCTGTATGCCTGTGATGGTGGGCACTGGGATGTATTTTCACTCCACCTGGATATTGCCTTTCTCTCTGCAGTGCTGGTTGGAAATTGTGCTAACGTTGACGGGGGGGGAGCACGCTGTCGCGCTACGCTAACGTGTCGGCAAAGTTAACGTGCCAAGTTTCTTTGCGGGGGGGGGGGGACTGGACTCCAAGATGCTCCTGCTGATCACTGCTATGCTGGAGCTGGAGATGTGGCCTGTGATGTCTGCACTGGGAGGAAACTGAAGGCCCTCAAGTCCTGTCTGGTCTGTCGGGCCTCCTACTGTGACTCTCACCTCCAGCCTCATCGTGATGCTGCTCCCCTACAGAGACACAAGCTGGTGGAACCCAGCCAGCAGCTCCAGGAGAACATCTGCCCTCGTCATGATGAGGTGATGAAGATGTTCTGCCGCACTGATCAGAAGATCATCTGTGCTTTATGCTGTATGGATGAACATAAAGGTCATCAGACAGTGTCAGCAGCAGTACAGAGGCCTGGGAGGCAGAGAGAGCTGGAGGAGACCAGGCAGAAGATCCAGCAGAAGATCCAGCACACAGAGGAAGACCTGAAGGGGGTGGAGTCCATCAACGGCTCTGCTGATAAAGCAGTGAAGGACAGCGAGAAGATCCTCACCCAGATGATCCGTCTGCTGGAGAAAAGACGCTCTGAGGTGCAGCAGCAGGTCAGATCCACACAGGGGGCAGCAGTGAGTGGAGTCAAAGAGCTTGAGAAGAAGCTGGAGCAGGAGATGATGGAGCTGAAGAGGAGAGACGCTGAGCTGGAGAAGATCTCACACACACTGGACCACAGCCAGTTTCTCCACAGGTTCTCCTCACTGCCAGCACTCAGTGCGTCTCCAGACTCCTCCAGCCTGGAGATCCGTCCTCTGAGATACTTTGAGGACGTGGCAGCAGCTGGACCAAGCTGAGAGATGAAATACAGCAAGTTCTGCACAGTGCACAAACGTCTGTTATTATCTGAGGAGAACAGAAAAGTGACATTCATGGAGGAAGTTCAGTCTTATTGTGATCATCCAGACAGATTCACTGACAAGAAGCAGGTCCTGAGTAGAGAAGGTCTGACTGGACGATGTTACTGGGAGGTTGAGTGGAGAAGGGGGAGGGACTTCTGTGGTTTATTTTAGGGGGTTGGTGTAGCAGTGGCCTACAGGAACATTGGCAGAGCAGGAAGGTCAGAGGAAAGTAGATTTGGATTCAATTGCTGTGTCTCAATTCAGGTTCTGCATCCTTGAAGTGCGCATTTTGAAAGGAAGTTGCGTCATCGCACTGCGCGAAGGCTTGTCCCAATTCCCAAAGGGGTTTAGGACGCTCAAAATGCGCACTCGTAAATACGCACTCGTTTTAGCCGATTCCAAGGATACACCGCTACTATCCTTTGCGTACTTGGGTATCCCATGATGCTTTGCGTGCTGCTGCAAAGCATCGTGGGATCCTGGGAAGTCAGCTGAAATTAGCGGCATGTACTGGTTAAGACACGACATATAAATCTAAATATTGACGTTTCACATAAAGTATCCAGTTTTTAACGTAGGATTTTATTTATTTGAACATTCAACGGCATCGTTAGATGGCTAACCAATGGTTAGCGTGATACTATAGAAACGTCACTTCCGGGGTTGGCCAGCCAGAGGGAACGGCGGTGACGAAACGAGGAAATACGCCGAAGGCTAGACCGTCCCGAGTGGTTACCGGGGAGGCGGGGTTTGGTCCGTCCTTCTAGGCTGGGAACTCTAAGAACGCTTCCTTCAGACGGAGGACACTCGGCCTCAAGGGTGCAGAACCTGAATTGAGACACAGCAAATGACAAATCCTGGAGTTTATATTGTTACCCAGGTGAATATTGGTTTCGTCACAACAACATGAGTACTCGTGTCTCAGGTCCTTGGTCCTCCAGAGTGCGAGTGTACCTGGACCACAGAGCAGGTCTTCTGTCCTTCTACAGCGTCTCTGGAACCATGGAGCTCCTCCACAGAGTCCAGACCTCCTTCACTCAGCCGCTACATGTTGGACTTTATGTTCCTTCAGGTTCTTCAGCTGAGTTGATGAAAGTGTGACTGAAGTCGTCAGAGAGACTCTGAGCTGAATTCTCACCTTTGATTCTTCTTCTGTCTTCACGTTTGTTACCCAGTGTCTCCGGCTGTCAATCACAGGGTGGGCGGGGCCTGGACGCCACTTCCTGTTGGTGCTCCTGGTGACTGTTGTCCACCTGCTGGATGTTTGTGCCATGTTCTTTCTCCTCCTCTGCAGCCCATTCATCCCGCAGATTAATAATGTGTCATTAGTCCACATGACAACTTTATTACTGTGGAAACACAGCTGAGGTCTGTTTCCACTCTGGACCTTTCCGCCCTGACCTTTGACCTTTCAACAACTCATCCATCTGATCAACCTTCTGACTGTTGATCCGTTTGTCAACAATCAGATGAATGCATGTAAATATTGTGAGAGAATTTTGTCTTTTGATTCTGCTTGTTGGCTCAATGTGACAACAGTCAATCAATAAGTCATGAAATATACCATCAGTCTATACTGCATAACAATGTCAAGTCAATGATCAACTGTTGAATTGAAGCAATAAAGCAACAAGACAATCCAGATAAAGTCTCTGCTTGTTAGTAGATTTCTCTTCTGTCAAGATCTCCATGTATTCACCACAGACATTTAGAAAGTCAACACCATGAAGACAAGATCAAAGTTTCAAAAGCACATCAGTCAATGTGGGAAACAGCTGATATTTATCTGGCACACACACACACACACACACACACACACACACACACACACACACACACACACACACACACGCACACACACCACTATTTTACAGAACAAGTAGAGAACGGGTACTTTACTGACTCATAGTGTATTTACTTTATTGCATCATAACCAATGTTCCCTCTAAGCTTCTTGCTTGCGCAATCGCGCACTACTTGCACATTCTCAGCGCACAAGGAAATCTATGTAGCACATAAAATAAAATTCAACAGAAACGTATTAATTAATAATTTTAGAGCTTTTATTAGGCGGCGCACCGCTACTCCTTCAGAATGATGATTTTTTTTTTTCTTCCAGCTGCACCATATGAGTCCAAAAGGCAGAGAAAGTTTCCAGGCTTTAACAGCCAAGCGGTGAACGCACAACCATCACGCACACACAGTATGATGTATTGGTGTAACTAGTCAGCCATACCACCAGGGGGGGGCGCGGTAAACGCACAACTACGTGCAGGGTTCAGGTACACCCTCTCTCTCTACAACAAGAATAAAGCATGGAGTACGTAACTACATCGGTGTTGGTCGGCTGTCTTTTCATTTAATGTGATTTAGTATATTGATACTAACTTGAGTAATAGGAAGACATTACAAACTGGCGACGAGTCTAAAGAACCTACTGGTGCTGGTTGAGTCGGAGGAGAACCACGTCGCGGAAGCTGCTATTGGTGACCAAGCTGTTATCGGCGCGGGAGAGAGACTACGAGAATGGCGGCGATCATCGGACGTATTGACGCCTTTGACAAGTCCGCGGAGCAATGGTCATCCTACGTCGAGAGGTTTGAACATTTTGCCCAAGCAAATGATGTCCCAGCAGAGAAGAAGGTTGCCGTGTTTTTAAGTGTAATCGGAGCTACAACCTATGGACTACTCCGTAGTTTACTGGCTCCGGATAAACCCGGAAGTAAGCAGTACGCGGACCTCGTAAAAGTTCTACATGACCACTTCTCACCGAAGCCGATTATAATCGCCGAGAGATTCCGTTTCCACAAGAGGAATCAGGAAGAGGGAGAGAGCGTTGCGCAGTACGTGGCGGTCTTAAAGAAACTGTCTGAACATTGCGATTTTGGCATCCATTTGCATGACGCCTTGCGTGATAGATTCGTGTGTGGCCTCAGCAATGAAAGTATTCAGAGGAAAATGTTAACTGAGGAAACATTAACTTTTCAACGTGCTGTGGACATTTCGATGTCAATGGAAACGGTGGCTAGAGAAGCTGAACATCTTAAAACCTCCCTAAAAGTGCACACAATGTTCGCCTCTTCACCACAAGGGGGAGATAAATGCTTTCGCTGTGGCAAGTCAAATCATAAAGAAAGTGACTGTTAGTACAGAGAGCAGCCCTGCCATAGCTGCAAAAGAAAAGGGCACATCGCTCGTATGTGCAGAAATAAAACGAAAGACCAAAAGTACTCAAAAGAGAAACATGAAGCTAAAATGAAACCGAGGAAACAGTTTGACAAATCTAAAAGAGGGAAAATTCATAAAGTTGATGCCAAGACTACTGAAAGTGAAAGGGATTCTACATCTGATTCAGACACTGAATTGACGTTGCATATGGTGACAGCCATGGTTGAAGAAACGGAAAAAGGGATGGCTGTTAAAAAGCAAAATGCAGCATCATCTTTGATGATGGTCAGACCCAGAATTGAAGATCATCTCATAGATATGGAACTCGACACTGGTGCAGCTGTATCCCTGATATCAATGGAACTGTACAAAACCACATTTGCCCATGTTCAATTGCAAAAAACTGACGTGGTGTTGAAAACATACACAGGAGAAGTGTTGTTACCTGAAGGCATGTTGAAAGTTTGGGTGGAGTTAAATAAGCAGAATATCAGATTGCCATTATATGTTGTGAAAGGAAATTCACCCTCACTCCTTGGCCGTGAGTGGCTAAGAAAAATTAAATTGAACTGGCGTGAAATAAAAACAATAAGAACAGGATCAAAACCAGACGAGACACTTGAAAATGTCTTGAAGTGTCATGTACAAGTTTTCAGTGAAACACTTGGAACATTGAAGGGGTTTAAAACGTCCCTGACATTAAAACCAGGCCAACACCCGAAGTTCTGTCAGGCGCGTGTGGTCCCATACGCATTGAGGCCCAAGGTGGAAGCTGAAATTGATCGATTACTTCAACAGGAAGTGATCTCTCCAGTGCAATTTAGCGACTGGGCGACCCCAATTGTTCCAGTAATTAAAAAGAGTGGTAGTGTGAGAATGTGCGGAGATTTCAAGGTTACCATCAATCCGGCCCTATGTGTTGAACACTACCCAATACCCCGGATTGAGGATCTTTTTGCTTCTCTCTCCGGAGGACATCGGTTCAGCAAGCTGGATCTTTCACAGGCTTATCTCCAGGTGCCCGTATGCGAGGAGTCGCGTAAATATCTCACCATCACGACGCACAAAGGCCTGTTCCGTTTTAACCGATTACCTTTCGGAATAACGTCTGCACCTGCAATTTTTCAGAAAATCATGGACCAAGTGTTGCAGGGACTCCCCAATGTCCATTGCTTTTTGGACGACATCCTTGTGACCGGCAGAGATGACGCTCACCATTTAGAGAACCTGAAAGCAGTTCTCAAGCGATTGGACCAGTTTGGTCTGAGAGTAAAAAGAGAAAAGTGTGAGTTTTTCAAGAGTTCCCTGGAGTATCTTGGACACGTGATTGACTCGAAAGGACTTCATAAGTCACCTGACAAGATTCACGGCATACTGGACGCTCCTGAGCCAGCCGACACAAGTCAGTTGCGCTCCTTTTTGGGACTCATTAACTACTACGCACGTTTTGTCCCAAACATGTCTACCGTTCTCCATCCATTGAATGCCTTGCTGCATAAGGAGGTGAAGTGGGAGTGGTCAAAAGAATGCAACAATGCCTTTTGTAAAGCAAAAGAACAACTTGCAAGCAAAAGTGTTCTAACCCATTATGATTCCACATTGCCAGTTATCCTTGCCTACGACGCTTCACCATATGGGGTGGGAGCTGTTATTTCCCACAAACTGCCGAGTGGTGAAGAGAAACCCATTGCATTTGCATCAAGAACATTGAGCAAAGCTGAGCAAAACTATGCTCAGATAGAGCGAGAAGCACTGGGAATCATCTTTGGAGTTAGGCGCTTCCACTCTTACCTGTATGGTCGCCACACTTTGTTGACTGATCATCGCCCCCTAACAACCATACTCAGTCCCAGCAAGGCGATTCCCTCCATGGCAGCTGCGAGGCTACAGCGATGGGCACTACTGCTTGCAGCACACAACTACACCATCAAGTACCGGCCTGCTGCTGACCATGGCAATGCTGATGGTTTGTCCCGTTTGCCTTTACCTGAACAACATAAGGACAAACAGGGGACAATTGACACGTTTCTTATCAACCACCTGGACTGTTTGCCAATATGCTGTGCGGATGTGAGGCGAGAAACCCGATCTGACTGTATACTGTCTCAAGTTATGGAGATGGTTTCCACTGGCCGTTTTCCTACCACCAAGACGTCTGACCAGAGTATTTCGCCGTATTTAGTACGGAGAAATGAACTGACTCTGATGCAAGGCTGTATAATGTGGGGTAACAGAGTGATTGTCCCACCAAAGCTGCGTCACCAGGTGCTGGAGGAACTGCACACAGGACACCTGGGAATGGTCAAGATGAAAGCCATGGCACGAAGCTATGTATGGTGGCCGGGTCTTGATGCTCAAATTGAAGAAAAGTGCAAAATGTGTGTGTCCTGTCAACGCATCCAGAAAACACCTAGTTTAACACCATTACATCCGTGGCCCTGGCCCACAGCTCCGTGGCAGCGAATCCACATTGATTTCGCTGGCCCTTTTGAGGGACGCATGTTCCTGGTCGTGGTGGATGCGCACTCAAAGTGGCCAGAAGTCATGGTGTTGAACTCAACCACATCTGAGAAAACTATTCAGGTACTTAGGGGTCTGTTTAGTCACTATGGTGTGCCTGAAGTGCTCGTGAGTGACAATGGACCACAGTTCACATCGGTGGAATTTGCGAACTTTTTAACATCAAATGGCGTGAAACATGTGTGCTCAGCTCCTTTCCACCCAGCTACAAACGGCTTAGCGGAACGTTTTGTGCAGACTTTCAAACATTCCCTTAAATCATCGAAGGGGACCTCAACTGTGCAAAAACGTCTTGATGCCTTCCTGCTCCAATACAGGAACACTCTGCACACAACTACTCACGAGACACCTGCGATGCTGTTTCTTCACCGCAAGCTCCGTACTCGCCTAGACCTGTTGAAACCAAGTGTGGCAGCGGTCGTTGAGCAAGCTCAAGATGTTCAGTGTGCTTACAGGGCAGCGCACTCCAAGGCCAGAACATTCAGCGTGGGCGATCCAGTTCTGGTCCGAGATTATCGGAAGGGGGAGGAAAAGTGGACGGCTGGAACAGTGACATCGCAAGCTGGCCCGGTATCCTACCAGGTCAATGTGGGGTCATCACACCTGTGGAGGCGGCATGCAGACCAGATGATGGGATGTCACCCTAACATCATCCAAGCTGCAGCTGACGTGCAAGCGACACCCAGCATGGACAGTTTGCCTGCTCTGCCTGATGCAGGTGGAAAGCCAGAGATACACAACCCAATCAGCAAGTGTCTCACTGCATCAGCGGGTCAGTCAGATTCAACCGGCAGTGTCACTCCAGAAATACCCCAACAGACTGTGAGTCGGTACCCTCGGCGGGACCGTAAACCACCGGATAAACTGACTTTGTGAACAAGTGAATGTTTGGGTTCCTGTGTTAAGTTAGTGAGTGTTGTCTGAAGATAAGGGCACAATAATCCCTTGACACACTCTAGCAATGGGGCAGTCTACCCCCTAGCCTAAGTTAGCTTGCTTTGGTTGTTGACATCTATAAAAATAAATAAATAAATAAAAAAGTTAACGTTAAATAATGTACATGGCCAGGTTCAGATGATGGACATATCGGGTTGATTCAATGATGCCCCGTATTGGCAGCTGTTCGTTTGCCTGCGTTTGAATAAGAGGGGAGGAGTTGTGACGTAAGGTGTAATTAGTCAGCCATACCACCAGAGGGGGTGGGGGGGTAAACGCACAACTACGTGCAGGGTTCAGGTACACCCTCTCTCTCTACAACAAGAATAAAGCATGGAGTACGTAACTACATCGGTGTTGGTCGGCTGTCTTTTCATTTAATGTGATTTAGTATATTGATACTAACTTGAGTAATAGGAAGACATTACACACAGCACCACCTGCCGATGAACGGGCACCCGCAACCAGGGTTCTTCCTCCGGCTGCACTAATGTCCAAGCCCAGTGCACCCGCTTTAAACCCCACCACCACGCGCCAGAAGCTTTTTAAAACATTCAGCAATGAATGCCCATTGCCCACCTCTGGGAATGCGAGCCAAAATGCCAAGAACTGCGGAGGACAGAGTTCTCAGCGTGGACACTGGGGTTGCCGGAGCGGCGGAGTGGAGACAAAGTCAAGTGCGTCACGTCTCAGTTCATTACGGGACAGCTTTTTTAGTTGCCAAATACGGGACAATCGCGTATTTGAGCACGGAAACGACGCAAAGTCACAAACACAAATACAAGTTTAAAACGGTACAAAAAAAGGATCGTGGTGCAAACGCAAAAAAACAACACGCTGCAGGACATAAAAACATTCACTTCATCAGAGGAGCGATGCAAAGCAAGAAAACGCTGCATAACGCATTCCCTACACCGGAAGTAGAGTTGCTCCACGAGGAGCGCTCCCCTACAGCGAAGAACAGTCCCGACACTTCCAGTGAGAGTCGCCGCCTCCTACAGTTTCAACACCGGGACATCTCGCGGGGGTGGAGGACCTCCACCTGAATGTGGGAGTGGGTGTGTTTCCACAAAATATGTGTCTTCATGGTATTTAGCTTTTTAATGAAAGGACTCTTAAAACACTGAAAAATAAATGCAATATAGCTATTTTATGACTTACTGTAAATGTAAAGGTAGGAGACATTTCCTGCTTGGCATTGCTGCCTGTCGCACTTCTTTCGGTGCCCACGGGTCAGCTGCAGGGTCATCAACCATGAACTACCATTCATTGACGTTTCGCCCCTTGTGGCGGGACAGTGACAGGGACGTTTGCCTCGTTGATTCTGTGGTTGTTGATGGGGTGAGGTGTTCTTTCCCCAACTCCTGTCCTTGTTTCGTTCTTTCTTTTATACAGTCAGGCAATCTTTGTAGATACGCTACTTTTATTGTATGGCCGCAAGTTATAACAGTGCTCATCAGGTAAAACACCCGAAAGCCAACGTCATCAACTCGCACCAGATGTCTCTGCATATTGCATGGAACTTGGCTGCCATCTAGTGGTTAACTTTCGTAACATCTCCTTTAACATATGGAAAGAAAGCAGTTGAAAATGGACAATAGTGACCGGATGAGAGTTACGTGGCCAGCAACAACAATAGCTGGCTACAGGTTAAACAGAAATGACTAGTTCACTCTCCTAAACATTAGAAAAAAATGAACAGTCCACATGAACAAAGTGGCACAGAAATAAACAAGAGATGACATTCCTTCTTCAGAAAGTTTAAACAACAAAGTCTTTGCGGTACCTCTCAGGAGGTTTTATGTTGGATCTGGTTCTGGTCTGCTTGAGGCCTAAATGTCCAGATTGGGGGACACTTGGCACATCAGTCAACACTGGAGCCCGTTCTAGTTCTGAAGCCCCTTGCCTCCTGTCACCAACCAACTATGTGCTCGAGTCTGCTGTCTGTTTGACTGTTGTCTCAGTCATCTTCCACCAGGGAATGTATATATATATATATATATATATATATACAGTTCATGTGGACTGTTCATATATATATATATATATATATATATATATATATATATATATATATATATATATATATATATATATATATATATATATATATATATATATATACACATATATATATATATGTATATATATATATGTATATATATATACATATATATATATATACATACATACATTTTTTCCTTTTTCTTTTTTCTATATATTTTATGTACAGATGGGGTGTATGGGCTTAAGGTGCTTCGGTGTTTCTCTTTTCGGAAACTATTTCCCCAGCTTTCGAAAACACCCTCTCGCAGGGCACAGAGGATGCTGGTGTTGCCAGGCAGGTACTCATTTGCTAGCTTGTATAGGTTTGGGTATACAGCTTTGTGTGTCATCCAGTACACCAGAGGGTCCTGTGATAACACTGCACCTCCACTATGGCATCAGCAGTAGCATTGCTGGATGCCCTCGCTTCTTCAGCGTCCCGGTCCAACAGCTTCCACAGGTCAATGGCTGAAAATGAAACATTAGATAAAGTTTAGTCCGTACATGAAAAAATACAAATAAAGTCTATTGATCCAAATTCTATAATTTTTGTACCTTGGGAAGATGCAGCTGGTTCTGGCTGTGCTCTCGAAGTAGATGGCGGCTCCTCTTCATGCGGTACATTCCGCAACAATGCCGCACACTCAGATTTTAACCGGCGCACAGCTGACTCAGCATTTTCAGGGCTTTTATTTGTTATTGTATGAATAAGTTGAGTAATACGCTTGTAACAAATGACCTTGTTCGGCGGCACGATTTCAAAATGCTCCCAGACTTGAGATCTCTTCCTGGTTGGTTCCGTTGCAGAGCAATAAGAAAGCAAACCGAAAGCAATACGAAAGCTGATCAAATCAATCCAAAAGGTATCGACCAGATAGGCAACGCATTGCGCCGTTTCATCCATTTTAAACTCAACTGAGACCTGCCAGTCTTTCAAAGCCTCGCCCACTGAACCAAACCAGCCAGCTGATTCAGTCTGAATGAAGCAGTGAAGTGGTTCAAACGTCATCAGTCACGTGATTTGAAGCAAGCTCCGGAGCAGTGCTTCAGAAAAAAACCCTACCGAGTTGTGGGGCGTGGTTCGAAGCCCCGTGTCAGAGAGAACATCACTAGTTGTGTCTGAAAGTTCATCTAGTTCCCAGTAGTCAGAGTAGTAGAAAGGTCGCAGTTCTGGAGCTACTGCTTGTGTAGCTGTGGGCCACCCTTTCAATATGTAAGTCTGGAGTGCACAACATAGTGGATCTTTGATTGTGGCAGTTCTAATGGACTCCAGTGTAGCTGTTGAAATATTTGTGTCTGCGAGGTGGTCGACTTGTTGTAGGTCTTCGGTGGTGAGGCCCATGGCATAGATGGTGGCAGGTGTTTGCATGTGGGCATGCTGTGTGTTTGGCTGTTAAGTCCTCGACAGAAAATCTGCCACATGAAGATCCTTCCCTTGCTTGTACACCACCTTTGCGCATATCTCTGTTCAGTAGGCGAATGCAACAGGTTGCCCATTCTGAAGAAGAGCTGCACCTAGGCCTGTCTCGCTGGCGTCACACTGTAGTGTGACTTCTTCCTGCAGGTTGTAGTACTTGAGTACTGGGTGGCATGTGATTAATTGCTTCACAGTGTCAACGGCAGATTCATGTTGTGATAGCCATGTCCACTCCACGTCCTTATCTGTCAGGCGTTGGAGAGGCTCGCACACATCTGAGAGATGAGGAAGAAATTTGGCAAGATAATTTACAAACCCCAGGAATCTCTGTAGCGATTTAACATCAGTGGGTGTTTGCATGTGTTGAAATGCTGCCACCTTCTCTGGGTCAGGGCGAAGGCCCTCTGTGGTGAGAAGATGTCCCATGTATTGGACACTGGATAGTTTTAGTTTCAGCTTCTTTTTATTGAGCTTTAGATTGACCTCCCTGGCCCTCTGCAGCAAGGCAGTCAGGTTTCTGTCATGGTCAGTTAGTGCCTCTTCTGAAGTGTCTCCACAGCCGTAGAGAAGAATGTCGTCTGCAATGACACTTACACCGGTCAGGCCTTGCAACACCTCATGTTGCCTGCGTTGATATTCTTCTGCAGCTGGTTTTATGCCGAAAGGCATCCTTAGCCACCCGAATCTGCCAAGCGGGGTCCAAAAGGTGGTCAGATAACTGCTCTCTTCTTCAAGTTTGACTTGCCAGTAGCCATCTTTGGCATCAAGCACGGAGAATACTTTTGCTTTTGCAATGTCTGGGAGTATCTCCTCTATTGTTGGCATCTGGTAGTGTGACCGCCGTAGAGCTTTATTGAGTGCGCTGGGATCAATGCAGGTGCGCAGCTTTCCTGGCTTTTCTATGACAACCATGTTGCTGATCCATTGTGTTGGCTCTGTGACTCTTTTGATGATGCCATTCTTCTCCATGGATCGTATGGCTTCAGTGACTTTGTGTTTGAGTGGAATGGGAATTCGTCGTGGCACCTGATGCACAGGCCTAATGTCGGGGTCCACATCGAGGTGTAGTTCACCAGGAAGACAGCCAAGGCCTTCAAACACGTTGTTGTATTTTGAGATGATGTCCTCTGTGGTGGTTGTGAAATGCATATCCGTCCCTGTTGTGCTGCGTGAGACCGCTGTAGATGACATATCTGTGTGGTGTATGAAATAGCAAGTTGAGTCTTTTGCATGTTTTTGCAGAAAGCAGAGGCATTTGTGATGTGTGTATAACTTGAAACTTCAGGTCGTGTGTTTGTCCATCATGGTCAGCTTTGAGGTGACACAACCCAGCTAGTTTCACTTGTGACCCATCATACAGTTTAATGGTGGCTTTGCTGGCTGGTATGTCTGGATTACCATCTTGTGTGATGAGCTGTAGATCTCTGAAGCTTATGGCGTTGGTTGTGGCTCCTGTTTCCAATTGACCTGTGATTGTATGGCTAGGGTCATATGATACTGGTTCAGTCATGTACGGTGTTACTTTGAGGTTGACAAGCCATTTCTCGTTTCCCTGTTCCATAGCGTTTATGTTTGATAGGAACCACACCTCTTCCATTTCTTCTTCCTGCTCTACTCTGTCTTCTCCAAGAAAGTTCACCCGTGTCTTGCGCTGGACTTGTTTGCACACTCTTGCAGTGGCAAGTGGTTTTTCTTTCCACAGGCTTTGCAGATGACGCCAAATGCAGGGCATTTCATTCTGTCATGCACTGCTCCACAGTAACGACAGAGGTTATTATTTGGGCGTTTATCTTTGTTTGCATGTCCCATATGCTCTTTGTAATTATGCTGAGGTGCAAATGAGGGGCGCATCTCTGAGCGTTTGTCATGTGCAAAGTGTACATTCTCCTGTTCCACACCAGTTATTATCTTATTTTGAATTTGTGCTAGTTCGCTGACTCTAAACATGTCTATTGCTTTGGCAAGTGTGAGTTCTGATTCACGTAACATGAGTGCTTGTGTACTTGCATTTTTAGTCACAAGCACTAATCTGTCACGGATCAATTCATCTCGCAGGGGACCAAATTCACATTTGTCTGCTAGCTTTCTCAGGTTTGCAACATATTGCTCTGTTGACTCATGTTGACTCTGCTGTGCAGTGTTAAATACGTAGCACTCGTAGATTACATTTCTGGAAGGTTCAAAGTGTTTTTGTAGTGCATCCAGATTCTTCTGTGGATTGTCTCTGTCCTCCGCTGACATGTGAAGATGTCTTTGTATTATGTGACATTCTTTGCCCATTACTGTAAGCAGGGTGGCTACTCTTACTTTTGCTTCTTTTTTGTCCAGTTCCGTTGTTATCTCATAGTTTTCCCATTGTGCTCTAAAGAATGTCCAGTTGTTATATACGTCGCCCTTCATGTCCATTGCGTCTGGTACAGGAATCGAAAAAGCCATGGTTCGTCAGGTATTAGCTTAGCAGTTTAGCTCCATTGAAAAAACGTCCAGCCTTTATAGCGCCTTGTTGTTCTGTCTTCAGCCGCGGCGTTAAGTTTACGCTTCTGACATCATGTTTCGTTCTTTCTTTTATACAGTCATGCAATCTTTGTAGATACGCTACTTTTATTGTATGGCCGCTAGTTATAACCATAGATATATACAGAAGGCTAGATGTCTCACGGCGCAGAATCGAACGTCCGCACTGGCCGCCATCTTTCCACAGTCAGGCAGTCACGGTCTGATGTAGTGAATGTGAGGGAACCTGAGTGATCTGAACAAACATTAACACTCTGATCTCGCTGAAAACTTGACGGCTTTGGACACGGTTTGCTTTCTTACAAACATTCATAACGTAGCAATAATTCTGGATGGTTGAACATGTTGAGAGTGCAGCTTTCTATTAGAAAAAAAAAAACACAATGGTGCTATGGCAGCCTATCTGCACAAGTTAATACGACTGAGACCACTAAGATTTTCATTTCTTAAGTTAAGTTTAGCCAACAGCTATTTCAGGACAAACTACTATTTTGTTCACATACAATATTTGTGGTGTCGGTTGTAGTTATTCGCTGAGGTGCGTTTCCTATAACGTTGCTGCTGCATGAACGCAGTCTCATCAGTTCATGCAGCAGAGACACGGTGATCAATGAACTAGAGCTGCTGATATCTCATCCCCCACCTGTTTGATTCAGAGTCGAACGGTGACAACCTGAGATTACAGGCCGTCTTTTTTCTTGTTGTGATAAAAGGGATTAGGATTGGTAGGTGTAAATAAAACAAGCAATTTGACATATGGAGAGACAGAATAGCTTTTTTTCTATATCATTTAACTTAATTCGCAAATGATTTACAATTGGATTGCTTTGCTACAGCATCATGCATTATGGTTTCTACAGGAAATCGGTGACTGAAAAAATGCCGAACTTCTGTGCCGCTTATGGTTGCAGCAATCGTCGCTGTCCACAAACAAAAGCTTGTAGGATCACATTTCATCTGTAAGATATTGTTGGAGCTGTTTGATTAATGTTACGATTTAGTGCTGGTTTGTTTAGTTTAGCGTTTAGCATATATGTTTTTATTAAATACGGGTGTGTGCGTGTTTTTGCTATTTTCACATGAAAGCCTATGGTTATAAATCATTAATAAGTATGCAGTATCATAACTATGCTTATAACCTTTGTAACAAACCAAACCGCTCGAAATTCGGTTGAAAATAGAGCAATTTAGGGCTATTTAAAAGAACATGCACAATAAGAATACATAGTTATGAGTGAGAGGGGCGGAGCGAGGTGACTGTGGCAAGATGGCCGCCAGTGCGGACGTTCGATTCCATTGGCCAGCAGCGCGGATAAGACATCTCGCCTTCTGTATATATCTATGGTTAGAACAGTGCTCATCAGGTAAAACACCCGGAAGCCAACGTCATCAACTCGCACTAGATGTCTCTGCATATTGCATGGAACTTGGCTGCCATCTAGTGGTTAACTCTCGTAACACTGTCCATTATGAAACATTTCGTCATCTACTCAAATCTTACAATAAAACTGTCAAACAGGCAAGAATAACCCATTTCTCCAACCTCATCACAAACAATAGCAAAAACCCTTGATTTCTTTTCTCTACCTTCAATCTTTTAACCAATACAAATTTTAATCAGGACCTACAGACACCAACAGATGCCCTCTGTGAGGATTTTGCAGACCACTCTGTAAGTAAAATTGATGTCATTAGGTCCAGTATTTTAATTAATCAAAATCAATTTTTCTACACATCTGGACAACCACTTTTATCTGAGGAAACACTGGAGAGTTTTGCTCTAGTTGATGCAAGGACACTTGGTCGAGTTTTCTCCCAAGTAAAGCCCACAGCCTGCCTTTTAGACCCAATTCCCACGTCACTCTTAAAGTCACTTTATGGGTTCTTTGAGGAGCAGATTTTATATATTGTCAATTGCTCTCTTCAGACGGGTGTTTTCCCTGCTGCCTCTAGAACGGCGGTGGTGAGGCCCCTTTTGAAGAGGAGCAACTTGGATCCAAACATTTTTAATAACTACCGACCTGTATCCAACTTACCGTTGTAGTATCTGAATCTATGCATATGTCCTCATGTGATCTTATGTGTATGGCCTGATGTGAACTCAGCGGTGAACCCGCTGTGGCACTCTTTCCCTAAGGACGTTAGGGTCCATATATGGTCTTGTCGTTGCCAAGGTCCACCAAATTGAAACCAGATGGCCATTGGGGGTGCAACTATGGAATGCATACATCCTCCTCCACTTCCTGTATCTTCCTCCCTGGTTGCTGGGGGTATAAGAGGTGATGTGAACAAAGGATCATCGGAGTTGCTCACATCTGGCCCAGAGACATCCCCAGGCTTTTCCATGGTGCCTGTCTGACTCTTGACTTCTTTGAAATAAACCAGTTTTTATCCAACTAAGTCTGTGTCAGTGAAGACTCCTTCAACATCTACATCACCTGAATCCACCAGAAGAATTCACCACACCGTTTTTAAGTAAGATTTTAGAAAAACTGTTTTTTAACCAAGTAAATTACTTTTTAAATACAAACAATATTTTAGAGAATTATCAATCTGGTTTTTAGAAAGAACCACAGTACTGAGACAGCCCTTTTAAAGATCGTCAATGATTTCAGGTGTAACGCAGACTCTCAGAAGCTGACAGTCTTGGTGCTACTGGATCAAAGCGCTGCTTTTGATACAGTAGATCACCATATTTTATTAAATAGACTCCTAGAAACCTGGTGGGCCTGTCAGGTACTGTTTTTAACTGGTTTCGTTCTTATCTCACAGATCGATGTTTCTTTGTAAGTATGGATACGTGCTCCTCCAGAATGCATGAAATTAGATGTGGGGTCCCCCAATGGTCAATTTTAGGTCCGGTTCTTTTTAATCTGTACATGCTTCCCTTGGGGGACGCCGCAAGGAAACACGGCATCAGCTTCCACAGCTATGCTGATGATACACAAATGTACATTGCCGTGTCTCCTGATGACACAGCGCCAATTGATGCCCTTTTAAACTGTATTTTAGATATCAAATCATGGATGACAGAGAATTTCCTACAGCTTAACCAGGACAAAACTGAGGTTTTAGTTATTGGTCCTGAAGGCCGGAGAGAGGAACTTTTACCAAAACGTCGGGATTTTAAACCCTCACAATTTGTAAAGAATCTGGGCGTTGTTTTTGATTCTGAGCTCACCTTTGTTCCACATATAAAAAATATTACAAAGATAGGTTTTTATCATCTAAAGAAAATAGCCAGAATCCGCCCGTTCCTCTCTCAGGCCAACACGGAGGTGCTAATGCATGCTTTTATTTCTTGTAGACTAGATTATTGCAATGCCCTGCTCTCTGGTCTTCCCAAAAAGAGTGTTTACAGTCTACAAATACTACAAAACTCAGTCGCACGTGTGTTGACTAGGACCAGAGGAAGGGAACATATTACACCGCTTTTAAAGTCGCTGCTTTGGCTCCCCGTCCGCTTCAGGATTGATTTTAAGGTTCTCTTATTAGTTTTTAAATGTCTCAACGGTCTTGGCCCATCTTATCTAACTGACCTGCTTTCATCATATTCTAGGTCTTCTGGCACTGGCCTGTTAACTGTTACCCGAGTCAAAAAAAAACCCATGGTGAGGCTGCTTTCAGCCATTACGGCCCTACTCGGTGGAACAGCCTGCCAGAGAGCCTCAGGGCCGCAGAGACTGTTGATATTTTTAAGGGGAGGCTCAAGACGTACCTTTTTAACCTGCCGTTTAACTGACTTCTTTTACTCTTCTCTCTCTTACTCCACTAATGTTATGCCGTTTTACTATTTTTATGCCTTTTATTACCTTCAATTGATTTTTATACTTTTATAATGGTTACCCATTTTTATGCCACTGTTTCACACTTTATTTTTATGTATTTGGTTTATTTCTCATTATGATTATTCTCCCTTTTATACTTTTAGTGCCAGTGTTTCCTCATGGGGGGCCCTTCACGGTGGGAGCTACGCCTGGTCTGCCCATAGGGGCGCTGCAGGCCATGGTGCCCCCTTGTGTGGACGGCTCCCCATAGTGGCCTTTCCTCATCAGATTCTTCAGTGCCAAGCCGTGTTATCTAATGTCTGTGTGAATATAGGGGTGGGCGTTTGTCTGTGTGCGTTGGTGGGGAGGGGTGGGTCCGTATGGGGTGGGGGGAGGGGCAGTGGAGCTTTTTATTTTTTCTCATTGTTATTATTATGATTGTTGTTGTTCTTCTTATTATTATTACCTTTCTTTGTTTTGTTTTGTTTTATTTTGTTAAGCACTGTGGGTTGCACATGTTGTGTATGAGCAGTGCTATATAAATAAAGTTTATTGTTATTATTATTATTATAGAAACATGAAGACACATCAAAGAGTAACATGAGGTTGTTGTTGTGACACTGGACGGTAGAGAGTCTGAATCCCCGTCCCAGGCGCAAATCCTCATGGAGGCTTCTGAGGAGGTCAAAGATGGCCAATCCGTCAATCCCAGCTCCATAACGGGGGTCTATGGAAGGAAGCCGCGAGAATTGTGCACTGATCCAGGACAGCTTTCACCTGGCTTGATGGATCCGTGTCTTCTCATCCTGGATGGCTTTTAGTGCGACCCATGAAGCCTGGACACACGTGTTGTGGATTGGTTGAACGCTGAAGGCTTAGTGACTCATCTTGGATGACGCAATCCTACTTTGGTGCAAGGGGGCCCAGACAGCAACATCATCAAGAGCCAGTAATGGACTCTGCAGTGCAGCACTCGTTCGCTCGCCCTCCCTCTCCCATTTTATTCTGTAGTGTCAGATTCTGAAGTCGATTTCACTTTGATTTTCAGAGTGATGACACCCTGGAAAAACTCATCCATCATTATAAACTCTCCATTATTTATTCTCTATTCAGGTTGGAGGGGTGCAGTTTGTCAGAGCTCAGCTGTGATTGGCTGCTCTCAGCTCTGAAGTCCAACCCCTCCCACCTCAGAGAGCTGCACCTGAGTTGGAACCAGCTGCAGGATTCATCAGTGAAGGAACTGAGTGGTTTTCTGCAGAGTCCAGACTGTAAACTGTAAACTCTGAGGTCAGTACTGGTTTGGAACCAGTGGATGATGGTTTCAGCACCAAACACAGTTCATCACACATGTTGAATAAACATTGAACTGAAGGTTTATTCATATCAAAATGACATCCAGAATATGAAAACTTCATTCTGACTGGTGGGTAGTCGTGGTCGAGATTTATTCGCTTTTCACGCCAAAAGAGTCCCTTTTGTTGCCAAGCCTTGCGCAGTACAGACTCTTTCATTTTGAAGCTCGAAAACCTCACAAGTATTGAACGTGGTGATACATTCTTCGGGGGTTGCGGTCCCAGCGCCCGATGTGCTCTTTCTATCCGCACGTCTGCCGCGTTCTCGACCAGACCGAGCCCCTCTTTCAGTAAGGTCTCCACAAATGTAGTCATCGACTCCGAGTCATTCTCGGACCCCTCCGGAACACCGTAGATCCTGACATTTTCCCGACGAGATCGACTGTCTAGGTCCGTTAGCTTTTCTTCCAGCTTCACGTGTAACTTTAGCAGCCCGGTTAACACTTCCTCCGTGTTTAGAGTCCTCTCTTCATTTTTCTCCACCCGCTCCTCCACTTCGCTGATTCTTGCATTCGTTTTATTAATTTCCTCCTTGATAGACTTCAGTTGTTTGTTGTTTTCCTGACGGAAACCTCTCAGTTCTTCTAGTAACACTTCTAAGCTAGCCATCTCGTCCTCGCTTCTTCGTTAGCGCGTGGCTTCACGGAGTTAGCTGTAACTACTTCCTTTCTCTTGCCGATTGTTATATAGAAGCAGGGGCTTTGTTTGTCGTCTTACCCCCTCTGTACGTTTACCGTGGTATGTGGAAATTATATTACTCAACTGGATGGGGGTAGGTCTGTGATTTCTTCGGTTCTTTCGGGAGCCGTTCTATCGAGCTACCATCTCCATGAGTCTCCAGACTCTCGAACTTTCAAAGCTTGCGAGCTTGGAAGCCCAGACTCCCAGGTCATAGTCATGCGCACCAAGCATTCAGCATAAGGGATCTTCCCTTGGCCAAGCAGCCAGGGCGCATGATCAATTGGAGGCATAGTGACAGGACCGTCCACTGTCACAAAAACAAGCTCATGTTACTCTTTGATGTGTCTTCATCTTTCTATGGGATGTGTATTTTTATATAGGATGCATGGCAAAGTAGAAGTCATGTTAGAAATTATCCAATGATTGCAATATGATCTCAACTCATTTCTTTATCATGATTGAAATGAAATGATTCCAAAGCTTGAAATAATGACAGTGGCTGGAGATGATAACAATGTGCAGTGTTGAGTGGAAGAAGCACTGCCTTCCACTGGTGGTGACTGTTGACTGAGACAAGGATGAAATAGATCCTGGAACTCAGCCTGGTCTGGAGCAGCTCACTCCACACAATAAATCTCCACGGTAACTTCTAGCAGAACATATCTCACTTCCACCTATCCCACTGTTGTGCAACCACATCAAACATCAATTGATCCAGGATAACCAAGATATCCCGGCTTAATCCCTCATCCTAGTTTCCTGCAACAGGGCCCAGTCAAGTGAAAATCATGACAACAATAACAAGAGTGATAGAAGTTGTAGAGTGAAGAGGGTGAACTGACCTCAGAGTCTCCAGTTTACAGTCTGGACTCTGCAGAAAACCACTCAGCACCTTCACTCCTGAATCCTGCAGCTGGTTGAGACTCAGGTCCAGGTGTCTGAGGTGGGAGGGGTTGGACTTCAGAGCTGAGAGCAGCCAATCACAGCTGAGCTCTGACAACCTGCAGCTCTCCAACCTGAATGTAGAATAAATGATGGAGAGTTTTTCCAGGGTGTCATCACTCTGAACATCAAAGTGAAATGTGGACTTCAGAATCTGACACGACAGAAACAGAGAGGGAGGGAGAGAGGGTGAGTGAGTGAGCGCTGCAATCTGAAATCTGACCACTAGATTGCAGTATTTTACACACTTGACCTTTAAACCCAGTTTCACTCATTTCAAACACAAACCAGTGACTTCAAATTGAATTTCCAACAGCAGTGAAGTGAAAATCATGACAACAATAACAAGAGTGACAGAAGTTGTAGAGTGAAGAGGGTGAACTGACCTCAGAGTCTCCAGTTTACAGTCTGGACTCTGCAGAAAACCACTCAGCTCCTTCACTGTTGAATCCTGGAGCTGGTTCTGACTCAGGTTCAGGTGTCTGAGGTGGGAGGGGTTGGACTTCAGAGCTGAGAGCAGCCAATCACAGCTGAGCTCTGACAACCTGCAGCTCTCCAACCTGAATGTAGAATAAATGATGGAGAGTTTTTCCAGGGTGTCATCACTCTGAACATCAAAGTGAAATGTGGACTTCAGAATCTGACACGACAGAAACAGAGAGGGAGGGAGAGAGGGTGAGTGAGTGAGCGCTGCAATCTGAAATCTGACCACTAGATTGCAGTATTTTACACACTTGACCTTTAAACCCAGTTTCACTCATTTCAAACACAAACCAGTGACTTCAAATTGAATTTCCAACAGCAGTGAAGTGAAAATCATGACAACAATAACAAGAGTGACAGAAGTTGTAGAGTGAAGAGGGTGAACTGACCTCAGAGTCTCCAGTTTACAGTCTGGACTCTGCAGAAAACCACTCAGCTCCTTCACTGTTGAATCCTGGAACTGGTTCTGACTCAGGTCCAGGAGTCTGAGGTGGGAGGGGTTGGACTTCAGAGCTGAGAGCAGCCAATCACAGCTGAGCTTTGACAAACTGCACCTCTCCAACCTGAATAAAGAATGAATATTTGATTCCTTCCATGGTGTAAATGTCATATTCAGAGTCATTCCTCCCTGTTGATGATCCAGATGTGCGGCTGTTGGGATCACTGAGTCATTCCCTCAAAGGAGTCATTGTGCCAGTGTGTTCTCAACACAATAACAACAGCAGTGTGTCAGTCAGTGTGCAGCCAATCAGCAGTGAAGATGGAAAATAATCAGTGAGTCCTTTGTGTGCTTGTGGCTGTTTTCAGTCATCAGAGTCTCGTTACAAGTCAAACACATTCAAAGGACAAGATGAAGAAATACTGCTGCACTATTAATCTGCCTTCACAGGATCTTCTGCTCAGTCATGTGACCTTCATCACCAATCAACAACTTCCATTGAGCTCTCAAGTGACTGGAGACATTTTCCACACTTTCTTCCACCATCCAAAGTCTTTTCTGGCTGCAGATTGTTGACATGAAAATATCAACAACATCCACTTTGTCTAGATGAGTCTTTAATATCTGCTTCAAAGTCTTCACACTGAGCAGCGTTACACACCAGTTGTCATCTGCTGACACACACTGTCCACCAGTAGAAAGCAGGAACTGACCTGAGAACTTCCAGTCTGCAGTTTGGACTCTGCAGTCCAGCACAGAGCAGCTTCACTCCAGGATCCTTCAGGATTGTCCAGCTCAGGTCCAGCAGTGTGAGGTGGGAGGGGCTGGACTGCAGAGCTGAAGACACCACTGCACAGTGAAGATCTGAGAGTTGAACACTGAATGAAGGAGAGCAGAATGAGAAGTTGCTGCTTCCATCATCATCACCATCATCATCATCATTACCATCATCATAATCTTCATCACCATCATCTTCATCATCATCATCATCATCACCACCACCACCATCATCATCTTCATCATTATCACCATCATCATCTTCATCACCATCATCATCTTCATCACCATCATCATCATCACCACCATCATCATCACCACCTCCATCATCCTCATCATCGTCATCATCATCATCATCATTACCATCATCATAATCTTCATCACATCATCTTCATCATCATCACCACCACCACCATCATCATCTTCATCATTATCACCATCATCATCTTCATCACCATCATCATCATCACCACCATCATCATCACCACCTCCATCATCCTCATCATCATCATCCTCATCATCATCATCATCATCATCATCACCTCCATCATCATCATCATTATCATCATCATCAACATCATCATCACCACCATCACCATCATCTTCATCATGAATGATTGAAGAGTTGATTTTGGTTGACAGTGTAAATTCAATCAATCTTGTGCAATCAACTGACAACAATGAAAAAGAAGCTTCCCAAACAAATGTGCACATTATAAAGACTCACAACAACAAAAACATAACAACTGTGTGAAGGAAAAAGCAGCAGGCTGAAGCCCAAGCTGATTCTTGCCTCTCCTATACAGTCCATAAGATTAGCTGGAATAATTAGTCAGACAAAATCAAAAAGGAAAAAAAGAGAAGTGCAACTCAACAAAATATGCTTGACATTATTCTTCATCATTGACTCACAATTCAACACACACACACACACACACACACACACACACACACACACACACACACACACACACACAGTGTTTACATACCTTACTAAACGTATCACAGCCTTCCTGCAGTTCCTCACAGCTGGAATCAGTCTCAATCTTCCCTCCCAGGTTGTGTTGTACTTGCTGGGGTCCAACTCCTCCATAACCTCCTCTGACATCTGCAGCATGTAGGCCAGAGCTGAACACTGGATGGCTGAGAGTCCCTTCTCTGATCTGTTCTCTGACTGCAGGAACTCTTGGACCTCCTGATGCACTGACTGATCCTTCACCTCCAGCAGACAGTGGAATATGTTGATGCTTCTGTCAGGAGAAACATCACCAGTGTTCAGCTCCTTCAGGTTGTTGATGACCTTCTGTAAGGTTCCTGTATGATTGTCAGTGAGACCCAGCAGGCCTCCTAAGAGTCTATGGTTGGATTCCAGACTGAGTCCATGGAGAAAGCGAACAAACAAGTCCAGGTGACCGTTTGGACTCTGCAGGGATTTCTTCATCATCTTCTGAAGGAACTCATCCAGGGATTCTCCAGAGTGACCATCTTCTGTCCTCTTCCAGTTGGTGTGACAGTGGAAGCTGAAGACTGCAGCCAGAAACTCCTGGACGCTCAGATGAACGAAGCAGTAGACGGTTTTGTGGAAGATCACACTCTCTCTTCTGAAGATCTCTGTACAAACTCCTGAGTACAAAGAGGCGTCAGTCACACTGAGACCACACTTCTCCAGGTCTTCACTGTAGAACATGATGTTTCCACTCTCCAGATGTTCAAATGCCAGCTGGCCCAGCTTCAGAAGAAGCTCCCTGTCAGCCTCCGTCAGCTCCTGTGGACCTCCTCCATACTTGTGCTGCTTCCTCTTGGTCTGGACCAGCAGGAAGTGTGAGTACATGTCAGTCAGGGTCTTGGGCAGCTCTCCTCTCTGCTCTGAGTTCAACATGCTCTCCAGAACTGTGGCAGTGATCCAGCAGAAGACCGGGATCTCACACATGATGTGGAGGCTCCTGGAGGCCTTGATGTGGGAAATGATCCTGCTGGACACATCTCCTCTATCTCTGAACCTCCTCCTGAAATACTCCTCCTTCTGGTCATCGGTGAAGCCTCGTACTTCTGTCAGCCAGTCCACACATGACGGAGGGATCTGATTGGCTGCTGCAGGTCTGGAAGTTATGCACAGCAGAGCCGAGGGAAGCAGATCTCCTCTGATCAGGTTTGTTAGCAGGACGCTGACTGACTTCTTCTGAGTGACGTCAGTCACCACCTGGTTCTTCTCAAAGTCCAGAGCCAGTCTGCTTTCATCCAGGCCGTCCAAGATGAAGAGAAGTTTGCAGACATGCAGCTGCTCTGCTGTGAGCTTCTCTAACGTTGGATGAAAAACATGGAGAAGCTCCAGAAGACTGTCGTGCTGCTCTTTGACCAAGTTGAGCTCCCTGAATGAGAGAGGAAGCACCAGATGAAGGTCCTTGTTCTCCAGGCCCTGGGCCCAGTCCAGAGTGAACTTCTGCACTGAGAAGGTTTTTCCAACCCCAGCGACGCCGTTGGTCAGCACCACTCTGACTCTGAGTCCCTGCTGCTCAGGTGAGGCTTCAAAGATCTGGCTGCACCTGATTGGACGGTCGTGGAGGCTCTTCTTGGTCTTCTTGGTCTCCATGGTCTCAGAGGTCTTGGTGGTCCTCTTGGTCTTCTTGGTCTTCTTGGTCTTGGTGGTCCTCTTGGTCTTCTTGGTCTTCTTGGTCTTCTTGGTCTTCTTTGTCTCTGTGGTCTTCTTGGTCTCTGTGGTCTTCTTGGTCTTGTTGGTCTCCAGCTGCCTGACCTCATGCTCTCTGTTGACCTCCTCACTCAGTCCCTCAGTGATGTAGAGGTCAGTGTAGATGCTGTTGAGGAGGGTTTGACTTCCTGCTTCTTCACCTTCAGTCACACGTTCACATCTCCTCTCCAGACTGATCTTCTGCTGCTGTAGAAGCTCCTGCAGACCATCATCAGCCTCTGGAGCAGAGAAAAGGTTGGAGAAGAAAACATCAGTGTGACAGTGTGAGCATCATTTTCTCTCCACAACTTTTCAGCTGCTGTGGTGAAGCTGCTGTGTGACTGTTTGCTCTCAACGTCCCTCAGTGAATCTTCTCACTGGAGGTCCTGACGTGATCTCAGAGGGAGAAGTGAAGGAGGTGCCGGTGGACAGTCTTACTGTGATCAGTCTGGCTGTGACTGGCAGGTTGCAGTGCTGCTCCACACTGAAGACACGAGGACTCACCTGATGGAGCAGACCGGTCCCAGAATGAGCCAATGAACCTTCTGTATAATGAGGACGTCCAGCTCATCCTGGCCTGCTGCTGCTGCTGCTGCTGCCGCTGTAGAAGCTCCTTCAGCTGCTGCTTCTCACCACCAGGACTCCCCTCCGTCTTCCTGTGGAGACACTTTGGCTTTGAGTGAGTGGATCAGTTGTTGGTGTCCATCACTTGTCAGCTGTTTTTCTGACTCCATCATTAGTTGGATGGAATCATTGTCTCCATCAACACTAACTGACAGCCTGCTGGCCTCCTAGTGGGCTCTTCACAAATCACTTCTTGTCTTTTGCTCTCTTTTCTAAATTCAATCCCTTCATGCAGCTTCACAATCAAAGAATTTGACCCACAAAGAATGGAGCGCAGCCGTTAATGACGGCGTCTTTTAGCCACCACGTTGCGCCCGTCATGGATTTGTAGCTGTTTTCTAGGCTGGTCTTGTCACATCATCTAATATATTATTAGATGACATATTCATCTATCAAATGTATATTTTCTATCTGGTGTGGTTGACACCTGGTGGGCTCTGGTTGAGCAGTGGCTCTGTGGAACTGGCCCTTTGTTTCTCAGCAGACAGAGACAGTGGAGTCACATTGCACTGAACTTTGGATTGAAATTCATCTCAGTGGAGTTGAGCTGCACTTTATGACAGAGCATCAAACATTCCTGCCACTGCATAAAGTTCAGTCTCAGAAAGGCTTTGCTGCATTTCAACATGATGAATGTGACCATGTCAAAGGGGGGGTGGAAGACAGAGTGGGTGGGAGAAAGAGGGGGGGGCAGAGAGAGAGAGGATTGATTGATTTTCAGCAGTATTATTATGTTGACATAGTTTTTCTATTGGCTGGAAATGTCTTGTTGCCAGGCAGAAAGATCAACTCCCCACTATGATACAACTGATGCTTGCATTGTGGCTACAAACAAAACCAAACAAGCAAAAACTGGTCAAACAGCGCCCCTCAGTGGCAGAACTGGGAGCTGCGAGGACCAACACGTCATAGGAAGGTTTGAAGGTTCAAGGCCACATTTGAACACATTGTGTTTCTTATTGACATATTATAGAGTGACCTGTCTGAAATATCTGCCTGTTAATCAATGTGTTATTTTTTCAGCATGTGTTCATTTCTCTGTAAAGTCTGCAGTAGAAGGTAGTTTTGACTCGAGGGCGCCCCCTGGCGGCTCTTTCCAGAACTACAGTTGCCATCACTTGTTGGCAGTCCATGATGACGGTGAGAAAAATGTGATTTCCTCTTTGAAGAGCTGCACCTGTTTCTCCCTGACGTGATGAGACTGGACACTTGTTGAGGGATGTGACACTTCCTGTCAGCTCCTGAGGACAACAAGGAGGCCGAGCCTCTAATGCCCCCTACTGGCTGCACTCTGGAAGAGCCCTCCCCCCATCCTCAGGACCAAGTGATCCTCCCTCAACGTGAACACATCACTTCCATGTGAGGAGAGAAGAAGAGACGGCAGAAGTCAGCACTCACACTTCAGTCCTTGAACGCATCATCAGAGACATTCACTGCTGTTGAGTGAAGATGATGGATTCACTGCTGATGAGAAGCAGACTCTCCGTCACATATGTGCTGTGTCTCAATTCAGGGTGTGCACCCTTCAGTCCAAGTGTCCTCCGTCTGAAGGAAGCGTTCTTCAAGGACCCAGCCTAGAAGGACGGACCAAACCCCGCCTCCCCGGTAACCACTGGGGACGGTCTAGCCTTCAGTGTATTTCCTCGTTGCGTCACCACCGTTCCCTCCGGCTGGCCAACCCCAGAAGTGATGTTTTTATAGTATCAAGCCATTGGTTCGCCATCTAACAATGCTGTTGGATGATCAAATAAGTAAAATCCTACGTTAAAAACTGGATACTTTATGTGAAACTTCAATATTTAAATTTATATGTCGTGTCTTTACCAGTATTGGCAGCGGGACGGCTTGACTGGTGAGAGGGGCATGATGGGAAATGACACTATTGAGCAGATCAGGACTAAAATATTGATCCGTCCAATACGTGGATTCTCAAATCAATACTCCAGTTATCTGAGGCCTTCCATTGTTTCTCTGGGGTACAGCCAGATAGAAATGCTCCAACTCTGAGGTGTGGGCGGGGCCAAGGCTGATGGGACCGACCAATAGCAAGGTGTTGATTTTTCAACATCAGGTGTTGATGATCAAGCAGGTGTTGTCATCAACAGCTCTGTTGAGTCAGCGGTTCATCTGTATTTCCGGGACAAAGGCCCCTCCTTCCAAGACTCAAAGGTCCAGATTTTAGACACAGAAGACAGATGGTTTGAGAGAGGAGTGAAAGAAGCCACCTGTGTCCACCTAGAGCGACCCTCTGTGAACAGAGAGGAGGACTCCTGCTGCTGCTGCTGCTGCTGCCTCCAGCCAACATGCAGCCAGACGGAGAAGCACTTGGACTTTGAGGTGCTCTTGGGATATTTTCTGATTCTTAGATTCTCTGATCAGTGTTTCTGCTCCCACTTCCCTGAAATCACATGACGCTGTGTTGAGCTGAAGTGCAGCCACGCCCCTCTCTCTCTGCCAGGGTGCATCCAGTGTGGCTGTGGCTCCCAGGAGCAGTTGGAGTGCAAGAGGTGAAGATGGTCTGGTCCTCAAGGAGCTGCTCACTCCATCAAAAGACAAGGGCAGCAAACATTGTGTCAGAAGCAGTGGCAGGAAAACAGTGGCAGAAACTGCACAAGGAGCAGAACACACTGCAGGACAAAGTAGTGATGGACAAATGAAGCTTGTGGGAAACATCCAAGCACTGGAGCCACTGCTTGAAAATGGCTGCAAATGACTGCAAGCTGCAGTAACACTGCCCTCTGCTGGCCACACACACACACACACACACACACACACACACACACACACACACACACACACACACACACATCTCAATGAGCAGCATTCAGGATGCTGCATTTATTGTAGAGAAGCTTTGATGCTGAAGTATCATTGCTCTGATCACCTTTGACCTTAAAAAGCCTTGACTTGAAATAATCTCTCTCTCTCAGGGTCAAAGGTCAAGGGTCAGAGGTCAAGGTAGGTCCATTACTACTGTTATTCTCATTGCTTTGTTAATTAAAAAAAGGTTTCAACAATAAATGTTGTACACATGTGTATTTTTGTAAGCATCTTTCACATGTGTATGTTCTTAAACGTGTATATTTCAATAACATTTTAATAATCCTTTGTGTTTGATCTTCAATGTCTTTTTTCAACACATTCTATCATCTGCATGCTTTACCATCTCTTTGAAACACATTCTAATAAATATCGCAGTGTTTTTCAACATATTTTTCAATGCATTGAAAGCTCCTCCAGTTCTCCAGTCAACTCATGTCTTCATTCTGAGGCTGCTGGTGCAATTCCTCCAATCAAATCATCAACACATCAACTGTAGTCAGAGACTTTCATCATCACTATGGACACTGTTGCTTTTCCCGCCGCTTCATCGTTCAACTTTGGCTTCACTTTCAATAGGATGCCGCACTTTTCACGCTCGCCTCCACTGCAGTCCTCTGGCGCCCCCCAGTGGAGGCTTTGAAAAGCGCAGGGCCAGAGGGATCAGTGGCACTGTTCAAATCCACATTCACTGACTTTACCTTCCTGTTGTTGAGTTGAAACTCCGCCCACCCTCCCAGTTTCAGGGAGCCTGATTGTAACGGAACAATTGAATCAGGGGTCAGACGGTTGGAACCGGGTCAAAGGTCAAATTCATAGGTCAAAGACGTGTATTTCAGGAACGGAAGGTCATATAAAGATGATTCCACCTCTGGCCTGTTCAGAAGGGAGGAATTATGTCAGAGGATCCAGGTTTGAAGTCAAACTACGTCCCGGGGGCCATATGCGGCCAATTACACTCTCCAATCCGGCCGACCAAACTTGAAGGAATTATATTAATAGTCATTAAGTCATGAAATAGAAAACAATGAAAACAATTATTTTGTTGTGTTCATTATTTAATTGCCATTAAAGCAACATGTTGTCTACACATCCCCTGATATATGTCTTCCTCCAATGAGAAAGCGGCCCCTCTGTCATATTGTGGAAGCCATTATGGCCCACCAGTCAAACAGATTAGAGGCTCACTTAGTGTTGGAGTTGGGCTTGGTTCAAAGTAGCAAGAGAACAAAAGAGGCTTTGCTTCAGAATTGAACCAACAACCAGGATTGGAACCCTGGTTTTCAGCACCACAGTAAGCAGGCTAACCCACTGAGCTAAGCTGCTAAGCAGGTTCCTGAGGTCTGTGCAGGGATGTCACTACATCAATAGACAGCAGTGACTTGACATTGGTGCGTTTCAACACTGGACTCTGCAGGAGAAACAAACAGCCACAGTCACTTTGTACAAGTACAACACAACAAGTGGAGCTGAAGCCTTTTAGATACAATGAAGAGGAAAGAAAATTCTCCTCACTCTTTGAAAATGGAATTCAAACAGAGTTTGAAAAGAGGGAAGGAGGAGCTCTGTGTTGGGAGTCAGCATTGGGCCCCACAAGACCGTCTTCAGCGCTGAGAAAGCAAAGAACTACAGAGGCCTCAGTGCTTCACCTGACACACTGACACACACTGACACACACACACTGACACACACTGACAAGCAGCGACACAGACACACAACAAAGGACAACAAGTTGCCAAAACCAAAGATTCTTCAACTCATTTCCTCATCAGTGATGAATAATAGAAGATCATCAGCATCAAATCAATCATATATAGGTCACTGTATGATATAATGACACAGTTTATAGTCACGTGTTTACCAGAAGCAGTGGGCTGTATAATAGGATGTATGAACAGGGTGACCGATTGACCTCCACAGTGCTCAGGCTAACAAGGTGGTTAGCTCAGTAGGCTAAATCTCTCGCTGTGGTTGTAGAAGATGTGGCTTCAAATCCCACTTGGTACCACATGACCAGGTTTATACTATGTATATTTGTACTTTATACTATAGCATGTGTTTTTTTCTGGTTTTCAGACATGTTGAGATTTTGCTTGGAGTAGCGCCGTCTCGTGCTAAGCTACCACAGGACTTTTTTAATGAAAGTATTTAAAATTCTTTGTACTTGGAAAAAAACAACATTGTATGCAGATTTTTTCAACTGTTCAGAGAAGATCTTCAATCAGTTCTCCAGGAGCTGCATCCCATCAGCCCACAGATGGCTCAGTTAATAAGACAACTAACTGTGAATCACAAGGTTGTTGGTTCGAGTCCCACCATGGGCTGAGACTCCAACGGCCCCAAAAGATCAGTAGAAGTGACTTCAGAGTTTTCACGTAGCTCAGCATGAAAAGCAAAATGTCTCTGAATACTGGATGCTTCAATTGAGATGACAAATTGCTCCTCTTGAATTGAAAACACTAGTCCCTACTGAGTGCCAAAACCTTTGCCAATACTCTTTCTTTGCACACTTTATGATTCTTCCTACCCTGGCTTGTGATCTTTGATATACAATAAGACTCTGATCATTAAGATTCTGTTTGAAGACTTTCAATACCTTGTTTCTGCTTTGAATTGCCTCATCACAACCACCTGAGCCTTGGTGGTCAGCTTTTAACTAGCAAGCCCCTCCCTCTGGACCAACCCACAATGAAGTGGCAAATGACAAAAGCAGCCAATAGAAGGCCTTCAGTCAACATTAGAGGCTCCCTACCATCACTCTCACAAGCAAAACAAAAAGACACACAATTCCACTGCTTCCCCCTGACAAGTCAACCTCAAAGTCGTAGCACAACACTCCTGATTGGATGATTACTGAAGCACACGTGATGCTCCACTATCAGCAGCAGCCCTGTGCAGATGGCTACTTCCTGTTAGCTCTATCAGCAGCACTTGAGAGCAGCTCTGGTTCCGACCCAGTGACTGTGGAGGAGGGAGACAGCAGTTAACAGAAGCCCTCAGCAAACAATGAAAGGATGAGTGTGTATGAATCAATAACCTGACTGGCCTTAACACACACTGTGTGTGTTCTGCAAATATACTGACTGAAAAAACATCTCCTTATGTTTGAACTGTTCAATGTATTCTATATTGTTGTCTGTTGTTTGAAATGATTCTCTTCCTATGTTGACATTTGACTTTGGATTGATTGTAGATGATGGGAGTAGAACTCTGTTCAAGCCCTTTGGGCTTCGTTCCCTCCTTGTTTTAAATTGTGCTCAATAAATCAATACAAATACAAATATATGTGAGGGTAGGTGATGGTGTCAATGTTCAAATGTTTCTTGACAATGACAGAGGGGAATCTTTTTTTTCCCTTGTCCTGTCTGGCCATCATGAGCAGCAGAAGTGTGTCTGAATGTCTTCATGATGGCTGACAGATTTGATTCTCAAAGGCGGAGCTTGTGAGCCCAGGGTGTGAATGACACGGGTGGGTTCAGGAAGGACCTGATGACTGCTTTGATTCCATTTTGATGGATGAGTGATATTGTGGCCAGGACTGAGGGAGGGACAGAGAGAGAAAAAGAGAGAAAAAATTGTATGGAAGTGAGGGCTTGGGAGAGCAACTGGCAACAATGTACAGGTATTGTGTCCAAACAACAACAGATATTAGTTTACATAATTAGTGATCCAAAAATGAACTCATTCTAATAGTAAACAGATGAACTCAGAGCCGGTGGGGAAGAGGTCCAGAGCAGTGAGCCCCTCTGGCCAGAGGCCACCAGCCCCCCGAAGAGCCAGGACCAGAGGGCTGGGAGGCAGACACCCCTGGATGGAGGACAGGAAGCACAACCTGGCCCCCGGATGGATGGGGACCCCCAGGACAAGAGAGTACCAGAACCAGGCCCTGGACCAGAACCCAGGCCCTTCACCCACTGGACAAGACAAGGCACGACAGAGAGGCTGGTCACATGGAGCAGCCTCTGAAAGACTGCTTTGACTCCACAGACTGGGACGCATTGCAGGGCTCTCACACCCACTACATGGACCAGATGGTTGACTGCACTACGGACTTTAGAAACTTCTGTATGGACGCTGTTGTTCAAGTTGGATCTGGACACTGCTTTGCCAACAACAAGCCATGGAGAACCAGCGACATCAAGGACCTTCTGAACCAGGAGAAGGTCTTCAAAGATGCTGAGCGACAGGAGTTCCAGCGGGTCCAGAGGGAACTCAGAGTCCAAGTCAAGGAGGCAAGGGAGCAGCACAGAAGGAAAAATGAAGAAAGGATGCAGAACAACAATATGAGGGAGGTGTGGGAGAGGATGAAGACCATCACTGGCTGCAGCCCAAAGAGAGGTGGCCACTGTCAGAAAGCTCCCACACATGTGTTGTTTAGTGCTCACCACTTGGGGGCGGTGTTGTACCTCTGTTGGCCACCGTCATTCACTCATTTATTACGTCTGTGCCTGACTGCACCTGATAGCGCTGTCAGTCAGTTAGTCATCAGCCTCCCGGCACGTCACTGCCCCCTACCGATGCGGCGCGGTACTTTCTGCCTGGCCTGGTGTATTTTCACTTCGTTCACACGTATTTTCATGGATCATTAGAAAGAATACACTGATCACAAACACTCATTGAATGTATTAGACAGCCTGTGGAACTTCAGCAGATGTACTACATCAGTAATAGTAGTAATCAAGCATGATAGATAGATAGATAGATATTAATACATTTTATTTGTATGGCACATTTTAGAAACCTCAGACACTTTACAAAGTCATTAACATAATAAAATCAATAGTGTAGTGTGTCTGTTGATGAGCACCATGGTCTTGGCCTGGGCTTGAAGAAGCAACCATCTCTTTGAAATGTCCCACTGTGGATCTCCACATGATCTTCTGTGCAACCGTTTGTCCTGTGAGCTCACTGGAAGAGTCTGCAGAGGAAGCAGAAGATGAGGGTCTCTACCTCTCAGCTGCAGCAGCTCACCATCTTCACCACTGTGCTGACTGGTGGAGGCGTCGCCACCATGTACTACCTACAGCAGAGTGAGTTCCATTCACTAACACCATTCACACCTTCACATCTCTGTGTGTAGGAAGAACTCTCTGGAGCTGCTTCAATGGACCACAGTGACAGACAAAACAAAGCATCCCAGCACTGCAGGCCACCAAACTACCAGTGGAGTTAGAATCAGGTTCTTGATGTCTGAAGATTCTGTCTGTCATGAACAGAGTCGGGTCGGAACCGCAGCGGTACCGTCTACACCGTGTGCACAATTATTAGGCAAGTTGTATTTTTGAGGATTCATTTTGCTATTGTACATTTAGAGTGCTTTTGATCTATCCAAAATGTGAACAAACCATCAAACCTGAACATTTAAGTAGTAAAAGTGAAGTTCTGGCTTTCTTATGAGAATATCTTTATGTACACCATTATTCGGAAACTATTAGTGTGCACAATTATTATGCAACTAAATGAAAAACAAAGATTTTCGCATCTCACTTGTTTATTTTTACATGTTAAAGTGAGAATTAAAAAAAACCCTCAGAATTAACAAATAAACATTTCAGAAATAATAATAATAATAATAATAATAATAATAATGATGAGAGCAGGCCTTCGCTGAGGCTCAGTCCCGAATATTAATAATAATAATTAAAAAAAAACAGTCACCAGTATCGCCACCCTTCTTTTCAATAACATTCACAAGCCTTCCATTCGTGGAGTTTAGTCAGTTTCTTGATCTGGTCAGAATCAACTTTTTGTACAGCTGCCGAAACCCTGTTCAGAGAGGTGCACTGTTTACCTTTACTCTAAATGTCCTGCTTAAGAACGGCCCAAAAGTTCTCAATAGGGTTTAAGTCAGGTGAAAAGGGGGACCATGTCATTAGTTTTTCATTTTTAAGGCCTTTACTGGCCAGCCACACAGTGGAATACTTTGATGCATGTGATGGAGCATTGTCTTGCATAAAATCAAAGTCCTCTTGAAAGATGCAGACTTTTTCCTGTACCACTGCTTGAAGAAAGTGTCTTCTAAAAATTGGCAGTAGGTCTGAGAGTTGATTTTGAGTCCATATTCAACCCAAAAAGGTCCAACTGCTCATCTTTAACAATACCTGCCCATACCAGTACCCAGAGATGGGGACTCGAGTTAAAGACTCGTACTCGAGTCGTACTCGAGTCGCATTTTTGGAGACTCCAGACTCGACTCGGACTCGACCCTAAAAGACTCGAGAATTGACTCGACTCGAGATCAAAGACTAGTGGGCAATCTTTAATTTAATTTTATTTTTTTGTTGTTTTATTTATTTATTTATTTTTCACAAAACCACCTCCGATGCGCGACGCATCGCGTCACATCCCTCCCTCTCTCCTTCATTATCAGTCATCATGGCAAGTGCAAGTGGAGCAGCTGCTGCTAAAGAAAGTCCACCGCCAGGTTCGCTACCCTTTATATGAACGCACTGCTACACAAACTTCAAACAGAACGGCAGAGACAGAACTGCAAAATGTAAATGCTGCAAAAGGACAATAAAAGAAAAAGGTTCCACAACCAGCAACTTCCTGCGGCACATTGAAAAGGTGCACAAGGAAAGGTAAGTTGTACTCATAGTGTTTTTGCATACACTGTCTAGTTATTGTTTAGCTTAGTGCATTACCAAGAAGAAACGGTCGGGCCGTGGTGTTTAACGAGACCGCAGTGTAACATTAAACAAACACCACGGCTTGGTTACCGCCGTTTTACAAGCTAGCTTGTTGCGCTAGCTTGTTGCGCTAGCTTATCACACTAGTGTTTAGGGTTGCCACCCGTCTCGTTTTTCCCAGAATTGTTCTCTTTTTTCACCACCTGTCCCGGGAAAAATAAAATCTCTCCCGGGACACAATTTGTCCCGTTGTTTAGGGAAAATGACAAAACCTCATTTGATTTCCGTCTGTGGTCTAGATAGGGTTGCCAACCCTCCCGTAAATATACGCACTTCACTTTTTACCTGTATATTTCGGGGATGCCTCCGCCTCCCCCCCATGTCCCGGATTTGAAACTCTAGGAGGTGGCAACCCTACTAGTGTTTGTGTTACAAAAATGAGCAACCTCCCATGTTGTTCATCTACAGGTATGCTGAATATAAGGCAGCCAAAAAAGTTTCCTGTGGAGAAGCCCAAGAGGGTCAGACTCAGAGCAGCCTCGATTCCTTTGTGGGACTAAAACAAGGAGTGAAAACATACAGCCAGGGCCATCCCCGACAGAAGACCATTACTGACTCCATAATTCATGACCTCATCATCTCATGCAACCTTCCTCTGTCCTTGGTTGACATACCCAGCTTCCAGAACTTCATGTCAGTGGTGGATGAAAAATACTGCCCAGTAAGTCGAAACACCGTTACCAGACGTCTGAGTGATGTAGCATCCGACAAAGAGTACAAGATCAAATCCAAATTACAAAAAGCAGACACTGTGTCTGTGACTGTGGACATTTGGACTGACAGGAGCATGCGAGGCTTTCTAGGTGTAACGGCCCACTTCATGGAAATGGAGAAGAACAGTGTCTCAAGACTGCAGACAGTTCTCTTAAGTTGTGATAGATTCACAGGTTCACACACTGGAATCAGAATCAGTGAACAATTTGAGGAGATATGTGACAAATTTAATGTAAAACACAAATTAGATTACATTATCAGTGATAACGCTTCAAATATGAAGAAGGCCTTTACAGTTTGTTTCCCCTCAACAACTAGAGCTGAGAGGCATGAGTTGGATGACGAGGGTGAAGATGATGATGAGCTAGAAAATGATGACTTATGGGAGGATACAGGTGAAACCCTCCAAGAAGATGTGGACACCATCCAGAGTAGCTGCCGGCAACAGCGGCTGCAGTGCTTTGCCCATTCATTGCAGCTCGTCGTGCGAGATGGACTGAAAGAGACCAAAATTATTAACTGTGCATTGGCAAAGGTGACAAAATTCTGCAGTTTACTTCATACAACTTGTGGACTTAAGGAAGCTTTTAAGAAAACGTATGGAGCCAATCGGAGCATCCCCTCTGCTGTAGCAACTCGTTGGAACTCGACTCTCCGCCTTGTACAGGCAGTCACTGACCTTGATCCCCAAAGCCTTAACACTCTCCTGGAAGATGAAAGACACAAAAGCCTGTGCCTAACAGGCAGAGAGTTGAGCCAGCGGAAAGAGCTTGTGGAAATTCTGGGCCCGTTTCTTCAAGCAACAGATCTCACACAAGCAGAGAAGGTGGTTACTCTCAGTGCGGCTCTCCCTAGCATTCTATCACTCAACAGCCACCTCAACAGTATGCAGAAGAAAGCTCATTACCTGCGCGGTTTAGTGAAAGCCCTACAGCAGTCCCTCCAACGCCGTTTTCAGGTATGATGGGAGCTATAAAAAGAAAACATTTTCACCCACTTCTTTACTTCTGTAAACCTGTGATCTGACCGTAAAGCTGAATTTGATGATCTGATTTTGTTTCAGGGGATGTTCGTAAATGTCAGAATGGAGGAGTCGGACAAGCCTGCAGGAGACCTGCCCTTTGGAGATAAGGTTTACATGATGGCTGCACTACTGGACCCATACTACTGCCTCTTTTGGCTGGAGCATGATGTTCCCATCCCAAATGATGTCAAGAGTGATGTGAAGGAGATGGTAATGGGTAAGTTTACTTGTGATAGATTCCTTAACTTATATATTCCTTAATTTAATCATCACTATTTGTATAACTAAGATCATGATCTGATGAACATAATGTAACTAACCATGTTTTTTGTGGACATTTTTCAGATCATGTCTTGGCTGATGCTTCTCAAGTCACTGTACGTCAAGAGAACAGCAGCGGTGGTGAAGATGACAAGGAGCAGTCACCGACACCTGCCAAAGTTCCTCGCCTGTTCTCAGCCTATCGGAAGAAAAGCAAGAAGAACCCAGACCATGCCTCATCTGTCAGGGCTGAACTCAAGCGCTACATCCAGAATTCGGAGTCCACTGCGGCCGATGAAGAAGAAACGCAAACAGACTGTCTGGAATTCTGGAATCGACATACTAAGGGTTTCCCCAGACTTCATAGGGTGGCTATGAGAGTGCTTAGTGTCCCTGCTACCAGTGCACCAGTAGAGAGGGTATTTATTCACGGAGGTATTAGTATTATAATGCGCCCGCACAGAGCCAGGCTTAGTGCAACAAACCTGTCATGCTTAATTTTTCTGAAATGTAACAAGCATGTTGCATAATTTTTGATGGTCTTTCAGCGACTGAGAGGCAGCCTAATAATTTTTGAAATGTAACTTAAGTTCAGTTGCATCATTTTTCAGTCTTTCAGCCACTGAGAGGCAGCCTAATATTTTTTTTAAATGTATCTAAGTTCAGTTGCATAATTTTGATGGTCTTTCAGCCACTGAGAGGCAGCCTAATATTTTTTTTAAATGTAACTTAAGTTCAGTTGTATAATTTTTCAGTCTTTCGGCCACTGAGAGGCAGCCTAATGTTTTTTTTTTAAATGTAACTAAGTTCACCTTCTTGGAGGCTTTCTTTCTTTTCTTTTTTCCACACATGGGTTAGTTTAGTAATAGTTAAGGCCCATGGAAAGGACAGACAGTTTTACTACTTTATTTTATCTATTTTATTATTTAATATTATTTATTATTATAAATGCCATCTATTTTTTTTTTTTTTTTTTTTAAAAAGTCTGAATAAAAATACAAATTTGGATATACTGTATTTCAGCCAGAGGCTATGTCATTTTATATATGTGTGTGTGTGTGTGTGTGTGTGTGTGTGTGTGTGTGTGTGTGTAAAGACTCGTGACTCGACTCGGACTCTAAATCAAAGACTCGCGACTCGACGAGTCTTGCCCCTTAAAGACTCGAGAATTGACTCGACTCGAGGCCGAAGACTCGTGACTCGACTCGGACTCTAAATCAAAGACTCGTGGGCATCTCTGCCAGTACCCCACCGCCATCTTGCTGGCATCTGAGTCGAAGTGGAGCTCTGTAGCCATTACTGATCCAACCACGGGCCCTTCAATCCTTTCCAACAAGAGTCACTCTCATCTCATCAGTCCACAAAACCTTTGAAGAATCTGTCTTCAGATATTTCTTGGCCCATTCTTGACGTTTCAACTTGTGTGTCTTGTTCAGAGGTGGTCGGGTTTCAGCCTTTCTGACCTTGGCCATGTCTCTGAGAACTAAATACCTTGTACTTCTTGACACTCCAGGTAGGTTGCAGTTGTGAAATATTGCAGAACTGGAGGATAATGGGTTCCTGGTGGCTTCAAGTTTGTTTCTTCTCAATTTTTTGCGGTTAAATTGCATCTTTTCTTCTCAACACGTTTCTTGCAACCCTGTTGACCATTTGCTACAAAACGTTTGATGGTTCTGTGATCACGCCCCAATATCTTAGATATTTCAAGTGTGCTGCATCCCTCTGAAAGACCTTTTTACAATTTTTGACTTTTCAGAGTCAGTCAAATCTCTTTTTTGGCCCATTTTTCCCGAGGAGAAGAATCTGCCTAATAATTATGCACACCTTGATATAGGGCGTTGATGTCCTTAGGCCACACCCTCCCTCGTTATACAAATACACATCATCTAATATGCATTATATCCTCTTAGCATTCAAGTTTATACAGCTTGGGGTTGGAAATTAAGGATAAAATGATCATATGGTCAAAATAGTCACTTGCCTAATAATTGTGCACACGGTGTATATATGGATCTATCTACTACTAACTCTCAAAAAACTGACAACCAACAGCAACAAAACCAACCTACTATGCAATTTTTTTTTTGAAATTAGCGCCATTAAATAGGGATGCCCTATTTGCATGCAGTCAGCCATGTTTCACCTCCAGTCAACACGCAGTGGTTCACATGAAGGTCCAAGAGGCCTACAGACCTACACTGAGTCTGGACGTGGCAGTACAGTTGGATCATTGTCTTTGTTGTGTTGTTTGGTCATTGTGATCCAATGTAATGTGAGAGAAGGACGAGTGCAGTTATATTGGAGTGAGTTATTTAGAGTGTAATAGAAGTTATAATGCAGAGTCTGTTTTTATGAAATGTTCTATCACCTGGCAACCATCCATCCATCCATCCATCCATCCATCTTCTACTGCCGTATCTGGAGTCAGGTCTCGGGGGCAGCAGCCTCAGCAGAGACCCCCAGACTTCCCTGGACCCAGTCACCTCCTCCAGCTCCTCCAGTGGGACCCCAAGGCTTCCCAGTCCAGCCCAGAGACCTGGTCCCTCCAGCAGGGTCTCCTCCTGGTAGGAAATGCCTGGAACACCTCCCCAGGGAGGCGTCCTAAACAAGACCCTGAGATGCTGGAACTCCTCCCCCTGAGGCAGGGCCTCCCCACCGACCCAGAGAGGGCAAACCACCTCATATCCAGCATTGATTTATCTGTTGGTAATTAATTATAATGTATCATTTATTTTATTTAAATTATATTTGAACTGAATTGGATTTGTTTGTAAAAGTGAGATTTATTTTCATTGATTCATGTGGTTTATGTTGAGACCGAGTGGAGAAGTGGGTATGGCCTACAGAAGGTTTGAGTACACAAGTTATTCAGATATGGAGAATCCCCATGGTAGGACTTCAGGAGATATATAATCAAAGTATTAAAGCAGCAGAAATGAAACGTCAGTTGAGGTCAAGGTTACACAGGTCAGAGGTTGTGATGGCTTTTATTGTCAGAATATTGAATCATTGAAATATAATGTTTGAGCTCGTAACAAAGTTAGGATGATATAACATAATCACATAAAATAAATGATCTGGTTTCCTTCTGATTCATTGACGTCCTTCTGAAATCTCCACACAAACATCTGGCAAGCATCAAAACCATGAATTATTTTGAGGGAAACTTCTTTTGTCTTACTTATAATTCAATTATGATTTGAGTTCCCATCACAGGTGTTGTGAATCACTTTATCTTTTCCACATGATTTCCTTATTTAAGATCATGAAGCAGAAATAAAGTCTCTTGAAAAGTATTTTTCACCTCCAAAATGAAGATTTTATATAACTCTGAAGTGAGAGCAGAGCAGTGTGTTGTTGATGTGTGGAACCTTCATGCTGAGATGTTCCAGCCGTGGATGATGAGAGCAGAAGCAGTGGTTGTGTTGCTGCTGCCTTCACTGAGCAGCTGCTCCAAGTCCTGCTTCTTCCACTGAGGATTCAGCTCCACCAGTGGCTTCTGGGACGTCTCTCCCAGTAGAAGCAGTCCGCCAGCCACCAGGCTGCACTGGGGTCAAAGGTCGTGACACACCCACACAGTCTTGGTGCGTGCAGCTTGCTGTTTGGCTCCACTGGTTGTAGTTCTGTCAGCCACCAGTAGATGGAGCGCTCCTCTTCACTCTCCTCATCCTCATCACCACCTGCAAAGATAAGAAGAGACAGCAGGAGTCAGGACTCAGGGTCCTTGAACGCATCATCACAGAGACGTTGACTGTTGATGGAGATGATGGAGTGACTGGTGAGAAGAAGCAGACTCTCAGTCACATGTCAAGTGTGGAACATCAGAAGGTCATGTGACCATGGAGTGTTGGACTGATACTGAGGCCTGATGAAGATGAACTGATCAATAACTGGGTGGTGAACTGAGAGAAGAAGCAGTTTGGCAGCAGATGTTGGATGAATGAGGAGCAGCTGGACGTCACCATCCTCCTCTCACACTGTGACTGGGAACACTGGACCTCTGCTGTGGGATCAACTGGCTTTGGTGCTGGAACCATCATCCACTGCTTCCAAACCAGTACTGACCTCACACTCTTCAGTTGATGGTCACTGCTGTAGACAAGATCCATCAGTGGCTCCTTCACTGATGACTCCTTCAGGGGGTTCATATTCAGGTCCAGCTCTCTGAGGTGGGAGGGGTTGGACTTCAGAGCTGAGAGCAGCCAATCACAGCTGAGCTCTGACAAATTGCAGCCCCACAACCTGAACAGAGAATAAATGATGGAGTTTATAATGATAGAGAGTTTTTCCTGGGTGTCATCACTCTGAAAATCAAAGTGAAATGTCCATCTCAGCATCTGCAATCTGCAATCTGACCACTAGATGGGAGGATTTTACCCACTGTACCTTCAAGCCCAGTTTCATTCATTACTATCACAAACCAGTGTCTGCAAATTGAATTTCCAACAACAGTAAAGTGAAAATCATGACGACAACAACAAGAGTGATAGAAGTTGTAGAGTGAAGAGGGTGAACTGACCTCAGAGTCTCCAGTTTACAGTCTGGACTCTGCAGAAAACCACTCAGCTCCTTCACTGATGAATCCTGAAGATAGTTCTCAGCCATGTCCAGCTCTCTGAGGTGGGAGGGGTTGGACTTCAGAGCTGAGAGCAGCCAATCACAGCTGATCTTTGACAACCTGCACCTCTCCAACCTGGATACGGAATAAATGATGGAGAGTGTCATTCACAGTTGGGTGTGCGCGCGCGCGCGCGTGTGTGTGCGTGCGTGAGTGCGTATGTGCGCATACGTGTGTGTGTGTGTGTGTGTGTGTGTGTGTGTGTAATTTAAAACCAGTTTTACACATTTCTAATGGAATCAAAGTGAATTCCAACAAACTCAATTCAAAGTCATGACAACAACAACTGCAGCAGTTGTAGAGTGAAGAGGGTGAACTGACCTCAGAGCCTCCAGTTTCCAGTCTGGACTCTGCAGAAAACCACTCAGCTCCTTCACTGTTGAATCCAGAAGGCAGTTCCAACTCAGCTCCAGGTGTCTGAGTTGGGAGGGGTTGGACTTCAGAGCTGAGAGCAGCCAATCACAGCTGAGCTCTAACAAACTACATCTCCACAACCTGAATAGAGAAGAAATGATGGAGAGTTTTTCCAGGGTGTCATCACTCTGAAAATCAAAGTGAAATGTTGACTTCAGAATCTGACACTAAAGCAATCTGAAATCTGACCACTAGATGATAGGATTTTACACACTGTACCTTTCCACCCAATTTCATACGCTTCAAACACAAAGCAGTGACTGCAAATTGAATTTCCAACAGCAGTGAAGTGAAAATCATGACAACAACAACAAGAGTGATAGAAGTTGTAGAGTGAAGAGGGTGAACTGACCTCAGAGTCTCCAGTTTACAGTCTGGACTCTGCAGAAAACCACTCAGCTCCTTCACTGATGAATCCTTAAGGTGGTTCCAACTCAGGTTCAGCTCTCTGAGGTGGGAGGGGCTGGACTTCAGAGCTGAGAGCAGCCAATCACAGCTGAGCTTTGTCAACCAGCAGTTCTCCAGCCTGAATAAAGAATCAATATTTGATTTCTTCCATGGTGTAAATGTCATATTCAGAGTCATTTCTCCCTGTTGATGATCCAGATGTGCAGCTGTTGGGATCACTGAGTCATTCAGTGACTTTCCTTGCTCCTTCAGACGTTCAATGGCCAAGTCAACAGCGCGGTTCAGTCTAAGCCAGTAGTCAAAGGCATCCTCACCCTTCCCAGGAAGAGTGGTGTAAAAGTCTGCTAATGGGAGTGGTGAACACGGAACAGAATCAAAGTGCTTCCGCAAGAGACCATAAATGGCATCGGGGTTACAGGTGATGTTAATACCACTGTTCCTGGTCCCAAACCTGACAACATCCTTTGCTTTGCCACCAAGATGAACAAGGATCTCCTCCGCTTGTTCCTCAGGTTACAGATTCCCCCTCTTAATGAAACTCCTCATGAGCTCCTCCCACTCCTGGACGGAAACAGAGTCTGAGTTGTCTCCTCTGAAGCAGGGGGGCTCCTTCAGCTTTCGATGAGGGACATATTGCAAATGGGACACGTCAAAAGCATTTGTGGCAGACACATTTGCATGGCTAGGTCGAGGGGTAGCACTATGTAAAGGGGAAATGGCTAGCATATCAGCATGGGCAGGTGAAGGGGCAGCACTGAGTAAAGGGGTAGTGACAGATGCACTGAGGTGAGAGATAATGTCCTGTGCCACCCGCTGGCTGACCTGTTGAATCAATGCATCACCCATCTGACCTACAATACTAGCAGCAATAACATCAGGGGTAGGTGCAGGGGAACACATGCTGTGCCTGTCCGGGACAGGGGAATGCGTGCCCTGGCTAGCAAGGGCATGAGGGTTTGCATCTGAGTTGGGGGGAGGGATAACACCAGTACTGAGCAAGGGGCGCCCAGGTGTACACTGATTACCCAACACTACACCCCCCCGCCCCGAACAGGACTCTCAAACAGTAAACTTGAAGGATGCATAAAACCCCTCCCTCTGCCAGCACCAAAAGGAGTTACAAAAACATTACCCTGAGGATTACTCATCTTTCCAAAAAGTTAACAAAACACAATACCACAAAACAAAAGGATGAAACCACAAAAGGCCTAGACTGGAAACTGAAAAAAAAAAAAAAAAAAAAAAATCAAATAAAAGTACATAAACCCTCTATCTGATGTCTAACACTGCACAAAAGCAACACATCTGACCGACTTCAGTGACCGCAGATGAACAGCAGCAGCAGAACAGTCCCCGGGTCGCTCTGCAGCATCGGTAGCACAACAAAAGAGTCTGGAGTCACGGCACCAATGTGACCTCTCCTATTCTGTCCTGCTTGCTGTATAATGAAGACTTGCAGAAGTCAGGTGTGGAGCAGCAGTTTATTCTCTTAAACAGAATGGGACACAACCATAACTTGCTCCGTGAAACTTGGTCACCTCCTGCTTCATGGGCTTCCTCTGTACTGAAGTAGTGATCGTATAGTTGTTGTTTCTACAATACAAATAATATTAAAAAATAAAATACATTTTTCTACAAAATACAAAAAAATGACATTCGCAATTTCAATAATTCGCTCCCTAAAGCTCCATTTTTATACACTGTAACATTCTTCCAGTTACACACACATACCTGAAACAGAATGGGACACAACCATAACTTGCTCCGTGAAACTTGGTCACCTCCTGCAGAGACAACGTGCTCCGTATGAGAGCTGTGTGCTGCTAATGGACATGCTAGCATGCTAATCGTTTTTAATAGCAATAAAAAAAACGAACTTTGCTAAAAAAAATAATAATAATAATAATAATAATAAAAAAAAAAAATTAAAAAAATTAAATGAAAGACACCAGCACACATTTAAACACTGAAACACAGTTAGATGAAGCATAGCTCAACTTATTGCATTAATTTCTGTCTCAGCAGGGAGGAGACCGTCTCACCTGCTTCATGGGCTTCCTCTGTACTGAGGATCGCCCAGAATGCAAAGCGCTAACTTCAAAATAAAATACAAAATAAAATAAAAATAAAATATAAAGAGCCATGGCTGTGCCCCAACCAAGTTTAACATGATTGAACACAATTTATTTTGTGTGTGTGTGTGTGTGTGTGTGTGTGTGAGAGAGAGAGAGAGAGAGTGGATGACGCCTTGCAGGTGCGGTCCTGGATGTCGGCTGCTGATTGGACGCGCCACGGCTGAGAAGGAGGAGCAGTCGAGCCAGCCTGACTGTCATCCCTCCTCCGCTCCCAACTCTGCAGTTAGTCACTTCTGAAATGGTGTTAGAGCACGCAGCCGTAGGTAGTGATGGCCGATGGAGGCTTTGTTGAAGCTTCGACACTTGTTTCAAAAAATGGTTCATTACTCGAGGCTTCAATGACACAGTGCTCGAGGAGGTCATCTAGTGCTCAATAAAATGAAGTGCAATAGAAACGTGTTCATTGTTTCATCGGTTGTTTGGGATTTGATTCGCCATGCATTCTTGTTGGACAACACTACATGGTTGTACGGTTCAATGCTGACACAATAAAATAAAAATGAAAAATAAAGACAATGTCTCTTTTTTGGCACGACTGATTGTAGTAGACTATAGCTCTATACTTAGCCTGACAGTTTGTGCAATGAATTATATTATATCCTAAAACAAGACTAAATAGCCCATAGTTTAAAAATATGTTCAATAGTAAGTGTTCAGTGGGTCAGATGTCAAATGTGATCTATTTAAAATGTAGAATAGATGAGCTAAATAACACATATATAATACACGTTGATGGGAATTGAACCGTCGCCTCAGTCTTGCAAGTCCAAGATTGTCATAATGTACCACAAACCCAAATCACACTCCCTTTTTTCATCTAAGCTGTTTGAGTAGCGTTAGCACACCGTGATTCCTCATCAACTACAGGCCTACACTTCAAATAATTATGAGAAAAACCCAACGTAAAGAGAGCACTTCCATTAGGAAATAGTCAACATGAAATTTTGTCTTCTACTGACACCTGCTGGTCAAATTGAATAGTTGCAAATATTGTGAAGAAGTTGTCATCTAATTCTAATCCTAAACAATATGGCCATTCGAAGTGAAGTATTAAGACAATTAATCAGGTTTGTACTGCTTGATTAAACACATTCATCCCGTTCCAGTGCACTAAAACCCACTTCCCTTCAGGACCGTGTCAGCGAAGCCAAAACTTCCTTGAGTGACGCTGTTTCCCAGCATGCAATGCGAGCTAGCGATTCACAATACTATTTCATCACAAACATGGATGTAAAAAATAAAAAGGGACGAAAAATGAAACTTCAGGAACACCAACCATTGCAATACAAGCAGAACTGGGCAGAAGTTTTATATTATGTACACCATAATACAGCCTTCTAGTGGACAAGCCATACTATTTAATCCGTGTCCTCCTATGGCACTTCCGTGGGTGGAAGTTCGTAGTAGAGGTCACATGCATGCTGGTTGCGCGTCACTCCACCGATCACCTCGGGGAAGGTCGTTGCCCTTGCAGGGTACCTGATTCAGGTGAGTATATGGAAAATATGGGTCAATGTGGTCAGTTGTAACAAGAGAAGCTTGCTGGTTAAAATAATGCACTACAAGTGGATGTCACACTTTTTTTTTTGTTTTGTATGAGCATTTAAAAAAAACAACAACATAATAATAATATGGATTTTGACCATGTATGTTTTGGAGTTCATTGAAAGAGGTTAATGTATATATATATATATATATATATATATATATATATATATATATATATATATATATATATATATATATATACATATATATATATATATATATACATATATATATATATATATATATATACATATATATATATATATATATATATATATATATGTATATATATATATATACATATATATATATATATATATATGTGCGTGTGTGTAACTTTAACTAACTTATCTATTTCTATCCATCTATCAAACTTACTATCTAGGGATCTATCTACTACTAACTCTCAAAAAACTAACGGACAACCAAGAGCAACAAAACCAACCTACTGCAATTCGTATATTTTAGTAATGAGCACAGTGATGGTTCCGCAGCATAAAGTGTATCTTCAGTCGTCGATTGTATGTGTGGGAGTCCCTCAGGTTCAGCCCAGCTGATTTAGTGTTCGGTGAGAGGACCCTCGCGTCTGTTAAGGGGTAAGTGGCTTTCCAATGTTAAGCGAGTAGAGAATAATGTGTTAGATTACGTAATTTTTTTCCGTGAACGCTTGCATCGTGCTTGTGAAACTGCTCACCAAACTCTTGTCGCCAGCCAGTCTAAAATGAAGCGGCAGTTTGACAAGAAAGCTGTGGCTCGAGTTTTTGAGACAGGCGACCGAGTGTTGGTATTGTTGCCGTTACCCGGTTCCGGTTTGCAGGCTGGTTTTTCTGGTCCGTATGTCGTGGAGCGCAAACTTTCCGATACAGATTATGTAGTGCACACTCCTGATAGAAAACGATCATCCCGCATCTGCCACATCAAAATGTTGAAAAGTTACGCCCGGTTCACACAGGACGCGGAAGCGCTGCGAAGTGAAACGCTGCAAATCGCCGAGCGCTTCCATTCAGCGCCCATGTTAATCAATCAGTGCGTTTACATGCAGAGCTTAATCGGACTAAGCAATCATTCGGTTTTCTCGTCCAATCGGAGTTCTCACCTTGGTCCCCGTATACATGCAACTGAGAAATTCAAATTATTGACGGATCCTCCTCCCAACACTAGGGGGTGGAGTGAGTCTTTTCAGCCGGTCAGCTGCTTTCGGTTGACATATTAAATCTATTATGATATGGAACGATAGTTCATAATGTACGTGTTACTTGCTTTGCAGATAAGGTGTACCCTATTTCTTGTGCTCCTGGTTATTTTAAAAGGCAGACAAGAATGTTGTTTGCTGTTGGAGGGCTACAACAACACTTCGATGCTACGCTTTGTGCCGTCGCTACGGACCCCAAACTCTCGTTCTTGTTGGATTCGGGTTCGGAGCAGACTGGTGGGAGAGTTTGTGTACAGGTTTTGCAAAGGAACGGTGTCTTCAGTTATACACACGCTCATTAAAGTGCCGACCGTGGAGGAAGCTGGTGCCGCTGCACGCCGTTTCCAGCAGAATAACAGCGAAATTACCCAAATAAAAACAAATCAGGAAAACATCTCTTTGCTGTGCTTTTATTTACAAAGTTGAAATTCTTCTAACTTACAAAAAATGTGAACGAAAAGGTAGAAATATAAATACGAAGGAATACGTATTTGTTCAGGGGTGCGCAAAGCCGGAGCCCTGCATTTGCTGCGCTACCCTTTTTAAAAAGGTCTCCGTTGCGCGTTATTTTAATATGTCCATCTCTTTTAGAAGAGAAAGCATCGACCCGGTCTCATCCTCTCTCCAAATGTCAACATTCTTATTTGCGTTTGCCAGGTTGTTTTTCGCGCCGTCTGTTTTGTTAGACGACGTAGTTATGCGGTCATGAGTCACGAGAGCAAGGCGTGGCGCATGCGCACTCGCATTGTCCAGTTAATAGTCCGATTAAGGCGTATACATGGCAGAGAAATTCGAATTCCAATCGCATTATCTGGGTGTCTCAATCGGAGTTCTCCGATTCCAATCGGAGTTCTCAAACTCCAATCATAATCGGAGGAACATGTTTACACGCACGTGAGTTCTCCGATCATAATCGGACTAAGGTAATAATTCGATTTTCTCTAGTGCCATGTAAACGCACTGAATGTAGTGGTTCAGACCAGACGCGAACAGGCGCGCGGCTCGTGCCATTCATTTCAATGGAAGCGGAAGCGCCGCGCCAACGAATTTCGCGAGCGAGGCTCCAAATGGTTCACACCAGACGCGAAAAGCTCCGCGACGGTCGACAAGCGCTTCTGCTCAGCTGCACTCTTTTTTTCACTCCCACTTTTTCACTTCTTTTTTTTTTCTTTAAAAAAAAAAAAATAAAATAAATCATTTTCGTCATCGCCCCCCCTCGCCCCGTAGCCAGCCCGCTCCATAGCTCACTTTTGTGTGTGTGTGTGTGTAAATAAATAGAAACACGCACTCAGGTGTCCATCTCAAGACAAGACCTCTTTCTTAATGATCATTGACCGGCATCTCTAGGATCAAACAGACGTATTTTGATCAAGTCTTCCTCTGTGTGTGTGTGTGTGTGTGTGTTTAATGTCTCTCGCACTCTGATACAATGTACTGACAAATATAACATACAAATATGATATATGATCGAATTTGTCATTGGGTTTTTATTTTGAAATTAGTTTATTTTGAAAATTCACCGGATTTTCTCGTTTTTATTGAGCGACTTCCTGTACTATTGACGAGGATCGCTCGCGGCTCGCGCACGAAATAGAGCAGACGCCGAAACAACAAATGCATGCCGCGAGCCGCGCAACCACCACATTGATTAACGTGGGCGCCGAATGGAAGCGCTCGGCGGCGCTTCGCTTCCACGTCCAGTGAACTGACGTTAAATGCATGGCGCGATCCGCGAGGGGAGCCGCGCGCCTGTTCGCGTCTGGTGTGAACTACTACATTGCTTAACATGGGCGCCGAATGGAAGCGCTCGGCACTTTGCGGCGCTTTGTGGCGCTTCCGCGTCCAGTGTGAACCGGGCGTTATGTCGCTAGGAAAAATGTGTCGCCTGAGCCTCCGCCCCCTCCGTGCCCATTGGCGGAGGGAGGGCTCATGAAAAAAAAAAAAAAAAATCGGTGTTCATTCGGCGCGCCTGGGAAACTTTGAAATTATGAATAACTTAAGCTTGTTTTTGTCCCATTTGCCTGCATTAGCCCGTCATGATATTGTTAAATTAATTGAGAGCCACCCACTATTGTTTTCTGACCACCCCCGCCGTACGTCAGTTTTGCACCATGACATAGAAGTAGAGGGACATGCCACAACTAAGCAGCACGCACACAGAGTCAATTCTGGGAAGTTAAGAAAGACGCCTTGGCTCTCCTTCTGACAATGCCCATCTTGATGTTAATTTGGGGTCAGGTTTTTACAGACTATAATGCCCTCGTGGTCCTGGATAGGATGCGCAATCAAACCAGCCGTAGATGCGGTGGTCTCTGCTCCTGCAAGCCTTCAATCTCCAGATTTGCCACAGGAAGGGGGGTTGATAATGTGTTGGCAGATGCGTTATCACGTGTACATGTGGACTAGCTGCGGAATTCTTATTTCAGGAGAACTGAGGTTTTTCTTGTTTAGTTTTGTTTGTAGGTATGTTAATAGGGTTTAGTTCTTAAGAGAAGGGGTGTTATGACCCACAGGTGGGTCTAGGTGCCTCTATCTAAATAACTATTACCAATTTTAAACGTTTAGTTTTTTACTACTACACAAATGTAAAGTCAAACAACATACGCTTACAGAAACTCACACAACAAAATATAAATTAAAATGTGTAAAACAAAAAGAAAAAAAAAATCAGCATTCAGATAACAGTTTTGTCCTTTAGTGAAGATTGACAATGAGAAAAACCAAGAGCCTCATCTTTGTGCGGCTGATCCTGTTTCTTCTCTCTGTAAATATCTGCCCTGTTTTGGAGAAGATTCTCTCTGAGGGGACTGATGTTGCTACAATGCACAGTCTCCATGCCATCACATGTGTAAGGCGTCGGTAAATTGAAGCCTGCAGTTTGCAGTTGCAGCTGTTGCACGACATAACGGGTCAACCAACCCGACAAACGACCCGGGTGATAATCGGCTCCGATCGGCTTGCGATGGAATTGGGACACCCGGGACAACACCACCTTTTTTTTACCTGCCGCACGGAATGACGTTGAGCGTAACGTACGCTAAATCATAACATCGCGCCAGTCAAGGTCATATCGCGGGCCTGTCCCGCTCACCAGATATCCAAGAAGGTTGGTGAGGGCTGAGCGGGCAAAACCTTTGGTGACTAAGTACCGAAGGGGTGAATTTTTTCTCAACCTTTTTGCGCCTGATTAAAAAAAGGGGGCACAGGGACGCCTGTGCAGCTACAAGTAATAAGTCTAGACAGGGATGGGGAAGAACCAGAGCAAAGTGGCTGCTGCAGTTCCCCAGGGGGGACAAATTGTGGACGACATTCGGAAAAAATACGGTCCAGATTGTCTTGATATGTCGGATGTTTGGGTTGAAAAGTATGGTTTCCCAGAGGGGGGATCACTGAGTATGGAGGAATTGAGAAACCTCCGGGATAAACTGAATATAGCCGAGGGAAAGGTTACAAAAAAGAAAAACCCAAACAGGTGGGAGATTCAAATCATCAAAGATCATGAAAGGTGTTTTTCATTCTGGAAACCTGAAGCAGAGGTCAGGGACAGGAAACAAGTAAAGAAAGGTGTGAACAGCGCTGGGCGCTGGAGCACAGGGGTGACAGAGATAACGGCAGAGGGTGCACACACTCACACACACTCCCCAGAGGAGGGAGAAAAGGAGCCACTCACACAAGAGCATTCAAATGCACCAAATCGTCTGTATCCTTCTCTTACAGGCCCGAGGGACCCTCTCCTGGACATGCCTGTCTTCCCTCCTCCCGCCTGCCCTCATCCAACGCTACCACCGTACAACCCTGCGCACTCCAGCACCGACGCCGCAGCGTCGCCACGTTCATCAGGACTGCCGTCAACCAAACGGCCAGCCTCATCACTGCTTTCAGACAAGGGCTGCTCCCCCAGATCGCCAAAGCAGTTAACAGAAGCTGCTGCGTGGGGATTGAAGATGCCCGGCTGACAGAGGTCCGACGTCATGCAGTGCACGCTGAGAGGCTTCTGCAGGAGGCCAGCGATGCAGAGGACAAGAAGATAAAGCGTGCCTCCCTCACCATGATGAAGCACCTCAGTGACACGGCGAGACGGCCCTACAGGAACAACGACAACCGACGAAGGGCGACTAGCGGAGACAGAGGCGAAAAGGGGGCGTGCCACATCTGCGGCCGCATGGGTCACTGGGCCAGAGAATGCCCTGACAAAGGAAGACACCGCGGGCAGAACCATGCCCACCGCAGCCAAGAGAGTGATCGCGAGGACCGGAAAAGAGGATCCAGAGGGGACCAGGACGTGTTTATGTAGCATAATTGTGGCAAAGCACTGTTCCTGCTTTTGTTGTGGTTTGTGGCGTGTGTGAGAGTGATCAGTGAGCAGGGTGCAGTTACCCACTTCTACCAGTGGAGGTCGTGTTCGCCCCGGGGAATAACGCCAGAGAGGTCTCTCAAGTGGCTCGTGAGACCTATGTGGAGCGAACCGTCGTAGCGGACGTTAACGTGTGTGTTATCTGTTGTGCTTCCACAGGTGAGAAGGGGAAATGGTTGAAAATAAGAGCAAATGTATGTGTGGCTGTTTCGTAATTGAAGTCTGAGATCGAGGGTATGTGAGTTAAATTTACGTTTTGAATGTATCGTCTCCGAGTGATTACCTAGCGAAGAGGAAACAACGGCTAGCCCGTTGCTAGGTTACCAGGAGGCGGGGTTGACGCTCGGTTACGTTAGTGTTCGTTTAACGTTATGGGATGTTTATTCAGTAAAAATGTGAATATTTAAATGTATACGAGTAAGATTGAATGTGGGAAACGACATGATTAATAAGTTCAAGTCGAAGTCGAGTATGGATCTGTGTTTTGAAATGTAAAAAGTAGATAATGCTCGAGAGGAAGTCTCTCAAGTGGCTCGTGAGACCTATACGGAGCGAACCGTAGTAGCGGACGTTAACATGTGTGTTGTCTGTTGTGCTTCCACAGAAAACCAAAATAAAAGCTTCTAAAGAAACAAAGAAAAACAAAAATAACCATTACCACGCTACATTTACGTTTGACTATCTGCTTTAATATAAAACCGCAAAAAATGTGTTTTATAATTTTCTTTATATAATCTACAAACGTATTAGTATGATCCAGGGAAAATTCCATGTTTGTTTGCGAAACTCATTGGAAGAATGAAGAAAATCTGTTCGATTGTTATTGTCATGAACATGAATCACAAAACATATATATATATATATATTTATATATATATTTTTTTTCTCATGTGTCACTTTAACAGAGACAACACCATCTGTAATTACTATGTTTGGTTGCATTTCCCTGGCACGCAAAGATAGATGGAAGAGACATCCTTCTGGGTGGAAAATGGGACTGGCTTGTCTGTGGATGGTGGAGGCTCGCTGGGCTCATCAATCCGTCCATCCATTCACCTTGTTCGTCTCATCCTGACTGCAGCACGCCACTGTGGAGGCTTGACATAACACACATTAGATTAATAACAGAAAAGCAAAATGTGACTGATGGTGTATTATTTAGTGTGCTTCAGTTATAATTCTCATAATAATGACTGTTTTGCTGGCTTCACACAATATATATAATTGGCCTGTCTTAGTTAAAAGCCCACTCACCACGACAAGGTGCAGGCCAAGAGTGGGAACACAAACACAGACCAGAAACGAACAGGACAAATCCAGACACGACTACAAAAAACACAAACACAAATAACACTAATATCACTTTGACCACTATCTTTTTTTCACAAGAACTTTTATTTCTTTACAAATTGAACCTTAGATTGTGTCACAACAAACGAAATAAACCCTTGAAACAGCCAACAAAACATGAAATAACACTTCATCAATATTATAATGCGTATCCTCATAAATGATTTCAAGATAACTTTCAACACTTTCTTACAAATTTTTTTTACGTCTGCCGTAATGATTTTCAAGTTTTTTTCATGTGAATATTTTAACATTGAACATGTTAACTGAACAGTCAATGTAAAATCCCTTCATTGTTGCTCTGACCTCTTCATCATTTGTGACCTCTTCATCATTGGTGATCTGTACATCATTTGTGACCTCTACATCTACATCAGACACAGTATGGCTGTCACATGGTTCCTGAATCACGAGAAAACTGTCTTCTTCCAAGATCTCTGACACCTCTTTACATTTTTTAGAATATGTGTGGTCAAAGATTTGATCAAAATCACGTGTGTGTGTGGGTGTGTGTGTGACTCACTTACCTTTTGTTTGGTAGACATGCTCTTACCTGATTTGAAGAAACTAAAAATGGTTGGGACAGCTGTTGAAGTTAGGCACTTTCTCTCACCACGCAAAATGAAAGATTTCTCCTCAAAGTGAAGAGCACACAGCCTGGAGTTGTCATTGGGTGTCCAGTTTTTTCTTCTCACATTTTCCACCCATTTGTGCAACCTTTTTCTGTCCCCAAAAGGAAAGCTGTAAAAAACAAAACATTCCAAAAATAAATATACAATATTTTTTTTTGTGTAATTTTACTTAAAATTGGGTATGCAAACATATTTAACTAATTTAAACTTAAACACAATGCAGACAGTTGTGCAGAAAGTTTAGTGTTAGCTAAAATATCGGGCACACAGACGTACTTATTATGTATACATTTCTTTCCATTGTAACAGGTCACTACAAGATCTGCAATCCATTACCTAGAATTGGTTTTCCTTAAACTGATGTACAGGATTACTAATCTGACTTTGATGGGCAAATTTGACAACAGAATACAATTATGAAGCACTAAAACACAGGACCACAAAACAATTAAATGCATGATGAAATAATGATATGCTTTGTTAAATGAAATAAAAGCGCTGCCGCCTCACAGCAAGAAGGTCGTGGGTTCGATTCCGGGGCCCGGACCTGGGACCTTTCTGTGTGGAGTTTGCATGTTCTCCCTGTGTCTGCGTGGGTTCTCTCCGGGTTCTCCGGCTTCCTCCCACACTCCAAAAACATGCATGTGAGGTCAATTGAACGTTCTAAATTGTCCGTAGGTGTGCATGTGAGTGTGAATGGTTGTTTGTCTCTATGTGGCCCTGCGATGAACTGGCGACTTGTCCAGGGTGTCACCCTGCCTTCGCCCTAAGACAGCTGGGATAGGCTCCAGCAGACCCCCGTGACCCTGAATAGGAATAAGCGGGTATAGAAGATGAATGAATGAATGAATGAAATCTTTATTGAATGAATGACACATTTTATTTCACTCGTCGTTTATGTAATTATTATTTTTTGCTCCATTGCTTTCATGATTCAGCATTACATGTTAAGAGTGATGAATTGCATGAAAAGAGAGAGCACTCGCTGATAAATTAACATGGTGTGCTGTTTAATTCCATGAGGACGACAAAATATTTGCAAATTTGTGTTAGCTACACACATCGACAGGTGCAAGAGAAAGGGAGGAACTTTCAAGATCGTTGAGTTTTTATTTTTTATTTTTTTAGTTCTGATGAAATAAATAGACCAATCATTTTATTACTTCCAAAGAGGTTATTAATTAAAAAAATATGTGTGGCAGTGCTGTTATGGTCCATAGAGAGTTGCTTCAAATAATTATCATTTATTATTCAGTGGCACATTGCTCACTTGTTTAATACACAAATAATAGTATATTATTATAATAATACTATTTTATTAATATAATAATAATAATAATAATAATAATCATTATTATTGATAAAATTTTGAAACAACAATCGTCAGTTGTTCCGTAAAAAATACATTCATTTCCATGTTGAATTTTGTACGGTTCGTGAGCGCGCACGTCTGTCAGTGACGATCTCCACACTGACACAACTGCGCATGCTCTATTATCCCATCAATGCGAAAGTCAAAAGGTTTTTGGGAGCCATGCGCTGGGTGAGCAACTTCATTGAAAGGAATGGGACGCCATCTTGGACTCTGGGGGCTTGCCGCACTGTCACGCAGGTTGTGACGTAGCGGGCCGGCGACGCCGACAGGTATGATGTGAATGATTGATAGCTACCATTCGTTCCCGTTAGCGAGAGGATTAAAAACAAACAGACACCATAATGGCATCAAAATGGACTTATCCCAGCGGTGCGGAAAAACGGAAGGAAAAGAAAACTGATCAAGAAAAACTTGCAAAGGGGAAAGGTAAGTTATTTGTTTGTGATGTGGGCTGGAGAGGTGGAGGTGAAACGCTGTTGTCCCCCCCCCAAGTTTGTTTATTTGTCCTGCTAGCCAGCTAGCTAGCGTCGGATAAATGTTAGCTGGCTGGCTAATATTTGTTCGTCATGAATCAGCGTTTTTGTTTGTTTTATGAAAGTTGACCATATCCTGTCAAGTTGGCCTATCCTGCCATGGGAATGACTGATTGACTCCACACCCGTTCATTCACATTCTAACAGGGAGGGAGGGAGGGAGGGCATGTTGTAGTAGTTGTTGTAGTCAGTCCCCTGTTATTGTTCAGTGGAAGTTGTCTCTCACATATTTGACTCTTAATGTTATTTTAGCCTTAACTTAGGATGAATTTACTAAGCTTAGTTTGTATTTTGTAGGCCCTTCATTAGAAATGTGCTACTGTTTTATAATTCAAAGAAATATTTTATGGAAATACTTTTTTTGGCATGGTGTTGACTATTTTAGACTATTGTGGTAGTGGGTCATTTATCTTAGTTTTATTACTTTAACTAGTACAGTGTGTAAAGTAATGCCAAAAACTCTTAAAAGTGACAGTTTTGTAATTGGGTAAAAGCTTTAAAGGGACACTGCAATCATAATGTTTAATTTAAAAACAAATAAATTTTTAATTTTCCTATATTACTGCAACATCACTGTAATAATAAAATAGGAAAATGTGCTTCTGATCTGTTTTGCTTGATGATCTAGTGAGCTTTGTCTCTGCAGGAGCAATTCTAAAATATGTTGGCGCTGCAGACATTGAGCCAGAGGGATCTCCCGAACATCCTGACCAGGAAGCTCCAGGACCAACACGTTCCTCAGAACCTCCTTCTGTCCAGGTGAATAATGTGTATTATTCTTAGTAGCTAAGCTGATAAGTGTGGGACGAAGCTAAGGCAATTAAGCATTATTTTTAATTGTTGGTTTGCTTTTTAGTGTTGCACTTGTTGGTTTGTTGGATTTTCTTATTTAAAGTAAGCATTTTTTTTTTTTATGAATACTCAATCTGTTGTATTTATTGACATATTGACGATTCTTTTCCTAGTATTATAGTGTTTGTTTGTTTTTAAATCAGTTTAACTTGCCTGAGTTGCTCAACTGAAGATGTTTAATTTTACCTGTCGCCTGTTTTGCTCACGAGGTGTAATAGATTGTGGAATCTTAGTAGACCTTAGTAGACGCACGCTGCTGAGAGTGGCAGCGATCAGCTCTGATGACCGTGGTGCTTGTAAATAAGGCAAATGCGCCATCTAGTGGGACGCAACATGTTTACTCGTGTTGGAGCAATGACAAGTACTACTAACAAAAAAAAAGATGCACAGGGTAAAAAAAATAATCATAAACTCAAGCCCAACAAAGATAACAGATGGGCATAACTGTACTTAGTAATGATTACTAGTACTACCAACATTTGTATATTTTACTTTCAACTCAAATTTGAACTATTCATCCCCTTTTTTCAGCAGCCATTAACACTAATAAATTAAATTAAATCAAAACAATAAATTAAAGCTGCAAGCAGCGTTTGCGGGACTGAGCCGCCGTGGCCGACGCGATGCCCGATGACCCCCGATGACGCCTGACCCCTGTCGACGCCCGCAATTGACCCCCGTCCTCTGCCGACGCCCGGCGACATCTGCTGAAAGAAGTCTATGCAAATGATGCAGATTTCTCACCTCCATTTTTTTTTTTGAGGATGCTGTCAAATGTAAAATATTGGCCTTGATGAGACAAACACGTAGGTATTTGAATGACGTCTGTAGCACTTTTCTAAAGGAAACTGCAGGCATTTGTGTGTTGACAAAGAGGGAGAAGAGGTCTAATCATCATATGCCTGTGTATGCAAATGATGCATATTTTTGACCTGCATTTTTTTTTAAGTGGCTGTCAAATGTAAAATATAGGTCTTGATGAGACAAACACATGGATGTTTGAATGACGTCTGTAGCACTTTTGTAAAGGAAACTGCAGCCATTTACAGTATAGTGTGTGTGTGTGTGTGTGTAAGTAGGGATGTGCGATACCACTATTTTTCCTTTCGATACGATACCAGGTGATAGGCTAGTATCCCGATACCAATACAGATACCGATACTTTTAGATGTCCAACTTGTGTATATGAAAATGATGACTTTTACAACGAAAACTCGTGAATGTTATTATAAAAAATGTATTTTACACCTATGTATAAGAATTAAACAAGCTGCCAAATATCAGACTTTGTTTTAATTTTAATCAGAGAAATCAAATCAAATCAACAGGTCAACTGAAAATCTGAGCAAATCTCTCTCAAAAAAGAGAAAATAAGAACAGCTGCTCTCAATTCAATATAATTCTTTTTGGACCAGACAGAGTGGTCTTCAGGTTTGAACTTGACAGAATATGTCTGTCTCTTTGGGAGTCATCTATGAAAAATTTAAATATTCTTGATGTAAAAGGAAGTCTTTTTATGGGAAGTATAACTCACATACCACCACAAATAGACTAAATAGCAACTGTTTTACTTGAAATGTGCCATTTAAGTAATTTAATTATTATGCTTTTCCAACTTAAAAGTGACACTGAATTGTGTTAAGATGATGGCAGGAATGTGAGTTAAATTAACAAATACATATTGTGCTGGGAGGAAACATTTTTATCTAACTAAATAAATAAAATATGTTTTAATGAAAAATTGACAAACATTCTGGTATTTTATGTAAATTTATCTTATCTACGTCTGTATGCCTGTGATGGTGGGCACTGGGATGTATTTTCACTCCACCTGGATATTGCCTTTCTCTCTGCAGTGCTGGTTGGAAATTGTGCTAACGTTGACGGGGGGGGGGGGAGCACGCTGTCGCGCTACGCTAACGTGTCGGCAAAGTTAACGTGCCAAGTTTCTTTGCGGGGGGGGGGGGACTGGACTCCAAGATGCTCCTGCTGATCACTGCTATGCTGGAGCTGGAGATGTGGCCTGTGATGTCTGCACTGGGAGGAAACTGAAGGCCCTCAAGTCCTGTCTGGTCTGTCGGGCCTCCTACTGTGACTCTCACCTCCAGCCTCATCGTGATGCTGCTCCCCTACAGAGACACAAGCTGGTGGAACCCAGCCAGCAGCTCCAGGAGAACATCTGCCCTCGTCATGATGAGGTGATGAAGATGTTCTGCCGCACTGATCAGAAGATCATCTGTGCTTTATGCTGTATGGATGAACATAAAGGTCATCAGACAGTGTCAGCAGCAGTACAGAGGCCTGGGAGGCAGAGAGAGCTGGAGGAGACCAGGCAGAAGATCCAGCAGAAGATCCAGCACACAGAGGAAGACCTGAAGGGGGTGGAGTCCATCAACGGCTCTGCTGATAAAGCAGTGAAGGACAGCGAGAAGATCCTCACCCAGATGATCCGTCTGCTGGAGAAAAGACGCTCTGAGGTGCAGCAGCAGGTCAGATCCACACAGGGGGCAGCAGTGAGTGGAGTCAAAGAGCTTGAGAAGAAGCTGGAGCAGGAGATGATGGAGCTGAAGAGGAGAGACGCTGAGCTGGAGAAGATCTCACACACACTGGACCACAGCCAGTTTCTCCACAGGTTCTCCTCACTGCCAGCACTCAGTGCGTCTCCAGACTCCTCCAGCCTGGAGATCCGTCCTCTGAGATACTTTGAGGACGTGGCAGCAGCTGGACCAAGCTGAGAGATGAAATACAGCAAGTTCTGCACAGTGCACAAACGTCTGTTATTATCTGAGGAGAACAGAAAAGTGACATTCATGGAGGAAGTTCAGTCTTATTGTGATCATCCAGACAGATTCACTGACAAGAAGCAGGTCCTGAGTAGAGAAGGTCTGACTGGACGATGTTACTGGGAGGTTGAGTGGAGAAGGGGGAGGGACTTCTGTGGTTTATTTTAGGGGGTTGGTGTAGCAGTGGCCTACAGGAACATTGGCAGAGCAGGAAGGTCAGAGGAAAGTAGATTTGGATTCAATTGCTGTGTCTCAATTCAGGTTCTGCATCCTTGAAGTGCGCATTTTGAAAGGAAGTTGCGTCATCGCACTGCGCGAAGGCTTGTCCCAATTCCCAAAGGGGTTTAGGACGCTCAAAATGCGCACTCGTAAATACGCACTCGTTTTAGCCGATTCCAAGGATACACCGCTACTATCCTTTGCGTACTTGGGTATCCCATGATGCTTTGCGTGCTGCTGCAAAGCATCGTGGGATCCTGGGAAGTCAGCTGAAATTAGCGGCATGTACTGGTTAAGACACGACATATAAATCTAAATATTGACGTTTCACATAAAGTATCCAGTTTTTAACGTAGGATTTTATTTATTTGAACATTCAACGGCATCGTTAGATGGCTAACCAATGGTTAGCGTGATACTATAGAAACGTCACTTCCGGGGTTGGCCAGCCAGAGGGAACGGCGGTGACGAAACGAGGAAATACGCCGAAGGCTAGACCGTCCCGAGTGGTTACCGGGGAGGCGGGGTTTGGTCCGTCCTTCTAGGCTGGGAACTCTAAGAACGCTTCCTTCAGACGGAGGACACTCGGCCTCAAGGGTGCAGAACCTGAATTGAGACACAGCAAATGACAAATCCTGGAGTTTATATTGTTACCCAGGTGAATATTGGTTTCGTCACAACAACATGAGTACTCGTGTCTCAGGTCCTTGGTCCTCCAGAGTGCGAGTGTACCTGGACCACAGAGCAGGTCTTCTGTCCTTCTACAGCGTCTCTGGAACCATGGAGCTCCTCCACAGAGTCCAGACCTCCTTCACTCAGCCGCTACATGTTGGACTTTATGTTCCTTCAGGTTCTTCAGCTGAGTTGATGAAAGTGTGACTGAAGTCGTCAGAGAGACTCTGAGCTGAATTCTCACCTTTGATTCTTCTTCTGTCTTCACGTTTGTTACCCAGTGTCTCCGGCTGTCAATCACAGGGTGGGCGGGGCCTGGACGCCACTTCCTGTTGGTGCTCCTGGTGACTGTTGTCCACCTGCTGGATGTTTGTGCCATGTTCTTTCTCCTCCTCTGCAGCCCATTCATCCCGCAGATTAATAATGTGTCATTAGTCCACATGACAACTTTATTACTGTGGAAACACAGCTGAGGTCTGTTTCCACTCTGGACCTTTCCGCCCTGACCTTTGACCTTTCAACAACTCATCCATCTGATCAACCTTCTGACTGTTGATCCGTTTGTCAACAATCAGATGAATGCATGTAAATATTGTGAGAGAATTTTGTCTTTTGATTCTGCTTGTTGGCTCAATGTGACAACAGTCAATCAATAAGTCATGAAATATACCATCAGTCTATACTGCATAACAATGTCAAGTCAATGATCAACTGTTGAATTGAAGCAATAAAGCAACAAGACAATCCAGATAAAGTCTCTGCTTGTTAGTAGATTTCTCTTCTGTCAAGATCTCCATGTATTCACCACAGACATTTAGAAAGTCAACACCATGAAGACAAGATCAAAGTTTCAAAAGCACATCAGTCAATGTGGGAAACAGCTGATATTTATCTGGCACACACACACACACACACACACACACACACACACACACACACACACACACACACACACACGCACACACACCACTATTTTACAGAACAAGTAGAGAACGGGTACTTTACTGACTCATAGTGTATTTACTTTATTGCATCATAACCAATGTTCCCTCTAAGCTTCTTGCTTGCGCAATCGCGCACTACTTGCACATTCTCAGCGCACAAGGAAATCTATGTAGCACATAAAATAAAATTCAACAGAAACGTATTAATTAATAATTTTAGAGCTTTTATTAGGCGGCGCACCGCTACTCCTTCAGAATGATGATTTTTTTTTTTCTTCCAGCTGCACCATATGAGTCCAAAAGGCAGAGAAAGTTTCCAGGCTTTAACAGCCAAGCGGTGAACGCACAACCATCACGCACACACAGTATGATGTATTGGTGTAACTAGTCAGCCATACCACCAGGGGGGGGCGCGGTAAACGCACAACTACGTGCAGGGTTCAGGTACACCCTCTCTCTCTACAACAAGAATAAAGCATGGAGTACGTAACTACATCGGTGTTGGTCGGCTGTCTTTTCATTTAATGTGATTTAGTATATTGATACTAACTTGAGTAATAGGAAGACATTACAAACTGGCGACGAGTCTAAAGAACCTACTGGTGCTGGTTGAGTCGGAGGAGAACCACGTCGCGGAAGCTGCTATTGGTGACCAAGCTGTTATCGGCGCGGGAGAGAGACTACGAGAATGGCGGCGATCATCGGACGTATTGACGCCTTTGACAAGTCCGCGGAGCAATGGTCATCCTACGTCGAGAGGTTTGAACATTTTGCCCAAGCAAATGATGTCCCAGCAGAGAAGAAGGTTGCCGTGTTTTTAAGTGTAATCGGAGCTACAACCTATGGACTACTCCGTAGTTTACTGGCTCCGGATAAACCCGGAAGTAAGCAGTACGCGGACCTCGTAAAAGTTCTACATGACCACTTCTCACCGAAGCCGATTATAATCGCCGAGAGATTCCGTTTCCACAAGAGGAATCAGGAAGAGGGAGAGAGCGTTGCGCAGTACGTGGCGGTCTTAAAGAAACTGTCTGAACATTGCGATTTTGGCATCCATTTGCATGACGCCTTGCGTGATAGATTCGTGTGTGGCCTCAGCAATGAAAGTATTCAGAGGAAAATGTTAACTGAGGAAACATTAACTTTTCAACGTGCTGTGGACATTTCGATGTCAATGGAAACGGTGGCTAGAGAAGCTGAACATCTTAAAACCTCCCTAAAAGTGCACACAATGTTCGCCTCTTCACCACAAGGGGGAGATAAATGCTTTCGCTGTGGCAAGTCAAATCATAAAGAAAGTGACTGTTAGTACAGAGAGCAGCCCTGCCATAGCTGCAAAAGAAAAGGGCACATCGCTCGTATGTGCAGAAATAAAACGAAAGACCAAAAGTACTCAAAAGAGAAACATGAAGCTAAAATGAAACCGAGGAAACAGTTTGACAAATCTAAAAGAGGGAAAATTCATAAAGTTGATGCCAAGACTACTGAAAGTGAAAGGGATTCTACATCTGATTCAGACACTGAATTGACGTTGCATATGGTGACAGCCATGGTTGAAGAAACGGAAAAAGGGATGGCTGTTAAAAAGCAAAATGCAGCATCATCTTTGATGATGGTCAGACCCAGAATTGAAGATCATCTCATAGATATGGAACTCGACACTGGTGCAGCTGTATCCCTGATATCAATGGAACTGTACAAAACCACATTTGCCCATGTTCAATTGCAAAAAACTGACGTGGTGTTGAAAACATACACAGGAGAAGTGTTGTTACCTGAAGGCATGTTGAAAGTTTGGGTGGAGTTAAATAAGCAGAATATCAGATTGCCATTATATGTTGTGAAAGGAAATTCACCCTCACTCCTTGGCCGTGAGTGGCTAAGAAAAATTAAATTGAACTGGCGTGAAATAAAAACAATAAGAACAGGATCAAAACCAGACGAGACACTTGAAAATGTCTTGAAGTGTCATGTACAAGTTTTCAGTGAAACACTTGGAACATTGAAGGGGTTTAAAACGTCCCTGACATTAAAACCAGGCCAACACCCGAAGTTCTGTCAGGCGCGTGTGGTCCCATACGCATTGAGGCCCAAGGTGGAAGCTGAAATTGATCGATTACTTCAACAGGAAGTGATCTCTCCAGTGCAATTTAGCGACTGGGCGACCCCAATTGTTCCAGTAATTAAAAAGAGTGGTAGTGTGAGAATGTGCGGAGATTTCAAGGTTACCATCAATCCGGCCCTATGTGTTGAACACTACCCAATACCCCGGATTGAGGATCTTTTTGCTTCTCTCTCCGGAGGACATCGGTTCAGCAAGCTGGATCTTTCACAGGCTTATCTCCAGGTGCCCGTATGCGAGGAGTCGCGTAAATATCTCACCATCACGACGCACAAAGGCCTGTTCCGTTTTAACCGATTACCTTTCGGAATAACGTCTGCACCTGCAATTTTTCAGAAAATCATGGACCAAGTGTTGCAGGGACTCCCCAATGTCCATTGCTTTTTGGACGACATCCTTGTGACCGGCAGAGATGACGCTCACCATTTAGAGAACCTGAAAGCAGTTCTCAAGCGATTGGACCAGTTTGGTCTGAGAGTAAAAAGAGAAAAGTGTGAGTTTTTCAAGAGTTCCCTGGAGTATCTTGGACACGTGATTGACTCGAAAGGACTTCATAAGTCACCTGACAAGATTCACGGCATACTGGACGCTCCTGAGCCAGCCGACACAAGTCAGTTGCGCTCCTTTTTGGGACTCATTAACTACTACGCACGTTTTGTCCCAAACATGTCTACCGTTCTCCATCCATTGAATGCCTTGCTGCATAAGGAGGTGAAGTGGGAGTGGTCAAAAGAATGCAACAATGCCTTTTGTAAAGCAAAAGAACAACTTGCAAGCAAAAGTGTTCTAACCCATTATGATTCCACATTGCCAGTTATCCTTGCCTACGACGCTTCACCATATGGGGTGGGAGCTGTTATTTCCCACAAACTGCCGAGTGGTGAAGAGAAACCCATTGCATTTGCATCAAGAACATTGAGCAAAGCTGAGCAAAACTATGCTCAGATAGAGCGAGAAGCACTGGGAATCATCTTTGGAGTTAGGCGCTTCCACTCTTACCTGTATGGTCGCCACACTTTGTTGACTGATCATCGCCCCCTAACAACCATACTCAGTCCCAGCAAGGCGATTCCCTCCATGGCAGCTGCGAGGCTACAGCGATGGGCACTACTGCTTGCAGCACACAACTACACCATCAAGTACCGGCCTGCTGCTGACCATGGCAATGCTGATGGTTTGTCCCGTTTGCCTTTACCTGAACAACATAAGGACAAACAGGGGACAATTGACACGTTTCTTATCAACCACCTGGACTGTTTGCCAATATGCTGTGCGGATGTGAGGCGAGAAACCCGATCTGACTGTATACTGTCTCAAGTTATGGAGATGGTTTCCACTGGCCGTTTTCCTACCACCAAGACGTCTGACCAGAGTATTTCGCCGTATTTAGTACGGAGAAATGAACTGACTCTGATGCAAGGCTGTATAATGTGGGGTAACAGAGTGATTGTCCCACCAAAGCTGCGTCACCAGGTGCTGGAGGAACTGCACACAGGACACCTGGGAATGGTCAAGATGAAAGCCATGGCACGAAGCTATGTATGGTGGCCGGGTCTTGATGCTCAAATTGAAGAAAAGTGCAAAATGTGTGTGTCCTGTCAACGCATCCAGAAAACACCTAGTTTAACACCATTACATCCGTGGCCCTGGCCCACAGCTCCGTGGCAGCGAATCCACATTGATTTCGCTGGCCCTTTTGAGGGACGCATGTTCCTGGTCGTGGTGGATGCGCACTCAAAGTGGCCAGAAGTCATGGTGTTGAACTCAACCACATCTGAGAAAACTATTCAGGTACTTAGGGGTCTGTTTAGTCACTATGGTGTGCCTGAAGTGCTCGTGAGTGACAATGGACCACAGTTCACATCGGTGGAATTTGCGAACTTTTTAACATCAAATGGCGTGAAACATGTGTGCTCAGCTCCTTTCCACCCGGCTACAAACGGCTTAGCGGAACGTTTTGTGCAGACTTTCAAACATTCCCTTAAATCATCGAAGGGGACCTCAACTGTGCAAAAACGTCTTGATGCCTTCCTGCTCCAATACAGGAACACTCTGCACACAACTACTCACGAGACACCTGCGATGCTGTTTCTTCACCGCAAGCTCCGTACTCGCCTAGACCTGTTGAAACCAAGTGTGGCAGCGGTCGTTGAGCAAGCTCAAGATGTTCAGTGTGCTTACAGGGCAGCGCACTCCAAGGCCAGAACATTCAGCGTGGGCGATCCAGTTCTGGTCCGAGATTATCGGAAGGGGGAGGAAAAGTGGACGGCTGGAACAGTGACATCGCAAGCTGGCCCGGTATCCTACCAGGTCAATGTGGGGTCATCACACCTGTGGAGGCGGCATGCAGACCAGATGATGGGATGTCACCCTAACATCATCCAAGCTGCAGCTGACGTGCAAGCGACACCCAGCATGGACAGTTTGCCTGCTCTGCCTGATGCAGGTGGAAAGCCAGAGATACACAACCCAATCAGCAAGTGTCTCACTGCATCAGCGGGTCAGTCAGATTCAACCGGCAGTGTCACTCCAGAAATACCCCAACAGACTGTGAGTCGGTACCCTCGGCGGGACCGTAAACCACCGGATAAACTGACTTTGTGAACAAGTGAATGTTTGGGTTCCTGTGTTAAGTTAGTGAGTGTTGTCTGAAGATAAGGGCACAATAATCCCTTGACACACTCTAGCAATGGGGCAGTCTACCCCCTAGCCTAAGTTAGCTTGCTTTGGTTGTTGACATCTATAAAAATAAATAAATAAATAAAAAAGTTAACGTTAAATAATGTACATGGCCAGGTTCAGATGATGGACATATCGGGTTGATTCAATGATGCCCCGTATTGGCAGCTGTTCGTTTGCCTGCGTTTGAATAAGAGGGGAGGAGTTGTGACGTAAGGTGTAATTAGTCAGCCATACCACCAGAGGGGGTGGGGGGGTAAACGCACAACTACGTGCAGGGTTCAGGTACACCCTCTCTCTCTACAACAAGAATAAAGCATGGAGTACGTAACTACATCGGTGTTGGTCGGCTGTCTTTTCATTTAATGTGATTTAGTATATTGATACTAACTTGAGTAATAGGAAGACATTACACACAGCACCACCTGCCGATGAACGGGCACCCGCAACCAGGGTTCTTCCTCCGGCTGCACTAATGTCCAAGCCCAGTGCACCCGCTTTAAACCCCACCACCACGCGCCAGAAGCTTTTTAAAACATTCAGCAATGAATGCCCATTGCCCACCTCTGGGAATGCGAGCCAAAATGCCAAGAACTGCGGAGGACAGAGTTCTCAGCGTGGACACTGGGGTTGCCGGAGCGGCGGAGTGGAGACAAAGTCAAGTGCGTCACGTCTCAGTTCATTACGGGACAGCTTTTTTAGTTGCCAAATACGGGACAATCGCGTATTTGAGCACGGAAACGACGCAAAGTCACAAACACAAATACAAGTTTAAAACGGTACAAAAAAAGGATCGTGGTGCAAACGCAAAAAAACAACACGCTGCAGGACATAAAAACATTCACTTCATCAGAGGAGCGATGCAAAGCAAGAAAACGCTGCATAACGCATTCCCTACACCGGAAGTAGAGTTGCTCCACGAGGAGCGCTCCCCTACAGCGAAGAACAGTCCCGACACTTCCAGTGAGAGTCGCCGCCTCCTACAGTTTCAACACCGGGACATCTCGCGGGGGTGGAGGACCTCCACCTGAATGTGGGAGTGGGTGTGTTTCCACAAAATATGTGTCTTCATGGTATTTAGCTTTTTAATGAAAGGACTCTTAAAACACTGAAAAATAAATGCAATATAGCTATTTTATGACTTACTGTAAATGTAAAGGTAGGAGACATTTCCTGCTTGGCATTGCTGCCTGTCGCACTTCTTTCGGTGCCCACGGGTCAGCTGCAGGGTCATCAACCATGAACTACCATTCATTGACGTTTCGCCCCTTGTGGCGGGACAGTGACAGGGACGTTTGCCTCGTTGATTCTGTGGTTGTTGATGGGGTGAGGTGTTCTTTCCCCAACTCCTGTCCTTGTTTCGTTCTTTCTTTTATACAGTCAGGCAATCTTTGTAGATACGCTACTTTTATTGTATGGCCGCAAGTTATAACAGTGCTCATCAGGTAAAACACCCGAAAGCCAACGTCATCAACTCGCACCAGATGTCTCTGCATATTGCATGGAACTTGGCTGCCATCTAGTGGTTAACTTTCGTAACATCTCCTTTAACATATGGAAAGAAAGCAGTTGAAAATGGACAATAGTGACCGGATGAGAGTTACGTGGCCAGCAACAACAATAGCTGGCTACAGGTTAAACAGAAATGACTAGTTCACTCTCCTAAACATTAGAAAAAAATGAACAGTCCACATGAACAAAGTGGCACAGAAATAAACAAGAGATGACATTCCTTCTTCAGAAAGTTTAAACAACAAAGTCTTTGCGGTACCTCTCAGGAGGTTTTATGTTGGATCTGGTTCTGGTCTGCTTGAGGCCTAAATGTCCAGATTGGGGGACACTTGGCACATCAGTCAACACTGGAGCCCGTTCTAGTTCTGAAGCCCCTTGCCTCCTGTCACCAACCAACTATGTGCTCGAGTCTGCTGTCTGTTTGACTGTTGTCTCAGTCATCTTCCACCAGGGAATGTATATATATATATATATATATATATATATACAGTTCATGTGGACTGTTCATATATATATATATATATATATATATATATATATATATATACATATATATATATATATATATATATATATATACACATATATATATATATGTATATATATATATGTATATATATATACATATATATATATATACATACATACATTTTTTCCTTTTTCTTTTTTCTATATATTTTATGTACAGATGGGGTGTATGGGCTTAAGGTGCTTCGGTGTTTCTCTTTTCGGAAACTATTTCCCCAGCTTTCGAAAACACCCTCTCGCAGGGCACAGAGGATGCTGGTGTTGCCAGGCAGGTACTCATTTGCTAGCTTGTATAGGTTTGGGTATACAGCTTTGTGTGTCATCCAGTACACCAGAGGGTCCTGTGATAACACTGCACCTCCACTATGGCATCAGCAGTAGCATTGCTGGATGCCCTCGCTTCTTCAGCGTCCCGGTCCAACAGCTTCCACAGGTCAATGGCTGAAAATGAAACATTAGATAAAGTTTAGTCCGTACATGAAAAAATACAAATAAAGTCTATTGATCCAAATTCTATAATTTTTGTACCTTGGGAAGATGCAGCTGGTTCTGGCTGTGCTCTCGAAGTAGATGGCGGCTCCTCTTCATGCGGTACATTCCGCAACAATGCCGCACACTCAGATTTTAACCGGCGCACAGCTGACTCAGCATTTTCAGGGCTTTTATTTGTTATTGTATGAATAAGTTGAGTAATACGCTTGTAACAAATGACCTTGTTCGGCGGCACGATTTCAAAATGCTCCCAGACTTGAGATCTCTTCCTGGTTGGTTCCGTTGCAGAGCAATAAGAAAGCAAACCGAAAGCAATACGAAAGCTGATCAAATCAATCCAAAAGGTATCGACCAGATAGGCAACGCATTGCGCCGTTTCATCCATTTTAAACTCAACTGAGACCTGCCAGTCTTTCAAAGCCTCGCCCACTGAACCAAACCAGCCAGCTGATTCAGTCTGAATGAAGCAGTGAAGTGGTTCAAACGTCATCAGTCACGTGATTTGAAGCAAGCTCCGGAGCAGTGCTTCAGAAAAAAACCCTACCGAGTTGTGGGGCGTGGTTCGAAGCCCCGTGTCAGAGAGAACATCACTAGTTGTGTCTGAAAGTTCATCTAGTTCCCAGTAGTCAGAGTAGTAGAAAGGTCGCAGTTCTGGAGCTACTGCTTGTGTAGCTGTGGGCCACCCTTTCAATATGTAAGTCTGGAGTGCACAACATAGTGGATCTTTGATTGTGGCAGTTCTAATGGACTCCAGTGTAGCTGTTGAAATATTTGTGTCTGCGAGGTGGTCGACTTGTTGTAGGTCTTCGGTGGTGAGGCCCATGGCATAGATGGTGGCAGGTGTTTGCATGTGGGCATGCTGTGTGTTTGGCTGTTAAGTCCTCGACAGAAAATCTGCCACATGAAGATCCTTCCCTTGCTTGTACACCACCTTTGCGCATATCTCTGTTCAGTAGGCGAATGCAACAGGTTGCCCATTCTGAAGAAGAGCTGCACCTAGGCCTGTCTCGCTGGCGTCACACTGTAGTGTGACTTCTTCCTGCAGGTTGTAGTACTTGAGTACTGGGTGGCATGTGATTAATTGCTTCACAGTGTCAACGGCAGATTCATGTTGTGATAGCCATGTCCACTCCACGTCCTTATCTGTCAGGCGTTGGAGAGGCTCGCACACATCTGAGAGATGAGGAAGAAATTTGGCAAGATAATTTACAAACCCCAGGAATCTCTGTAGCGATTTAACATCAGTGGGTGTTTGCATGTGTTGAAATGCTGCCACCTTCTCTGGGTCAGGGCGAAGGCCCTCTGTGGTGAGAAGATGTCCCATGTATTGGACACTGGATAGTTTTAGTTTCAGCTTCTTTTTATTGAGCTTTAGATTGACCTCCCTGGCCCTCTGCAGCAAGGCAGTCAGGTTTCTGTCATGGTCAGTTAGTGCCTCTTCTGAAGTGTCTCCACAGCCGTAGAGAAGAATGTCGTCTGCAATGACACTTACACCGGTCAGGCCTTGCAACACCTCATGTTGCCTGCGTTGATATTCTTCTGCAGCTGGTTTTATGCCGAAAGGCATCCTTAGCCACCCGAATCTGCCAAGCGGGGTCCAAAAGGTGGTCAGATAACTGCTCTCTTCTTCAAGTTTGACTTGCCAGTAGCCATCTTTGGCATCAAGCACGGAGAATACTTTTGCTTTTGCAATGTCTGGGAGTATCTCCTCTATTGTTGGCATCTGGTAGTGTGACCGCCGTAGAGCTTTATTGAGTGCGCTGGGATCAATGCAGGTGCGCAGCTTTCCTGGCTTTTCTATGACAACCATGTTGCTGATCCATTGTGTTGGCTCTGTGACTCTTTTGATGATGCCATTCTTCTCCATGGATCGTATGGCTTCAGTGACTTTGTGTTTGAGTGGAATGGGAATTCGTCGTGGCACCTGATGCACAGGCCTAATGTCGGGGTCCACATCGAGGTGTAGTTCACCAGGAAGACAGCCAAGGCCTTCAAACACGTTGTTGTATTTTGAGATGATGTCCTCTGTGGTGGTTGTGAAATGCATATCCGTCCCTGTTGTGCTGCGTGAGACCGCTGTAGATGACATATCTGTGTGGTGTATGAAATAGCAAGTTGAGTCTTTTGCATGTTTTTGCAGAAAGCAGAGGCATTTGTGATGTGTGTATAACTTGAAACTTCAGGTCGTGTGTTTGTCCATCATGGTCAGCTTTGAGGTGACACAACCCAGCTAGTTTCACTTGTGACCCATCATACAGTTTAATGGTGGCTTTGCTGGCTGGTATGTCTGGATTACCATCTTGTGTGATGAGCTGTAGATCTCTGAAGCTTATGGCGTTGGTTGTGGCTCCTGTTTCCAATTGACCTGTGATTGTATGGCTAGGGTCATATGATACTGGTTCAGTCATGTACGGTGTTACTTTGAGGTTGACAAGCCATTTCTCGTTTCCCTGTTCCATAGCGTTTATGTTTGATAGGAACCACACCTCTTCCATTTCTTCTTCCTGCTCTACTCTGTCTTCTCCAAGAAAGTTCACCCGTGTCTTGCGCTGGACTTGTTTGCACACTCTTGCAGTGGCAAGTGGTTTTTCTTTCCACAGGCTTTGCAGATGACGCCAAATGCAGGGCATTTCATTCTGTCATGCACTGCTCCACAGTAACGACAGAGGTTATTATTTGGGCGTTTATCTTTGTTTGCATGTCCCATATGCTCTTTGTAATTATGCTGAGGTGCAAATGAGGGGCGCATCTCTGAGCGTTTGTCATGTGCAAAGTGTACATTCTCCTGTTCCACACCAGTTATTATCTTATTTTGAATTTGTGCTAGTTCGCTGACTCTAAACATGTCTATTGCTTTGGCAAGTGTGAGTTCTGATTCACGTAACATGAGTGCTTGTGTACTTGCATTTTTAGTCACAAGCACTAATCTGTCACGGATCAATTCATCTCGCAGGGGACCAAATTCACATTTGTCTGCTAGCTTTCTCAGGTTTGCAACATATTGCTCTGTTGACTCATGTTGACTCTGCTGTGCAGTGTTAAATACGTAGCACTCGTAGATTACATTTCTGGAAGGTTCAAAGTGTTTTTGTAGTGCATCCAGATTCTTCTGTGGATTGTCTCTGTCCTCCGCTGACATGTGAAGATGTCTTTGTATTATGTGACATTCTTTGCCCATTACTGTAAGCAGGGTGGCTACTCTTACTTTTGCTTCTTTTTTGTCCAGTTCCGTTGTTATCTCATAGTTTTCCCATTGTGCTCTAAAGAATGTCCAGTTGTTATATACGTCGCCCTTCATGTCCATTGCGTCTGGTACAGGAATCGAAAAAGCCATGGTTCGTCAGGTATTAGCTTAGCAGTTTAGCTCCATTGAAAAAACGTCCAGCCTTTATAGCGCCTTGTTGTTCTGTCTTCAGCCGCGGCGTTAAGTTTACGCTTCTGACATCATGTTTCGTTCTTTCTTTTATACAGTCATGCAATCTTTGTAGATACGCTACTTTTATTGTATGGCCGCTAGTTATAACCATAGATATATACAGAAGGCTAGATGTCTCACGGCGCAGAATCGAACGTCCGCACTGGCCGCCATCTTTCCACAGTCAGGCAGTCACGGTCTGATGTAGTGAATGTGAGGGAACCTGAGTGATCTGAACAAACATTAACACTCTGATCTCGCTGAAAACTTGACGGCTTTGGACACGGTTTGCTTTCTTACAAACATTCATAACGTAGCAATAATTCTGGATGGTTGAACATGTTGAGAGTGCAGCTTTCTATTAGAAAAAAAAAAACACAATGGTGCTATGGCAGCCTATCTGCACAAGTTAATACGACTGAGACCACTAAGATTTTCATTTCTTAAGTTAAGTTTAGCCAACAGCTATTTCAGGACAAACTACTATTTTGTTCACATACAATATTTGTGGTGTCGGTTGTAGTTATTCGCTGAGGTGCGTTTCCTATAACGTTGCTGCTGCATGAACGCAGTCTCATCAGTTCATGCAGCAGAGACACGGTGATCAATGAACTAGAGCTGCTGATATCTCATCCCCCACCTGTTTGATTCAGAGTCGAACGGTGACAACCTGAGATTACAGGCCGTCTTTTTTCTTGTTGTGATAAAAGGGATTAGGATTGGTAGGTGTAAATAAAACAAGCAATTTGACATATGGAGAGACAGAATAGCTTTTTTTCTATATCATTTAACTTAATTCGCAAATGATTTACAATTGGATTGCTTTGCTACAGCATCATGCATTATGGTTTCTACAGGAAATCGGTGACTGAAAAAATGCCGAACTTCTGTGCCGCTTATGGTTGCAGCAATCGTCGCTGTCCACAAACAAAAGCTTGTAGGATCACATTTCATCTGTAAGATATTGTTGGAGCTGTTTGATTAATGTTACGATTTAGTGCTGGTTTGTTTAGTTTAGCGTTTAGCATATATGTTTTTATTAAATACGGGTGTGTGCGTGTTTTTGCTATTTTCACATGAAAGCCTATGGTTATAAATCATTAATAAGTATGCAGTATCATAACTATGCTTATAACCTTTGTAACAAACCAAACCGCTCGAAATTCGGTTGAAAATAGAGCAATTTAGGGCTATTTAAAAGAACATGCACAATAAGAATACATAGTTATGAGTGAGAGGGGCGGAGCGAGGTGACTGTGGCAAGATGGCCGCCAGTGCGGACGTTCGATTCCATTGGCCAGCAGCGCGGATAAGACATCTCGCCTTCTGTATATATCTATGGTTAGAACAGTGCTCATCAGGTAAAACACCCGGAAGCCAACGTCATCAACTCGCACTAGATGTCTCTGCATATTGCATGGAACTTGGCTGCCATCTAGTGGTTAACTCTCGTAACACTGTCCATTATGAAACATTTCGTCATCTACTCAAATCTTACAATAAAACTGTCAAACAGGCAAGAATAACCCATTTCTCCAACCTCATCACAAACAATAGCAAAAACCCTTGATTTCTTTTCTCTACCTTCAATCTTTTAACCAATACAAATTTTAATCAGGACCTACAGACACCAACAGATGCCCTCTGTGAGGATTTTGCAGACCACTCTGTAAGTAAAATTGATGTCATTAGGTCCAGTATTTTAATTAATCAAAATCAATTTTTCTACACATCTGGACAACCACTTTTATCTGAGGAAACACTGGAGAGTTTTGCTCTAGTTGATGCAAGGACACTTGGTCGAGTTTTCTCCCAAGTAAAGCCCACAGCCTGCCTTTTAGACCCAATTCCCACGTCACTCTTAAAGTCACTTTATGGGTTCTTTGAGGAGCAGATTTTATATATTGTCAATTGCTCTCTTCAGACGGGTGTTTTCCCTGCTGCCTCTAGAACGGCGGTGGTGAGGCCCCTTTTGAAGAGGAGCAACTTGGATCCAAACATTTTTAATAACTACCGACCTGTATCCAACTTACCGTTGTAGTATCTGAATCTATGCATATGTCCTCATGTGATCTTATGTGTATGGCCTGATGTGAACTCAGCGGTGAACCCGCTGTGGCACTCTTTCCCTAAGGACGTTAGGGTCCATATATGGTCTTGTCGTTGCCAAGGTCCACCAAATTGAAACCAGATGGCCATTGGGGGTGCAACTATGGAATGCATACATCCTCCTCCACTTCCTGTATCTTCCTCCCTGGTTGCTGGGGGTATAAGAGGTGATGTGAACAAAGGATCATCGGAGTTGCTCACATCTGGCCCAGAGACATCCCCAGGCTTTTCCATGGTGCCTGTCTGACTCTTGACTTCTTTGAAATAAACCAGTTTTTATCCAACTAAGTCTGTGTCAGTGAAGACTCCTTCAACATCTACATCACCTGAATCCACCAGAAGAATTCACCACACCGTTTTTAAGTAAGATTTTAGAAAAACTGTTTTTTAACCAAGTAAATTACTTTTTAAATACAAACAATATTTTAGAGAATTATCAATCTGGTTTTTAGAAAGAACCACAGTACTGAGACAGCCCTTTTAAAGATCGTCAATGATTTCAGGTGTAACGCAGACTCTCAGAAGCTGACAGTCTTGGTGCTACTGGATCAAAGCGCTGCTTTTGATACAGTAGATCACCATATTTTATTAAATAGACTCCTAGAAACCTGGTGGGCCTGTCAGGTACTGTTTTTAACTGGTTTCGTTCTTATCTCACAGATCGATGTTTCTTTGTAAGTATGGATACGTGCTCCTCCAGAATGCATGAAATTAGATGTGGGGTCCCCCAATGGTCAATTTTAGGTCCGGTTCTTTTTAATCTGTACATGCTTCCCTTGGGGGACGCCGCAAGGAAACACGGCATCAGCTTCCACAGCTATGCTGATGATACACAAATGTACATTGCCGTGTCTCCTGATGACACAGCGCCAATTGATGCCCTTTTAAACTGTATTTTAGATATCAAATCATGGATGACAGAGAATTTCCTACAGCTTAACCAGGACAAAACTGAGGTTTTAGTTATTGGTCCTGAAGGCCGGAGAGAGGAACTTTTACCAAAACGTCGGGATTTTAAACCCTCACAATTTGTAAAGAATCTGGGCGTTGTTTTTGATTCTGAGCTCACCTTTGTTCCACATATAAAAAATATTACAAAGATAGGTTTTTATCATCTAAAGAAAATAGCCAGAATCCGCCCGTTCCTCTCTCAGGCCAACACGGAGGTGCTAATGCATGCTTTTATTTCTTGTAGACTAGATTATTGCAATGCCCTGCTCTCTGGTCTTCCCAAAAAGAGTGTTTACAGTCTACAAATACTACAAAACTCAGTCGCACGTGTGTTGACTAGGACCAGAGGAAGGGAACATATTACACCGCTTTTAAAGTCGCTGCTTTGGCTCCCCGTCCGCTTCAGGATTGATTTTAAGGTTCTCTTATTAGTTTTTAAATGTCTCAACGGTCTTGGCCCATCTTATCTAACTGACCTGCTTTCATCATATTCTAGGTCTTCTGGCACTGGCCTGTTAACTGTTACCCGAGTCAAAAAAAAACCCATGGTGAGGCTGCTTTCAGCCATTACGGCCCTACTCGGTGGAACAGCCTGCCAGAGAGCCTCAGGGCTGCAGAGACTGTTGATATTTTTAAGGGGAGGCTCAAGACGTACCTTTTTAACCTGCCGTTTAACTGACTTCTTTTACTCTTCTCTCTCTTACTCCACTAATGTTATGCCGTTTTACTATTTTTATGCCTTTTATTACCTTCAATTGATTTTTATACTTTTATAATGGTTACCCATTTTTATGCCACTGTTTCACACTTTATTTTTATGTATTTGGTTTATTTCTCATTATGATTATTCTCCCTTTTATACTTTTAGTGCCAGTGTTTCCTCATGGGGGGCCCTTCACGGTGGGAGCTACGCCTGGTCTGCCCATAGGGGCGCTGCAGGCCATGGTGCCCCCTTGTGTGGACGGCTCCCCATAGTGGCCTTTCCTCATCAGATTCTTCAGTGCCAAGCCGTGTTATCTAATGTCTGTGTGAATATAGGGGTGGGCGTTTGTCTGTGTGCGTTGGTGGGGAGGGGTGGGTCCGTATGGGGTGGGGGGAGGGGCAGTGGAGCTTTTTATTTTTTCTCATTGTTATTATTATGATTGTTGTTGTTCTTCTTATTATTATTACCTTTCTTTGTTTTGTTTTGTTTTATTTTGTTAAGCACTGTGGGTTGCACATGTTGTGTATGAGCAGTGCTATATAAATAAAGTTTATTGTTATTATTATTATTATAGAAACATGAAGACACATCAAAGAGTAACATGAGGTTGTTGTTGTGACACTGGACGGTAGAGAGTCTGAATCCCCGTCCCAGGCGCAAATCCTCATGGAGGCTTCTGAGGAGGTCAAAGATGGCCAATCCGTCAATCCCAGCTCCATAACGGGGGTCTATGGAAGGAAGCCGCGAGAATTGTGCACTGATCCAGGACAGCTTTCACCTGGCTTGATGGATCCGTGTCTTCTCATCCTGGATGGCTTTTAGTGCGACCCATGAAGCCTGGACACACGTGTTGTGGATTGGTTGAACGCTGAAGGCTTAGTGACTCATCTTGGATGACGCAATCCTACTTTGGTGCAAGGGGGCCCAGACAGCAACATCATCAAGAGCCAGTAATGGACTCTGCAGTGCAGCACTCGTTCGCTCGCCCTCCCTCTCCCATTTTATTCTGTAGTGTCAGATTCTGAAGTCGATTTCACTTTGATTTTCAGAGTGATGACACCCTGGAAAAACTCATCCATCATTATAAACTCTCCATTATTTATTCTCTATTCAGGTTGGAGGGGTGCAGTTTGTCAGAGCTCAGCTGTGATTGGCTGCTCTCAGCTCTGAAGTCCAACCCCTCCCACCTCAGAGAGCTGCACCTGAGTTGGAACCAGCTGCAGGATTCATCAGTGAAGGAACTGAGTGGTTTTCTGCAGAGTCCAGACTGTAAACTGTAAACTCTGAGGTCAGTACTGGTTTGGAACCAGTGGATGATGGTTTCAGCACCAAACACAGTTCATCACACATGTTGAATAAACATTGAACTGAAGGTTTATTCATATCAAAATGACATCCAGAATATGAAAACTTCATTCTGTTCATGTTTGAAGAAAAAAAAAAAAAAAAAAAAAAAAGGAAAAGGAAAAACAGGTCATCAGTGGTCATGTGACCAAACATCATTTCAACACACATTAGTTTTGGACTGAGGATTTAATTTCAAGGTGACATTTTCTGTAGTGTCAGATTCTGAAGTCAACATTTCACTTTGATTTTCAGAGTGATGACACCCTGGAAAATCTCTCTATCATTATAAACTCTCCATCATTTATTCTCTATTCAGGTTGATTGACTGCAGTTTGTCAGAGCTCAGCTGTGATTGGCTGCTCTCAGCTCTGAAGTCCAACCCCTCCCACCTCAGAGAGCTGGACCTGAATATGAACCCCCTGAAGGAATCATCAGTGAAGCCACTGATGGATCTTGTCTACAGCAGTGACCATCAACTGGAGAGTGTGAGGTTAGTACTGGTTTGGAACCAGTGGATGATGGTTCCAGCACCAAAGCCAGTTGATCCCACAGCAGAGGTCACAGTGTTCCCAGTCACAGTGTGAGAGGAGGATGGTGACGTCCAGCTGCTCCTCATTCATCCAACATCTGCTGCCAAACTGCTTCTTCTCTCAGTTCACCACCCAATTATTGATCAGTTCATCTTCATCAGGCCTCAGTATCAGTCCAACACACCATGGTCACATGACCTTCATATGTTCCACACTTGACATGTGACTGAGAGTCTGCTTCTTCTCACCAGTCACTCCATCATCTCCCTCAACTCTGTGATGATGCGTTCGAGGACCGTGAGTCCTGACTCCTGCTGTCTCTTCTTATCTTTGCAGGTGGTGGTGAGGATGAGGAGAGTGAAGAGGAGTGCTCCATCTACTGGTGGCTGACAGAACTACAACCAGTGGAGCCAAACAGCAAGCTGCAGGCACCAACACTGTGTGGGCGTGTCACGACCTTTGACCCCAGTGCAGCCTGGTGGCTGGCGGACTGCTTCTCCCTACAAGCTGCTGTGGTTACTGGGAGAGACGTCCCAGAAGCCACTGGTGGAGCTGAATCCTCAGTGGAAGAAGCAGGACTTGGAGCAGCTGCTCAGTGAAGGCAGCAGCAACACAACCACTGCTTCTGCTCTCATCATCCACGGCTGGAACATCTCAGCATGAAGGTTCCACACATCAACAACACACTGCTCTGCTCTCACTTCAGAGTTCTATAACATCTTCATTTTGGAGGTGAAAAATACTTTTCAAGAGACTTTATTTCTGCTTCATGATCTTAAATAAGGAAATCATGTGGAAAAGATAAAGTGATTCACAACACCTGTGATGGGAACTCAAATCATAATTGAATTATAAGTAAGACAAAAGAAGTTTCCCTCAAAATAATTCATGGTTTTGATGCTTGCCAGATGTTTGTGTGGAGTTTTCAGAAGGACGTCAATGAATCAGAAGGAAACCAGATCATTTATTTTATGTGATTATGTTATATCATCCTAACTTTGTTACTAGCTCAAACATTATATTTCAATGATTCAATATTCTGACAATAAAAGCCATCACAACCTCTGACCTGTGTGACCTTGACCTCAACTGACGTTTCATTTCTGCTGCTTTAACACTTTGATTATATATCTCCTGAAGTCCTGCCATGGGGATTCTCCGTATCTGAATAACTTGTGTACTCAAACCTTCTGTAGGCCATACCCACTTCTCCACTAGGTCTCAACATAAACCACATGAATCAATGAAAATAAATCTCACTTTTACAAACAAATCCAATTCAGTTCAAATATAATTTAAATAAAATAAATGATACATTATAATTAATCACCAACAGATAAATCAATGCAATATATGAAGTGGTTTGCCCTCTCTGGGTCGGTGGGGAGGCCCTGCCTCAGGGGGAGGAGTTCCAGCATCTCGGGGTCTTGTTTGGGACGCCTCCCTGGGGAGGTGTTCCAGGCATGTCCCACCAGGAGGAGACCCTGCTGGAGGGACCAGGTCTCTGGGCTGGACTGGGAAGCCTTGGGGTCCCACTGGAGGAGCTGGAGGACGTGACTGGGTCCAGGGAAGTCTGGGGGTCTCTGCTGAGGCTGCTGCCCCCGAGACCTGACTCCGGATACGGCAGTAGAAGATGGATGGATGGATGGATGGATGGATGGATGGATGGATGGATGCCAGGTGATAGAACATTTCATAAAAACAGACTCTGCATTATAACTTCTATTCCACTCTAAATAACTCACTCCAATATAACTGCACTCGTCCTTCTCTCACATTACATTGGATCACAATGACCAAACAACACAACAAAGACAATGATCCAACTGTACTGCCACCTCCAGACTCAGTGTAGGTCTGTAGGCCTCTTGGACCTTCATGTGAACCACTGCGTGTTGACTGGAGGTGAAACATGGCTGACTGCTGTCCTCCTACCTGGACAATGCAATCTCACTTTCAATCTCACAGCCACTAAAAAACCTGATTGTGATTGAGAGGTCCTCAGCAGCCAATCACTGTTGGGAGTCCAGCCTTCAAACACTCCTCCTGAATCCACAGTCACATCTGTGAGCATCTGGAACTTTGGCCCTGATCCTCCACACCACACAACTTGGGATGACAGCGCCACCTACCTGGATCCTTTCAGCAGCCAGTCCATGCTCTGACCCGTTTCCACTGTGGCCTGTTGTGTCATCTGGACCGGAGTCTGGATCATCAGTGTCCAGGTTCATGGAATCTGTCAGAGTGCCGCCGTCCTGTGATGTAATGATAGAGAATCACTCTATTTATACTAATGTGCAGAACCACTAGAGTGTCATTTCTTCACTGCTGTCAGCAACAAGCATTTGGTGTCACACTGGTGGACAACACTTATGGGCTAATTAATAAGAAATGACATATTTATGAATCACCCGCAATGCCCAGATTGTTGCTGCTTATCTGCTGATATGAGCCGTCAACTGTTGCAATATAGAACCAACAAAAACATTTATTGATCAGTAAATGAAATAAACAAAACAACTTAACCGGTGGGCAGCAAAGGCTTCAGGGTGGGCCCAGGCCAAAATAATAAACCAAACTCCAACTACCTCGCCTAAGAACTAACTAAAGAAAGAAAGAGAAGCCAAATACAGAAAGGCTAACCTCCCTACATACTTAATAAACAGGAGAAAAGAGGGGACAAAGAAAATGGCAGCCCACCCCTTTTTTTTTATTAACCTCTTTCAATGAACTACAAAACATACATGGTCAAAATTCATATTATCATTATGTTGTTGTCTTTTTTAAATGCTCATACAAAACAAGAAAAGTGCAGGGAGAGTTGTCTGAATTGGGTTCAGTGAGCATCACATCCACTTGCAACGCATTATTTCCAGCAGCAAGCTTCTGTTACAACTGTTCACTTTTTCGTTCACTCGCGAACTCAACCGCAACGATTGGTGGAGTGACGAGCATCCAGCACGTAAGCTCCACGATGAGCTTCCTCCCACGGAAGTACCATAGGAGGACAAGTATTAAATAGTATGGCTTGTCCACCAGAAGGCTGTATTATGGTGTACATAATATAAAACTTCGGCCCAGTTCTGCTTGTATTGCAATGTATTGGTTGGTGTTCCTGAAGTTTCATTTTTCGTCCCTTTTTATTTTTTACATCCATGTTTGTGATGAAATAGTATTGTGAATCGCGAGCTCGCATTGCATGCTGGGAAACAGCGTCACTCAAGGAAGTTTTGGCTTCGCTGACACGGTCCTGAAGGGAAGTGGGTTTTAGTGCACTGGAACGGGATGACTGTGTTTAATCAAGCAGTACAAATGTATATATATATGTATGCAATTCATATTTTAACGGTTTATATAGACCCCTCAGGCTCCATTCAAAATGGGGGTTATTGTAGGAGAGTTGCAGTCAACTGAGATTTGGAGAGAGTTTGGATTACTAGATTTTTGATAGCGTTTATAGTTTGGAGTGTTTGAGACTAGATAGCGTTTAGTTTGGAGATAGTTTTGAGAGCTTAGGGAGAGAGTGAGGAGAGGAGAGGTGATAGGATGGAGCCCCCTGTCCTGTACATCAATGTCCATGTTACACAAGCATCTATGCCAGGGGTGCCCATTACGTCCATCGCGATCTACTGGTCAATTGCGAAGGGAGTTTTGGTCTATCGCATGGAGAGAGAGAGTGAGTGTGAAAGAGAGAGAGAGAGAGAGAGAGAGAGAGAGAGAGAGAGAGAGAGAGAGAGAGAGATCCGCGTCAATTACAGCAGGTAGAATCGTTCAGGCAGGATTAGAAAACACGGTGGATCTGGTTGATTTTGGTCATAATGTACGATGTGCTGGATTTTGTTCTTATATGTGCTGTGCTTTACAGTGAAACGTAAATGTGACGTATCGGCTTCGGCACCATTCAGATCAAATAAAGACCAGACAGGGACAGGAAAAACAGTTTCGCTGTTGTTTTACACGCAAAACTACCGGGGTTGTCGCGTGAGCTTGCAATCCTGGCGTAAACTGATGGAGACGCCTCGCTCGGAAAATGCGCTTCAAAGTGCACACGCACTGCAGACGCGCCGGAGATCCTGGGAGATGCTGCTAGCAAAACGTCTGCGTCACACACACACACACACACACGCACACCAATTATCCCTAACCTATGCGCTGGAAAACACAAAAATATACAGCAAAACATCTTAACTTAAACACACTTTTATTGATAAAATCAAACATAGGCAGATATAACCTAAACAATTTTAAACCATGAGTTTTCTGTGCAATGATGAGCATAAATGCACATGGGAACATGTTGACCCATTTAATCCTCTTTCTTTCTTTATCATTGGACTACAAATATATTTCTGAATGAATATGTTTTCCTGTTTTATAGGAAGTGGATCTTTTTGACTTGCTCATTTTAAAAGTAGCTTGCATGTTGAAAAAGTGTGAGCATCCCTGATCTATGCCCTTTTCCAAGTCCCACAATCACTTTCACTGTCATCTGCCTGATTACACCCATGCCATTTTCAGAAAAAAATTGCACAAACAGAATACATTCAAAAAATGTATCATACACATAGTTATCAAGTCAAGTTATTTATTTATTGTCATTGTTGAACAAAGTTAACAACAAAATTTGTTTGGAGCATCCCCATAACCACTGGCATCAGTACCCATAAAAATAATCAGAAATAAGTGAGAAAAAAACCCAAATACATATATATAATTTATGTACAGAAATTATTTGGTCATTCATTTTTTGCAATTCATAGTCATTCCCAACAGACATAACAGACACAAAAATTCAATGCATCACACGTGGTTCAGACACAGCTTGCCTGTGATTGTACATTTGGCCAGTAGGTGGTTTTGTGTGCACATGAAGCTTCGAACCAGTTGGCTCAAGTGGTTCATTGCCTCATGAGGCTTCACCTCACCATCACTAGTCATGACACACAGCTTGCTGTTTGGCTCCACTTGTTGTAGTTCTGTCAGCCACCACTAGATGGAGCTCTCCTCTTCAGTCTCCTCCTCATCCTCCCTCACCTCCACCTGTCGAGAGAAGAAGAGACAGCAGGAGTCAGGACTCAGGGTCCTTGAACGCATCATCACAGAGACGCTGACTGTTGATGGAGATGGTGGAGTGACTGGTGAGAAGAAGCAGACTCTCAGTCACATGTCTAGTGTGGAACATGTGAAGGTCATGTGACCATGGAGTGTTGGACTGATACTGAGGCCTGATGAAGATGAACTGATCAATAATTGGGTGGTGAACTGAGAGAAGAAGCAGTTTGGCAGCAGATGTTGGATGAATGAGGAGCAGCTGGACATCACCATCCTCCTCTCACACTGTGACTGGGAACACTGGACCTCTGCTGTGGGATCAACTGGCTTTGGTGCTGGAACCATCATCCAATGGTTCCAAACCAGTACTGACCTCACACTCTCCAGTTGATAGTCTCTGCTGTGGACAAGATCCATTCGTGGCTTCACTCCTGAATCCTGCAGCTGGTTCCCATCCAGGTCCAGGTCTCTGAGGTGAGAGGGGTTGGACTTCAGAGCTGAGAGCAGCCAATCACAGCTGAGCTCTGACAAACTGCAGCCCCACAACCTGAATAGAGAATAAATGATGAAGAGTTTATAATGATGGAGAGTTTTTCCAGGGTGTCATCACTCTGAAAATCAAAGTGAAATGTCCACTTCAGAATCTGCAATCTGCAAGCTGACCACTAGATGGGAGGATTTTACACACTGTACCTTTAAACCCAGTTTCATTCATTTCAAACACAAACCAGTGTCTGCAAATTGAATTTCCAACAGCAGTCAAGTGCAAATCATGACGACAACAACAAGAGTGATAGAAGTTGTCGAGTGAAGAGGGTGAACTGACCTCAGAGTCTCCAGTTTACAGTCTGGACTCTGCAGAAAACCACTCAGCTCCTTCACTGATGAATCCTGCAGCAGGTTCTCACTCAGGTCCAGGTGTCTGAGGTGGGAGGGGTTGGACTTCGGAGCTGAGAGCAGCCAATCACAGCTGAGCTTTGACAACCTGCAATACTCCAACCTGAATAGAGAATAAATGATGAAGAGTTTAGAATGATGGAGAGTTTTTCCAGGGTGTCATCACTCTGAAAATCAAAGTGAAATGTCGACTTCAGAATCTGCAACAACACTTATATCAGTAGACTCATCAAGTTGCAAGGCAAATTTCTTACTGATAGGGATCTTCTCCAAAACCACACTTTCGATGTCTGCAGACATCTCATTAATACGTCTGGAGATTGTGTTATCTGAGAGAGGGACTTTGGCTATTTCTTTAGCCACTTCGGGTCCGAGCGTCTCATTTACAATGGCTTTGCAGGCGGGAAGTATTAATTGCTCTGCCACAGTGTGGGACTTTTTTGATTTAGCCACAAGTTCAGCGTAGTGTTGCCACCGGTCCCGTTTTTCCCAGAATTGTTCTCTTTTTTCACCACCTGTCCCAGGAAAAATAAAATCTCTCCCGGGACACAATTTGTCCCGTTTTTAAGGGAAAATGACAAAACCTCATTTGATTTCTGCCTGTGGTCTACTCCCGTAAAATACGCGATTGTCCCGTACTTGGCAACTAAAAAACCTGTCCCGTAATGAACTGATACAGGACGCACTTCACTTTGTGTCCCGCATATTTCGGTGACCCCCCCGTCGACAGTCTTGAGACATCTCAACAGAGTCAGCATTTTTCCTCTTCAAAAACGTATCCATCACTTTCAACCGTCGTCCCGCTATCCACAATCCACACACCTGTCGCTGCATCCATGCGTCACTAATTCGCTTGTCTCCAAGCGCAAGCCAATTAGCTACCTGCTGCTGCCACCTACTGGTATGGAAGAGTACTACATGATTACTCTGCCAGGCGCTAGACTGCACAGGCACACAAATGGGATAATTTCCCACGGCACACCTGACAATATCTCGCGGCACACAAACACTGGTTTACAGGAACGGGTGCGTATCAGAAAACGCTGGCAGTGTGTTTCCCGTTTCTTACTTCCGTTATAAAGTTCGCTTCAAAATTACAACAGAAATACTACCGAAAGATGCCAGTAGGTGGCAACGACGCTCTATAAATGCTTCTCTTAATGCAACAAATAAATGAAATGACTTTCATACTTACACCAACTGCTCTTAACCTATTTATTAAACAATTTAGACTTAAAGGCTTCTTTGTTGTTTCACCTTAACAGAACACTAATAATAATAATAATAATAATAATAATAATAATAATAATAATAATAATAATGATAATAATAGTAATAATAATAATAATAATAATAATAATAATAATAATAATAATAATATTAAGAAATTGCCATTTACAAAACGTGCACATTTCTTTTAAACTTAAGTGTAGTTGTTTTCCATATCTATTGACGCAAATGACGTTAACCTTGCAATGAACGCAGCAACACTTGTACCTAATAACACTAATGATACAACAAATACACGTCAAAATGGTTGCAGTGAAAATGGACGCTTTTAATCATATATGTTTTGGCTCTTGCCAAGTAAAATTTCAGGAATTATTCTTTGTTTGTTTAGAATGTCGGACATGTATTCAGCGCTTTGTGATGAAGAGCTGGATGCCGTCATTGCAGAAATCCAACTCAGTCACCCAAACACAGGGTACAGAATGATGAGAGCATTCCTTCATGCCAGGGGATTACGAGTGCAAAGTAAGTTTGATATGAAGTTGATCCCCACATGAATGTATTCAGTAATCTGTATTGTGCATCAGTTTAACCGAAACAAACAAATATAATTAGCTTTATTTGTATAACGCTTTCCGTACAAAATGTAGCTAAAAGTGCTTACATGGATGATTAAAAAAAGAATGGCGGTATATTTAAAAAAAGAAAGGGGGGGTATTTAATAAATGAAATCATACCTTTTGTCAGCATTATCTGTGTTAACACGGATTTGTGCCTTTAATATTTTATGTAGTTTGTCTTTCTTTTTTTTTTTGCTGTTGTTGTAGTTCAAAGAGTACGTGATTCCTTAAGAAGAGTGGACCCAATTGGGACTGAAGTGCGAGCCTTGGCCAATCGCACACTAAGACGGAGGCAGTATTCTGTTCCTGCACCAAATGCAATGTGGCACATAGATGGAAACCACAAATTAATACGATATTTTTCAAAACTGTTTTTAAATACTTGAACAAATGAAACATTGAGATTTTCTACCCACTCCAAATCTTTTCATCTTTGTACCATACCTTTTTTGTGTCAAATAAGCTGTGCATGAACCTTTTTCAATTAGCTATCTGATGCCTTATATATTTTAGATTTCTCTTTCCATCTTCTCTCCCTTTTTTTACCAAAAGCTGGAGATTTGTCATTCACGGTGGAATAGATGGCTTTAGCCGTTTAATTGTTTATCTGTCTGCTGCAATAAACAACCGAGCATCCACAGTGTTGGAAACAGGGGCGGTCCTAGAATTTTTTTCTTGGGGGGGCAAGCTCGGGGCACAGACGGGTGGCACACCGGAATGACATTTGTTTTGTTTTTTTAAATGCCCTATGCCTTCGGTAATAATAAATGGTAGGCGGAGGTATGAATAATAGAACTATTTTATTTACCCAAATAATGCACAAAACAGTGTATCATCCAGCATTTAGTAATCTTATCTGACTGAGTAAAATGCTTTTTGTTTGTTTGAGTGGGTTGATCTGTGCTCCGGGAGAGTATACTGGTGTATCTAGTACTAGTAACCTAGTATTAGTTTCAGCAAGATAAACAAGTGTTTCATAGGTATCTATGTATCTTTGTTAACTTATAGAGATGGAAACCAACAACTGAGTTTAGTTATGAATGTTTTTTTTTTTTTTTAATTCATAACAGGTACAAAGTGCATACACATGAAAAATCCCTTTGTGAGAATTATATTCAAGTTACCAAAGTTTGACTTATATTACAAGTACACAGTTTATATGTATTATTTACAAACAGGATTATGGCAGCTGAATACGCTTGTTTTGGTGTTGACTACCTGCAGAATGCTGAATTGCAGATGATGGGCCCTCAACCTCATCATTGGGAAAAGTTCCTGGGAAAAGTTGTATAAATTACTCATAATGTCAATACAAGTATAACATCAACTCAACTTTTAATACTTATTCAAATGTTATCGATTTTAAAGACACCCTGCTTCCTTTCTTGACATTGTGGACATATCCTATTCACTTCATTTAAGCGTCTTATGTTATCGGCCACTTGTCTATCCATTAGCTCATAAAACAACAACCACACTTCCATTCAGCACCAATAAAGAGCATTAAAATAGACATAAAGTAATAAAACATAATTTAATTAGATTAAATGAATATTGCCCATTCCACAGTCCAGAACAAAGCAGAGGTGGTGTGCGACTTTGAGTGTGACTGATTCAGGATGCAGTGACTGTAGTGATGGTGAGGTGAAGCCTCATGAGGCATTGAACCACTTGAGCCAACTGGTTCGAGAAACGGTTCATTTCTCGAAGCTTCATGTGCACACGAAACCACCTACTGGCCAAATGTACAATCACAGGCAAGCTGTGTCTGAACCACGTGTGATGCATTGAATTTTTGTGTCTGTTATGTCTGTTGGGAATGACTATGAATTGCAAAAAATGAATGACCAAATAATTTCTGTACATAAATTATATATATATATATGTTTTTTTTTCTCACTTATTTATGATTGTTTTATCGGTACTGATGCCAGTGGTTATGGGGATGCTCCAAACAAATTTTGTTGTTAACTTTGTTCAACAATGACAATAAATAAATAACTTGACTTGATAACTATGTGTATGATACATTTTTTGAATGTATTCTGTTTGTGCAATTTTTTTCTGAAAATGGCATGGGTGTAATCAGGCAGATGACAGTGAAAGTGATTGTGGGACTTGGAAAAGGGCATAGATCAGGGGTGCTCACACTTTTTCAACATGCAAGCTACTTTTAAAATGAGCAAGTCAAAAAGATCCACTTCCTATAAAACAGGAAAACATATTCATTCAGAAATATATTTGTAGTCCAATGATAAAGAAAGAAAGAGGATTAAATGGGTCAACATGTTCCCATGTGCATTTATGCTCATCATTGCACAGAAAATTCATGGTTTAAAATTGTTTAGGTTATATCTGCCTATGTTTGATTTTATCAATAAAAGTGTGTTTACGTTAAGATGTTTTGCTGTATAGTTTTGTGTTTTCCAGCGCATAGGTTAGGGATAATTGGTGTGTGTGTGTGTGTGTGTGTGTGTGTGTGTGTGTGTGTGTGTGTGTGTGTGTGTGTGTGTGTGTGTGATACAGACGTCAGCAGCTGGGATAGGCTCCAGCAGACCCCCGTGACCCTGAGTTCGGGACTAAGCGGGTATGGAAAATGAATGAATGAATGAATGTAAAGCACAGCACATATAAGAACAAAATCCAGCACATCGTACATTATGACCAAAATCAACCAGATCCACCGTGTTTTCTAATCCTGCCTGAACGATTCTACCTCCTGTAATTGACGCGGATCTCTCTCTCTCTCACACTCACTCCCTCTCTCCCTCTCTCTCTCTCCATGCGATAGACCCAAACTCCCTTCGCAATTGACCAGTAGATCGCGATGGACGTAATGGGCACCCCTGGCATAGATGCTTGTGTAACATGGACATTGATGTACAGGACAGGGGGCTCCATCCTATCACCTCTCCTCTCCTCACTCTCTCCCTAAGCTCTCAAAACTATCTCCAAACTAAACGCTATCTAGTCTCAAACACTCCAAACTAAAAACACGATCCAAAATCTAGTAATCCAAACTCTCTCCAAATCTCAGTTGACTGCAACTCTCCTACAATAACCCCCATTTTGAATGGAGCCTGAGGGGTCTATATAAACCGTTAAAATATGAATTGCAGATATATATATATATATATATATATATATATATATATATATATATATATGTATATATATATATATATACATATATTTCATCACAAACATGGATGTAAATATATATATATATGTATGTATGTATTTATATATATATATGTATATATATATATATATATATATATATATATATATATATACATATATATATATATATATGTATATATATATATATATATATATATATATATATGTATATATATATATATATACATATATATATATATATATATATACATATATATATATATATATATATATATATGTATATATATATATATATATATATATATATGTATATATATATATATATATATATATATAGGTCCACTTTTCTGCTGCAGCTGGCCATTTTCATTTTACACCGTCCAAATTTACAGCTCAGGGCGCTGGGACGAATTCCAAATTGTGTGCAGATACAGGCCTACACTTCAAATAATTATGAGGAAAATCCAACGTCAAGAGAGCACTTCCATTAGGAAATAGTCAACATGAAATTTCGTCTTCTACTGACACCTGCTGGTCAAATTGAATAGTTGCAAATATTCTGAAGAAGTTGTCATCTAATTCTAATCCTAAACAATATGGCCATTCGAAGTCAAGTATTAAGACAATTAATCAGGTTTGTACTGCTTGATTGAACACATTCATCCCGTTCCAGTGCACTAAAACCCACTTCCCTTCAGGACCGTGTCAGCGAAGCCAAAACTTCCTTGAGTGACGCTGTTTCCCAGCATGCAATGCGAGCTAGCGATTCACAATACTATTTCATCACAAACATGGATGTAAAAAATAAAAAGGGACGAAAAATGAAACTTCAGGAACACCAACCAATACAATGCAATACAAGCAGAACTGGGCCGAAGTTTTATATTATGTACACCATAATACAGCCTTCTGGTGGACAAGCCATACTATTTAATCCGTGTCCTCCTATGGTACTTCCGTGGGAGGAAGCTCATCGTAGAGGTCACGTGCTGGATGCTCGTCACTGACCCACAGGTGTGTCTAGGTGCCTGTGTGTGTGCGTGTGCGTGTGCGTGCGCGTGCGCGTGCGTGTGTGTGTGAGAGAGTGGATGATGCCTTGCAGGTGCGGTCCTGGATGTCAGCTGCTGATTGGACACGCCATGGCTGAGAAGGAGGAGCAGTCGAGCCAGCCTGACTGTCATCCCTCCTCCGCTCCCAAGTCTGCAGTTAGTCACTTCTGAAATGGTGTTAGAGCACGCAGCCGTAGGGGTGGGCTGCCATTTTCTTTGTCCCCTCTTTTCTCCTGTTTATTAAGTATGTAGGGAGGTTAGCCTTTCTGTATTTGGCTTCTCTTTCTTTCTTTAGTTAGTTCTTAAGGCGAGCTAGTTGGAGTTTGGTTTATTATTTTGGCCTGGGCCCACCCTGAAGCCTTTGCTGCCCACCGGTTAAGTTGTTTTGTTTATTTCATTTACTGATTCATAAATGTTTTTGTTGAAAACCGCCAACTGCCGTGAGAAATTAATGAGGCTTGGGAGTGGGGGAAGGTGTCCCACATGTTGCGTCTCGGTCCCCCTAGACGGGACGTAACACGGAGTTTTCATCGTGACAGCAGGTTGAGCTCCTTCCGTTTTACAAGTGACGTCATCACGTTAGCCTGTTCCATCCCTGCTAAATTCTTTAAAGACCTACCGTTAGTAAACTTTTAAATTATAATACACTCTACACTAATTGTAATTTCCTGCCCGTGGTTCTATATTGCAACAGTTGACGGCTCATATCAGCAGATAAGCAGCAACAATCTGGGCATTGCGGGTGATTCATAAATATGTCATTTCTTATTAATTAGCCCATAAGTGTTGTACACCAGTGTGACACCAAATGCTTGTTGCTGACAGCAGTGAAGAAATGACACTCTAGTGGTTCTGCACATTAGTATAAATAGAGTGATTCTCTATCATTACATCACAGGACGGCGGCACTCTGACAGATTCCATGAACCTGGACACTGATGATCCAGACTCCGGTCCAGATGACACAACAGGCCACAGTGGAAACGGGTCAGAACATGGGACTGGCTGCTGAAAGAATCCAGGTAGGTGGCGCTGTCATCCCAAGTTGTGTGGTGTGGAGGATCAGGGCCAAAGTTCCAGATGCTCACAGATGTGACTGTGGATTCAGGAGGAGTGTTTGAAGGCTGGACTCCCAACAGTGATTGGCTGCTGAGGACCTCTCAATCACAATCAGGTTTTTTAGTGGCTGTGAGATTGAAAGTGAGATTGCATTGTCCAGGTAGGAGGACAGCAGTCAGCCATGTTTCACCTCCAGTCAACACGCAGTGGTTCACATGAAGGTCCAAGAGGCCTACAGACCTACACTGAGTCTGGAGGTGGCAGTACAGTTGGATCATTGTCTTTGTTGTGTTGTTTGGTCATTGTGATCCAATGTAATGTGAGAGAAGGACGAGTGCAGTTATATTGGAGTGAGTTATTTAGAGTGGAATAGAAGTTATAATGCAGAGTCTGTTTTTATGAAATGTTCTATCACCTGGCATCCATCCATCCATCCATCCATCCATCCATCCATCCATCCATCTTCTACTGCCGTATCCGGAGTCAGGTCTCGGGGGCAGCAGCCTCAGCAGAGACCCCCAGACTTCCCTGGACCCAGTCACGTCCTCCAGCTCCTCCAGTGGGACCCCAAGGCTTCCCAGTCCAGCCCAGAGACCTGGTCCCTCCAGCAGGGTCTCCTCCTGGTGGGACATGCCTGGAACACCTCCCCAGGGAGGCGTCCCAAACAAGACCCCGAGATGCTGGAACTCCTCCCCCTGAGGCAGGGCCTCCCCACCGACCCAGAGAGGGCAAATCACCTCATATCCAGCATTGATTTATCTGTTGGTGATTAATTATAATGTATCATTTATTTTATTTAAATTGTATTTGAACTGAATTGGATTTGTTTGTAAAAGTGAGATTTATTTTCATTGATTCATGTGGTTTATGTTGAGACCTAGTGGAGAAGTGGGTATGGCCTACAGAAGGTTTGAGGACACAAGTTATTCAGATATGGAGAATCCCCATGGCAGGACTTCAGGAGATATATAATCAAAGTGTTAAAGCAGCAGAAATGAAACGTCAGTTGAGGTCAAGGTCACACAGGTCAGAGGTTGTGATGGCTTTTATTGTCAGAATATTGAATCATTGAAATATAATGTTTGAGCTAGTAACAAAGTTAGGATGATATAATATAATCACATAAAATAAATGATCTGGTTTCCTTCTGATTCATTGACGTCCTTCTGAAATCTCCACACAAACATCTGGCAAGCATCAAAACCATGAATTATTTTGAGGGAAATTTCTTTTGTCTTACTTATGATTCAATAATGATTTGAGTTCCCATCACAGGTGTTGTGAATCACTTTATCTTTTCCACATGATTTCCTTATTTAAGATCATGAAGCAGAAATAAAGTCTCTTGAAAAGTATTTTTCACCTCCAAAATGAAGATGTTATAGAACTCTGAAGTGAGAGCAGAGCAGTGTGTTGTTGATGTGTGGAACCTTCATGCTGAGATGTTCCAGCCGTGGATGATGAGAGCAGAAGCAGTGGTTGTGTTGCTGCTGCCTTCACTGAGCAGCTGCTCCAAGTCCTGCTTCTTCCACTGAGGATTCAGCTCCACCAGTGGCTTCTGGGACGTCTCTCCCAGTAACCACAGCAGCTTGTAGGGAGAAGCAGTCCGCCAGCCACCAGGCTCCACTGGGGTCAAAGGTCGTGCCAGCTTGCTGGTTAGCTCCACTGGTTGTAGTTCTGTCAACCACCACTAGATGGGGCTCTCCTCTTCACTCTCCTCCTCACTCCCCATCACAAAGGTCTCCCAGCTGCAGAGAGAAGAGACAGCAACAGTCAGGACTCACCGTCCTTGAACGCATCATCACACAGACGTTGACTGTTGATGGAGATGATGGAGTGACTGGTGAGAAGAAGCAGACTCTCAGTCACATGTCAAGTGTGGAACATCAGAAGGTCTAGTGACCATGGAGTGTTGGACTGATACTGAGGCCTGATGAAGATGAACTGATCAATAATTGGGTGGTGAACTGAGAGAAGAAGCAGTTTGGCAGCAGATGTTGGATGAATGAGGAGCAGCTGGACGTCACCATCCTCCTCTCACACTGTGACTGGGAACACTGGACCTCTGCTGTGGGATCAACTGGCTTTGGTGCTGGAACCATCATCCAATGGTTCTAAACCAGTACTAACCTCACACTCTCCAGTTGATGGTCACTGCTGTAGACAAGATCCATCAGTGGCTTCACTCCTGAATCCTGCAGCTGGTTCCCATCCAGGTCCAGGTGTCTGAGGTGGGAGGGGTTGGACTTCAGAGCTGAGAGCAGCCAATCACAGCTGAGCTCTGACAAACTGCAGTCAATCAACCTGAATAGAGAATAAATGATGGAGAGTTTATAATGATAGAGAGATTTTCCAGGGTGTCATCACTCTGAAAATCAAAGTGAAATGTTGACTTCAGAATCTGACACTACAGAAAATGTCACCTTGAAATTAAATCCTCAGTCCAAAACTAATGTGTGTTGAAATGATGTTTGGTCACATGACCACTGATGACCTGTTTTTCCTTTTCCTTTTTTTTTGTTTTTTTTGTTTTTTCTTCAAACATGAACAGAATGAAGTTTTCATATTCTGGATGTCATTTTGATATGAATAAACCTTCAGTTCAATGTTTATTCAACATGTGTGATGAACTGTGTTTGGTGCTGAAACCATCATCCACTGGTTCCAAACCAGTACTGACCTCAGAGTTTACAGTTTACAGTCTGGACTCTGCAGAAAACCACTCAGTTCCTTCACTGATGAATCCTGCAGCTGGTTCCAACTCAGGTGCAGCTCTCTGAGGTGGGAGGGGTTGGACTTCAGAGCTGAGAGCAGCCAATCACAGCTGAGCTCTGACAAACTGCACCCCTCCAACCTGAATAGAGAATAAATAATGGAGAGTTTATAATGATGGATGAGTTTTTCCAGGGTGTCATCACTCTGAAAATCAAAGTGAAATCGACTTCAGAATCTGACACTACAGAATAAAATGGGAGAGGGAGGGCGAGCGAACGAGTGCTGCACTGCAGAGTCCATTACTGGCTCTTGATGATGTTGCTGTCTGGGCCCCCTTGCACCAAAGTAGGATTGCGTCATCCAAGATGAGTCACTAAGCCTTCAGCGTTCAACCAATCCACAACACGTGTGTCCAGGCTTCATGGGTCGCACTAAAAGCCATCCAGGGTGAGAAGACACGGATCCATCAAGCCAGGTGAAAGCTGTCCTGGATCAGTGCACAATTCTCGCGGCTTCCTTCCATAGACCCCCGTTATGGAGCTGGGATTGACGGATTGGCCATCTTTGACCTCCTCAGAAGCCTCCATGAGGATTTGCGCCTGGGACGGGGATTCAGACTCTCTACCGTCCAGTGTCACAACAACAACCTCGTGTTACTCTTTGATGTGTCTTCATGTTTCTATAATAATAATAATAACAATAAACTTTATTTATATAGCACTGCTCATACACAACATGTGCAACCCACAGTGCTTAACAAAATAAAACAAAACAAAACAAAGAAAGGTAATAATAATAAGAAGAACAACAACAATCATAATAATAACAATGAGAAAAAATAAAAAGCTCCACTGCCCCTCCCCCCACCCCATACGGACCCACCCCTCCCCACCAACGCACACAGACAAACGCCCACCCCTATATTCACACAGACATTAGATAACACGGCTTGGCACTGAAGAATCTGATGAGGAAAGGCCACTATGGGGAGCCGTCCACACAAGGGGGCACCATGGCCTGCAGCGCCCCTATGGGCAGACCAGGCGTAGCTCCCACCGTGAAGGGCCCCCCATGAGGAAACACTGGCACTAAAAGTATAAAAGGGAGAATAATCATAATGAGAAATAAACCAAATACATAAAAATAAAGTGTGAAACAGTGGCATAAAAATGGGTAACCATTATAAAAGTATAAAAATCAATTGAAGGTAATAAAAGGCATAAAAATAGTAAAACGGCATAACATTAGTGGAGTAAGAGAGAGAAGAGTAAAAGAAGTCAGTTAAACGGCAGGTTAAAAAGGTACGTCTTGAGCCTCCCCTTAAAAATATCAACAGTCTCTGCGGCCCTGAGGCTCTCTGGCAGGCTGTTCCACCGAGTAGGGCCGTAATGGCTGAAAGCAGCCTCACCATGGGTTTTTTTTTGACTCGGGTAACAGTTAACAGGCCAGTGCCAGAAGACGTAGGATATGATGAAAGCAGGTCAGTTAGATAAGATGGGCCAAGACCGTTGAGACATTTAAAAACTAATAAGAGAACCTTAAAATCAATCCTGAAGCGGACGGGGAGCCAAAGCAGCGACTTTAAAAGCGGTGTATTGTGTTCCCTTCCTCTGGTCCTAGTCAGCACACGTGTGACTGAGTTTTGTAGTATTTGTAGACTGTAAACACTCTTTTTGGGAAGACCAGAGAGCAGGGCATTGCAATAATCTAGTCTACAAGAAATAAAAGCATGCATTAGCACCTCCGTGTTGGCCTGAGAGAGGAACGGGCGGATTCTGGCTATTTTCTTTAGATGATAAAAACCTATCTTTGTAATATTTTTTATATGTGGAACAAAGGTGAGCTCAGAATCAAAAACAACGCCCAGATTCTTTACAAATTGCGAGGGTTTAAAATCCCGACGTTTTGGTAAAAGTTCCTCTCTCCGGCCTTCAGGACCAATAACTAAAACCTCAGTTTTGTCCTGCTAAGCTGTAGGAAATTCTCTGCCATCCATGATTTGATATCTAAAATACAGTTTAAAAGGGCATCAATTGGCGCTGTGTCATCAGGAGACACGGCAATGTACATTTGTGTATCATCAGCATAGCTGTGGAAGCTGATGCCGTGTTTCCTTACGACGTCCCCCAAGGGAAGCATGTACAGATTAAAAAGAACCGGACCTAAAATTGACCCTTGGGGGACCCCACATCTAATTTCATGCATTCTGGAGGAGCACGTATCCATACTTACAATGAAACATCGATCTGTGAGATAAGAAAAGACTCAACTTGCTATTTCATACACCACACAGATATGTCATCTACAGCGGTCTCACGCAGCACAACAGGGACAGATATGCATTTCACAACCACCACAGAGGACATCATCTCAAAATACAACAACGTGTTTGAAGGCCTTGGCTGTCTTCCTGGTGAACTACACCTCGAGGTGGACCCCGACATTAGGCCTGTGCATCAGGTGCCACGACGAATTCCCATTCCGCTCAAACACAAAGTCACTGAAGCCATACGATCCATGGAGAAGAATGGCATCATCAAAAGAGTCACAGAGCCAACACAATGGATCAGCAACATGGTTGTCATAGAAAAGCCAGGAAAGCTGCGCACCTGCATTGATCCCAGCGCACTCAATAAAGCTCCACGGCGGTCACACTACCAGATGCCAACAATAGAGGAGATACTCCCAGACATTGCAAAAGCAAAAGTATTCTCCGTGCTTGATGCCAAAGATGGCTACTGGCAAGTCAAACTTGAAGAAGAGAGCAGTTATCTGACCACCTTTTGGACCCCGCTTGGCAGATTCGGGTGGCTAAGGATGCCTTTCGGCATAAAACCAGCTGCAGAAGAATATCAACGCAGGCAACATGAGGTGTTGCAAGGCCTGACTGGTGTAAGTGTCATTGCAGACGACATTCTTCTCTACAGCTGTGGAGACACTTCAGAAGAGGCACTAACTGACCATGACAGAAACCTGACTGCCTTGCTGCAGAGGGCCAGGGAGGTCAATCTAAAGCTCAATAAAAAGAAGCTGAAACTAAAACTATCCAGTGTCCAATACATGGGACATCTTCTCACCACAGAGGGCCTTCGCCCCAGCCCAGAGAAGGTGGCAGCGTTTCAACACATGCAAACACCCACTGATGTTAAATCGCTACAGAGATTCCTGGGGTTTGTAAATTATCTTGCCAAATTTCTTCCTCATCTCTCAGATGTGTGCGAGCCTCTCCAACGCCTGACAGATAAGGACGTGGAGTGGACATGGCTATCACAACATGAATCTGCCGTTGACACTGTGAAGCAATTAATCACATGACACCCAGTACTCAAGTACTACAACCTGCAGGAAGAAGTCACACTACAGTGTGACGCCAGCGAGACAGGCCTAGGTGCAGCTCTTCTCCAGAATGGGCAACCTGTTGCATTCGCCTACTGAACAGAGATATGCGCAAAGGTGGTGTACAAGCAAGGGAAGGATCTTCATGTGGCAGATTTTCTGTCGAGGACTTAACAGCCAAACACACAGCATGCCCACATGCAAACACCTGCCACCATCTATGCCATGGGCCTCACCACCGAAGACCTACAACGAGTCGACCACCTCGCAGACACGAATATTTCAACAGCTACACTGGAGTCCATTAGAACTGCCACAATCAAAGATCCACTATGTTGTGCACTGCAGACTTACATATTGAAAGGGTGGCCCACAGCTACACAAGCAGTAGCTCCAGAACTGCGACCTTTCTACTACTCTGACTACTGGGAACTAGATGAACTTTCAGACACAACTAGTGATGTTCTCTCTGACACGGGGCTTCGAACCACGCCCCACAACTCGGTAGGGTTTGTTTCTGAAGCACTGCTCCGGAGCTTGCTTCAAATCACGTGACTGATGACGTTTGAACCACTTCACTGCTTCATTCAGACTGAATCAGCTGGCTGGTTTGGTTCAGTGGGCGAGGCTTTGAAAGACTGGCAGGTCTCAGTTGAGTTTAAAATGGATGAAACGGCGCAATGCGTTGCCTATCTGGTCGATACCTTTTGGATTGATTTGATCAGCTTTCGTATTGCTTTCGGTTTGCTTTCTTATTGCTCTGCAACGGAACCAACCAGGAAGAGATCTCAAGTCTGGGAGCATTTTGAAATCGTGCCGCCGAACAAGGTCATTTGTTACAAGCGTATTACTCAACTTATTCATACAATAACAAATAAAAGCCCTGAAAATGCTGAGTCAGCTGTGCGCCGGTTAAAATCTGAGTGTGCGGCATTGTTGCGGAATGTACCGCATGAAGAGGAGCCGCCATCTACTTCGAGAGCACAGCCAGAACCAGCTGCATCTTCCCAAGGTACAAAAATTATAGAATTTGGATCAATAGACTTTATTTGTATTTTTTCATGTACAGACTAAACTTTATCTAATGTTTCATTTTCAGCCATTGACCTGTGGAAGCTGTTGGACCGGGACGCTGAAGAAGCGAGGGCATCCAGCAATGCTACTGCTGATGCCATAGTGGAGGTGCAGTGTTATCACAGGACCCTCTGGTGGACTGGATGACACACAAAGCTGTATACCCAAACCTATACAAGCTAGCAAATAAGTACCTGCCTGGCAACACCAGCATCCTCTGTGCCCTGCGAGAGGGTGTTTTCGAAAGCTGGGGAAATAGTTTCCGAAAAGAGAAACACCCAAGCACCTTAAGCCCATACACCCCATCTGTACATAAAATATATAGAAAAAAGAAAAAGGAAAAAATGTATGTATATATATATATATATATTCCCTGGTGGAAGATGACTGGGACAACAGTCAAACAGACAGCAGACTCGAGCACATAGTTGGTGACAGGAGGGAAGGGGCTTCAGAACTAGAACGGGCTCCAGTGTTGACTGATGTGCCAAGTGTCCCCCAATCTGGACATTTAGGCCTCAAGCAGACCAGAACCAGATCCAACATAAAACCTCCTGAGAGGTACCGCAAAGACTTTGTTGTTTAAACTTTCTGAAGAAGGAATGTCATCTTTTGTTTATTTCTGTGCCACTTTGTTCATGTGGACTGTTCATTTTTTTCCTAATGTTTAGGAGAGTGAACTAGTCATTTCTGTTTAACCTGTAGCCAGCTATTGTTGTTGCTGGCCACGTAACTCTCATCCGGTCACTATTGTCCATTTTCAACTGCTTTCTTTCCATATGTTAAAGGAGATGTTACGAAAGTTAACCACTAGATGGCAGCCAAGTTCCATGCAATATGCAGAGACATCTGGTGCGAGTTGATGACGTTGGCTTCCGGGTGTTTTACCTGATGAGCACTGTTATAACTTGCGGCCATACAATAAAAGTAGCGTATCTACAAAGATTGCCTGACTGTATAAAAGAAAGAACGAAACAAGGACAGGAGTTGGGGAAAGAACACCTCACCCCATCAACAACCACAGAATCAACGAGGCAAACGTCCCTGTCACTGTCCCGCCACAAGGGGCGAAACGTCAATGAATGGTAGTTCATGGTTGATGACCCTGCAGCTGACCCATGGGCACCGAAAGAAGTGCGACAGGCAGCAATGCCAAGCAGGAAATGTCTCCTACCTGTACATTTACAGTAAGTCATAAAATAGCTATATTGCATTTATTTTTCAGTGTTTTAAGAGTCCTTTCATTAAAAAGCTAAATACCATGAAGACACATATTTTGTGGAAACACACCCACTCCCACATTCAGGTGGAGGTCCTCCACCCCCGCGAGATGTCCCGGTGTTGAAACTGTAGGAGGCGGCGACTCTCACTGGAAGTGTCGGGACTGTTCTTCGCTGTAGGGGAGCGCTCCTCGTGGAGCAACTCCACTTCCGGTGTAGGGAATGCATTATGCAGCGTTTTCTTGCTTTGCATCGCTCCTCTGATGAAGTGAATGTTTTTATGTCCTGCAGCGTGTTGTTTTTTTGTTTTGTTTTTTTGCGTTTGCACCACAATCCTTTTTTTGTACCGTTTTAAACTTGTATTTGTGTTTGTGACTTTGCGTCGTTTCCGTGCTCAAATACGCGATTGTCCCGTATTTGGCAACTAAAAAAGCTGTCCCGTAATGAACTGAGACGTGACGCACTTGACTTTGTCTCCACTCCGCCGCTCCGGCAACCCCAGTGTCCACGCTGAGAACTCTGTCCTCCGCAGTTCTTGGCATTTCGGCTCGCATTCCCAGAGGTGGGCAATGGGCATTCATTGGATCAGGACTACGTTGAAAAGATGGCCGCCGTGAGGCACACTCAGCACACTCGGCTCTGACCTATATTGCTACGCCGCGGTTTGTACCTCCACCCTGAGCACAAATACCATCCAGAGTTTTTACCAGAGACTAATATAACAGAGCACCAACAGTTGCTCACATTCTGTTCCACTCCTGGACACCGGAGTATCTGCAGATACCTGGCAAAGTTTTATCCAGGATACGTTTTCACCTCAACGGGCCCAGAAATGGGCCCGCGCTGGTAAGTTTCGCTGTTTGCCGGACCTAAACCCACTCTGATCTAAGACAACAAAACGCAGCGGACTCCTCTTTGGAGTCCTCGCGTGTAAGTTTTCCACTGCGGCCCACAGCCATAAACACCAGTAAAAGAGCTACGAGCTACGCCGTTTTGCTGTTGCTGCCAGAGTTTCTTTTCTGGTTTCCAGATTGTCCCGCCTGCCCCCCGCATGGCTCCACTTACCTCCCCACACGAGTGTGACAGCTGTATCCACAAATCGCAGAAGATCGCGGAGCTGGAGCAGCGTATCTCCAACCTCTACTGGATCAGGGATGAAGAGATGAGGCTGGATTCTGTTGTTAGCCTGGGTCCTACTGGTCCCGATTCAGTTGGACTCGCGGATCTGGATTCAACCATCCCGATGCTCGGTCCCGGTTCCATGGACACAGATCCCGGGCTCACTGGCTCAGCTCCGGCTGAGAGATCGGCCCTAGCTCCCCAGCTCCGCGCCGACGAACCGCCTGCCGCAACGACACCTGGGCTACTGTCTTCAATTCCACCACTTAATTCCATCCGGGAGGATACGTGGCTGGTGCAGGGGGCTAAGCCTAAATGGCTGAGCGGCAGTGCGAGGGCAGCTTTCATTTTTAGCCCCAATCCAAGGCTCCGAGCTAACAGCTCCACTCCCAACCAACAGCCCTGGTCCACAGTGCTGGGAGGGCGGGGGACGCGACCCAGTCCGTTACCTGCTCCGCCTTGTGAGCTTCAGATGGACAACAAATATGACATCTTGAGTGTTGAGGACTTCCCTCCCCTCCAAAATGACCATCTCGCCTCCTCTCTGACTGGTCCACTGCCAGCGGCCCGGGCTGTTGGGTCGTCTGCGCTGGAACCTCCAGTCAGGTCCGCAACCTCCACCTCTCGGCGCAGGTTGGTGAAGGAGGCTGCTCTCAGGGCGCGACGACGTTCTGGTGGCGCTCTGGGTCTTGTAGAGTCGTGCGGGACCCCAGCCTCCGCCGATGATGTGACACTGTGGCACCAGCGCTCGGCCCCTCGTCCTCAGCCACTGTTTGCCCCAACCACCGCCATCATTGGTAGCTCCATAATTAGAAACGTCCGTTTCTTCAATGCCACCACTCATTGTTTTCCAGGAGCCACCGTCAATGACATTAAAAACAAACTCCCGGACTTGTTGCAGTCGTTCCCACACTCCATTAAACGTTTGGTCCTGCACGTTGGAGCCAATGATGTGCGTCGTCGGGAATCCGAGCTGCTAAAGTGTCACTTTAACAATCTGTTTGTGGCCCTGAAGAATTGCGGGATGTCAATCTTCATCAGCGGTCCTCTCCCGACACTTGGCCTCGGAGCAGAGCGGTTCAGTCGACTCCTGCAACTTCATTCCTGGCTCCGCGCCGCCTGCACCACCATTGGTTTTAACTTCATACACAATTTTAATTTATTCTGGAATCGCCCGTCGTTTTACCGTCATGATGGACTTCACCCAAACAAATTAGTTAGCCGCACGTTAACCTCAAACATCCACTACACCATACAATCAGCGTCTCTCACACCTGCGTGACTGTCTTCGCGTCACACCCCCTGCTCAGTGCCGACCACTTCCTCTACGGAGCACCCTGTGGACATTGCCTCCTGCAGCGCCTCCCACAGGGCACGCTTCCCTAGTGCTGATAGAACTGAGCTTGCTACTGCTGTTCCACCAACACCTGCTCCCATACCTGTAATAATGAATCATCGACCATATAAACGCAACAAACACATAACCCACAACCGCACAACCCACGCTACAGGCAGACTTTCCCCCGAGACATACAGACAATTTGGTTTTAACAGAAGCAATCTTTTACATTAACCTGGCCGTGCTGAACGTGCGCTCCCTTTTAAACAAATCTTTTATCATAAATGAATTGATTTTAGATAATAAGTTAGATGGTATGCTTTTAACAGAGACATGGCTTGGCACAGAGGCTCCAGCTGTCCTCACCGAGGCTTGCCCACCAAATTTTAGCTTTTTATTTTCTAACAGGGGATGTAAGAGAGGAGGTGGAACTGCATCAATTTTTAAAAACAATTTAATGTCAAAGGAAGTTTCTTTTAACAGTTACTCATCATTTGAGTACCACGCTTTTGTTTTTAGCAGTCCACCAATTATTTGCATTAATGTATACAGACCCCCGCATTACTCAACTGCTTTTATCAGTGAGCTCTCCAACCTTTTATCAATCACACTGACAACTTATGATAGAATTTTAATAACTGGCGATTTTAACTTGCACATCGACAACAACTCTGACCCACTGTCAAGAGAGTTTTTACACCTTTTAAACTGCATGAATTTTAACTAGCACGTCACACGGCCTACTCACAACAGGGGACACACCCTGGACCTAGTCATAACCTATGGCTTGTCCACTGGTGTGTCCTCTGTTGTTGATCTGGCCGTGTCCGACCATTATTGTGTGTATTTTAACATTGCCAGTTTTAACCAACAGGAAGCCCCGGTGAGAACAGTGAGGAAACGCTGCCTTACCTCTGAGGTGGATGCAAATTTTATTGAGGTTTTAAAATGCACTCCTGCTGAAATTTTACCTGCACCCTGTGATTTTATTGTTGAAAATTTTAATAGCAAACTTAAATCCACATTAGACTCTGTGGCTCCACTTTTAACAAAAACTGTTAAACCAAAGCAGCTTTTATCCCCGTGGAGACATAAACCAGAGATTTTAAAATCAAAAAGACAATGCAGGAGTGCAGAGAGAAGGTGGAGAAAAAGCAAACTCACCGTTCATTATGAAGTTCTTCATGAACAACTAAAATGTCACAATAATACAATCAAACAGGCAAGAATCTCCCATTTTTCAAAACTTATCATAGAAAACAAAAATAATTCAAAGTATCTTTTCTCCACCTTCAACCTTTTAACTAATAATAATCTTAAAAAAAAACCCTGAGATGCCGTCTGACGCTCTCTGCGAGAACTTTGCAGGCCACTTCAGAGGTAAAATCGATGGCATCAGGTCCAGTCTTTTAGAGCATCAAAATGTATCTTTTAATACATCTGGACTGTCATTTTTATCCAAGGAAACACTGGAGAGTTTTGCCCTGGTTGATGCAAGGACACTTGGTCGAGTTTTCTCCCAGGTAAACCCAACAACCTGCCTTTTAGATCCAATTCCCACATCACTTTTAAAGACATTTTATGGATTCTTTGAGGAACAGATTTTATACATCGTAAATTGCTCTCTTCAGACGGGTGTCTTCCCTGCTGCCTTTAAAACGGCAGTGGTGAGGCCCCTTCTGAAGAAGAGCAATTTAGACCAAACTATTCTTGACAATTACAGACCTGTATCCAACTTGCCATTTTTAAGTAAGATTTTAGAAAAATTTGTTTTTAACCAATTAAATTATTTTTTAAGTACAAACAACATCTTAGAGAAATATCAGTCTGGATTTAGGATGAACCACAGCACCGAGACAGCCCTTGTAAAGATTTTAAATGATATGAGGTGTAATGCGGACTCAAATAAACTCACAGTCCTGGTGCTACTAGATCTAAGCGCTGCCTTCGATACAGTAGATCACCACATTTTATTAAACAGACTCAGAAACCTGGTGGGCCTCTCTGGTGCTGTTCTTAACTGGTTTTGTTCTTACCTCACAGATCGCTATTTCTTTGTAAGTTTGGATGCGTGTTCCTCCGGAAAACATAAAATTAAGTGTGGGGTTCCCCAAGGGTCAATTTTAGGTCCAGTACTTTTTAATCTTTACATGCTTCCCCTTGGGGATGTCATCAGGAGACACAGCGTCACCTTCCACTCTTATGCTGATGATACACAGCTTTACATTGCTGTGTCTCCTGATGACACAGGGCCTATTGATACCCTTTTAAAATGTATTTTAGATATTAAGTCATGGGTGGCAGTGAACTTCCTACAGCTCAACCAGGACAAAACAGAGGTTTTAGTTATTGGTCCTGAAGGCAAGAGAGAGAAACTTTTACCAAAACTTCATCATTTTAAACCAACACAATCTGTAAAGAACCTGGGCGTCATTTTTGACTCTGAGCTTAGTTTTATTGCGCATATTAAAAACGTCACAAGGACGGGTTTTTATCATCTTAAGAACATAGCTAGTGTCCGCCCGTTTCTCTCCCAGGCAGACACAGAGGTGCTGATGCATGCTTTTATTTCTTGTCGGATAGACTACTGCAATGCCCTGCTCTCTGGTCTACCGAAAAAAACTATCTGTAACTTACAGGTACTTCAGAACTCAGCCGCTCGTGTGCTTACTAGGACCAGGGGGCGGGATCACATTACTCCAGTTTTAAAATCACTGCATTGGCTCCCTGTGCGATTCAGGATCGACTTTAAAGTGCTTTTATTAGTTTTCAAGTGTCTTAACGGTCTTGGACCATCTTATTTATCAGATATGCTTTTATCTTATCAGCCCTCGCGGATCTTGAGGTCCTCTGGAACCGGCCTATTAATTGTTCCAAGTGTTCGGACCAGAACCCATGGAGAGGCTGCATTCAGCCACTACGGTCCAAAACTTTGGAACAGCCTGCCAGAGGGAATCAGGACTGCAGAGACTGTTGATGTTTTTAAGGGGAGGCTTAAGACTCACCTTTTTAGTTTGGCTTTTAAGTGATTTATTTAATTTGTATTTTACTTGTCTTGCTTTTTAGCTTTAAAGCTTTTAGGATTATTGAATATTTTATCTTATTTTTATCTTTACTATCTTATTTCCTGTATATCTTTTTACTTTTTACAATCTTATAGTTTTTTAATTTAGTTTAGTTTATATTATTTATTTTATTTTTTATTTATTTTCATTATTGTTACTATTATTATTCTTTTAACTTCCTTTTCCTGTATTGTTTTTAGCTCCAGTGTTTCCTTGTAGGGGGCCTGCTCACTGGGAGGGGTCTCATCGTTCTAGGGACCCTCTCGGTATGGATGATCCCCGTGGGTGGCTGTTTCCTACTACAGGTCTCTCAGTGCCTTGCCATTTCAATTTTTATTGTGCTGATTGACTGACATTTTTTATGTATTTACTTACTTATTTTTAAACTGTTCTCTGGGATGTTTTGTGTGTGTTTGTATGTGCGCGTGTGTGTGTGTGTGGGGGGGTGGTAACCTGTATGTGATTTGGGAGGACATGGGTGGATGGTATTTGCTCTATTTTTCTTTTATCTTCACTAATATTTGATTTTAATTTCTGTTAAGCACCTTGAGTTGCAAGCCTTTGTATGAAAGGTGCTATATAAATAAAATTTGATTGATTGATTGATTGATTGCTGAATGTTTTAAAAAGCTTCTGGCGCGTGGTGGTGGGGTTTAAAGCGGGTGCACTGGGCTTGGACATTAGCGCAGCCGGAGGAAGAACCCTGGTTGCGGGTGCCCGTTCATCGGCAGGTGGTGCTGTGTGTGCGTGATGGTTGTGCGTTCACCGCTTGGCTGTTAAAGCCTGGAAACTTTCTCTGCCTTTTGGACTCATACGGTGCAGCTGGAAGAAAAAAAAAAAAAATCATCATTCTGTAGGCGTAGCGGTGCGCCGCCTAATAAAAGCTCTAAAATTATTAATTAATACGTTTCTGATTAATTTTATTTTATGTGCTACATAGATTTCCTTGTGCGCTGAGAATGTGCAAGTAGTGCGCGATTGCGCAAGCAAGCAGCTTAGAGGGAACATTGGTTATGATGCAATAAAGTAAATACACTATGAGTCAGTAAAGTACCCGTTCTCTACTTGTTCTGTAAAATAGTGGTGTGTGTGTGTGTGTGTGTGTGTGTGTGTGTGTGTGTGTGTGTGTGTGTGTGTGTGTGTGCCAGATAAATATCAGCTGTTTCCCACATTGACTGATGTGCTTTTGAAACTTTGATCTTGTCTTTATGGTGTTGACTTTCTAAATGTCTGTGGTGAATACATGGAGAGCTTGACAGAAGAGAAATCTACTAACAAGCAGAGACTTTATCTGGATTGTCTTGTTGCTTTATTGCTTCAATTCAACAGTTGATCATTGACTTGACATTGTTATGCAGTATAGACTGATGGTATATTTCATGACTTATTGATTGACTGTTGTCACATTGAGCCAACAAGCAGAATCAAAAGACAAAATTCTCTCACAATATTTACATGCATTCATCTGATTGTTGACAAACGGATCAACAGTCAGAAGGTTGATCAGATGGATGAGTTGTTGAAAGGTCAAAGGTCAGGGCGGAAAGGTCCAGAGTGGAAACAGACCTCAGCTGTGTTTCCACAGTAATAAAGTTGTCATGTGGACTAATGACACATTATTAATCTGCGGGATGAATGGGCTGCAGAGGAAGAGAAAGAACGTGGCACAAACATCCAGCAGGTGGACAACAGTCACCAGGAGCACCAACAGGAAGTGGCGTCCAGGCCCCGCCCACCCTGTGATTGACAGCCGGAGACACTGGGTAACAAACGTGAAGACAGAAGAAGAATCAAAGGTGAGAATTCAGCTCAGAGTCTCTCTGACGACTTCAGTCACACTTTCATCAACTCAGCTGAAGAACCTGAAGGAACATAAAGTCCAACATGTAGCGGCTGAGTGAAGGAGGTCTGGACTCTGTGGAGGAGCTCCAAGGTTCCAGAGACGCTGTAGAAGGACAGAAGACCTGCTCTGTGGTCCAGGTACACTCGCACTCTGGAGGACCGAGGACCTGAGACACGAGTACTCATGTTGTTGTGACGAAACCAATATTCACCTGGGTAACAATATAAACTCCAGGATTTGTCATTTGCTGTGTCTCAATTCAGGTTCTGCACCCTTGAGGCCGAGTGTCCTCCGTCTGAAGGAAGCGTTCTTAGAGTTCCCAGCCTAGAAGGACGGACCAAACCCCGCCTCCCCGGTAACCACTCGGGACGGTCTAGCCTTCGGCGTATTTCCTCGTTTCGTCACCGCCGTTCCCTCCGGCTGGCCAACCCCGGAAGTGACGTTTCTATAGTATCACGCTAACCATTGGTTTGCCATCTAACAATGCCGTTGAATGTTCAAATAAATAAAATCCTACGTTAAAAACTGGATACTTTATGTGAAACGTCAATATTTAGATTTATATGTCGTGTCTTAACCAGTACATGCCGCTAATTTCAGCTGACTTCCCAGGATCCCACGATGCTTTGCAGCAGCACGCAAAGCATCATGGGATACCCAAGTACGCAAAGGATAGTAGCGGTGTATCCTTGGAATCGGCTAAAACGAGTGCGTATTTACGAGTGCGCATTTTGAGCGTCCTAAACACCCTCGGGAATTGGGACAAGCCTTCGCGCAGTGCGATGACGCAACTTCCTTTCAAAATGCGCACTTCAAGGATGCAGAACCTGAATTGAGACACAGCAATTGAATCCAAATCTACTTTCCTCTGACCTTCCTGCTCTGCCAATGTTCCTGTAGGCCACTGCTACACCAACCCCCTAAAATAAACCACAGAAGTCCCTCCCCCTTCTCCACTCAACCTCCCAGTAACATCGTCCAGTCAGACCTTCTCTACTCAGGACCTGCTTCTTGTCAGTGAATCTGTCTGGATGATCACAATAAGACTGAACTTCCTCCATGAATGTCACTTTTCTGTTCTCCTCAGATAATAACAGACGTTTGTGCACTGTGCAGAACTTGCTGTATTTCATCTCTCAGCTTGGTCCAGCTGCTGCCACGTCCTCAAAGTATCTCAGAGGACGCATCTCCAGGCTGGAGGAGTCTGGAGACGCACTGAGTGCTGGCAGTGAGGAGAACCTGTGGAGAAACTGGCTGTGGTCCAGTGTGTGTGAGATCTTCTCCAGCTCAGCGTCTCTCCTCTTCAGCTCCATCATCTCCTGCTCCAGCTTCTTCTCAAGCTCTTTGACTCCACTCACTGCTGCCCCCTGTGTGGATCTGACCTGCTGCTGCACCTCAGAGCGTCTTTTCTCCAGCAGACGGATCATCTGGGTGAGGATCTTCTCGCTGTCCTTCACTGCTTTATCAGCAGAGCCGTTGATGGACTCCACCCCCTTCAGGTCTTCCTCTGTGTGCTGGATCTTCTGCTGGATCTTCTGCCTGGTCTCCTCCAGCTCTCTCTGCCTCCCAGGCCTCTGTACTGCTGCTGACACTGTCTGATGACCTTTATGTTCATCCATACAGCATAAAGCACAGATGATCTTCTGATCAGTGCGGCAGAACATCTTCATCACCTCATCATGACGAGGGCAGATGTTCTCCTGGAGCTGCTGGCTGGGTTCCACCAGCTTGTGTCTCTGTAGGGGAGCAGCATCACGATGAGGCTGGAGGTGAGAGTCACAGTAGGAGGCCCGACAGACCAGACAGGACTTGAGGGCCTTCAGTTTCCTCCCAGTGCAGACATCACAGGCCACATCTCCAGCTCCAGCATAGCAGTGATCAGCAGGAGCATCTTGGAGTCCAGTCCCCTCCCCCCCCCCCGCAAAGAAACTTGGCACGTTAACTTTGCCGACACGTTAGCGTAGCGCAACAGCGATAGCGTGCTTCCCTCCCCCCGTCAACGTTAGCGCAATTTCCAACCAGCACTGCAGAGAGAAAGGCAATATCCAGGTGGAGTGAAAATACATCCCAGTGCCCACCATCACAGGCATATAGACGTAGATAAGATAAATTTACATAAAATACCAGAATGTTTGTCAATTTTTCATTAAAACATATTTTATTTATTTAGTTAGATAAAAATGTTTCCTCCCAGCACAATATGTATTTGTTAATTTAACTCACATTCCTGCCATCATCTTAACACAATTCAGTGTCACTTTTAAGTTGGAAAAGCATAATAATTAAATTACTTAAATGGCACATTTCAAGTAAAACAGTTGCGATTTAGTCTATTTGTGGTGGTATGTGAGTTATACTTCCCATAAAAAGACTTCCTTTTACATCAAGAATATTTAAATTTTTCATAGATGACTCCCAAAGAGACAGACATATTCTGTCAAGTTCTAACCTGAAGACCACTCTGTCTGGTCCAAAAAGAATTATATTGAATTGAGAGCAGCTGTTCTTATTCTCTCTTTTTTGAGAGAGATTTGCTCAGATTTTCAGTTGACCTGTTGATTTGATTTCTCTGATTAAAATTAAAACAAAGTCTGATATTTGGCAGCTTGTTTAATTCTTATACATAGGTATAAAATACATTTTTTATAATAACATTCACGAGTTTTCGTTGTAAAAGTCATCATTTTCATATACACAAGTTGGACATCTAAAAGTATCGGTATCTGTATTGGTATCGGGATACTAGCCTTGGTATCACCTGGTATCGTATCGAAAGGAAAAATAGTGGTATCGCACATCCCGACTTCCACACACACACACACACACTATACTGTAAATGGCTGCAGTTTCCTTTACAAAAGTGCTACAGACGTCATTCAAACATCCATGTGTTTGTCTCATCAAGACCTATATTTTACATTTGACAGCCACTTAAAAAAAAATGCAGGTCAAAAATATGCATCATTTGCATACACAGGCATATGATGATTAGACCTCTTCTCCCTCTTTGTCAACACACAAATGCCTGCAGTTTCCTTTAGAAAAGTGCTACAGACGTCATTCAAATACCTACGTGTTTGTCTCATCAAGGCCAATATTTTACATTTGACAGCATCCTCCAAAAAAAAAATGGAGGTGAGAAATCTGCATCATTTGCATAGACTTCTTTCAGCAGATGTCGCCGGGCGTCGGCAGAGGACGGGGGTCAATTGCGGGCGTCGACAGGGGTCAGGCGTCATCGGGGGTCATCGGGCATCGCGTCGGCCACGGCGGCTCAGTCCCGCAAACGCTGCTTGCAGCTTTAATTTATTGTTTTGATTTAATTTAATTTATTAGTGTTAATGGCTGCTGAAAAAAGGGGATGAATAGTTCAAATTCGAGTTGAAAGTAAAATATACAAATGTTGGTAGTACTAGTAATCATTACTAAGTACAGTTATGCCCATCTGTTATCTTTGTTGGGCTTGAGTTTATGATTATTTTTTTTACCCTGTGCATCTTTTTTTTTGTTAGTAGTACTTGTCATTGCTCCAACACGAGTAAACATGTTGCGTCCCACTAGATGGCGCATTTGCCTTATTTACAAGCACCACGGTCATCGGAGCTGATCGCTGCCACTCACAGCAGCGTGCGTCTACTAAGGTCTACTAAGATTCCACAATCTATTACACCTCGTGAGCAAAACAGGCTACAGGTAAAATTAAACATCTTCAGTTGAGCAACTCAGGCAATTTAAAGTGATTTAAAAACAAACAAACACTATAATACTAGGAAAATAATCCTCTATATGTCAATAAATACAACAGATTGAGTATTCATTAAAAAAAAAAAAAAAATGCTTACTTTAAATAAGAAAATCCAACAAACCAACAAGTGCAACACTAAAAAGCAAACCAACAATTAAAATAATGCTTAATTGCCTTAGCTTCGTCCCACACTTATCAGCTTAGCTACTAAGAATAACACACATTATTCACCTGGACAGAAGGAGGTTCTGAGGAACGTGTTGGTCCTGGAGCTTCCTGGTCAGGATGTTCGGGAGATCCCTCGGGCTCAATGTCTGCAGTGCCAACATATTTTAGAATTGCTCCTGCAGAAACAAAGCTCACTAGATCATCAAGCAAAACCGATCAGAAGCACATTTTCCTATTTTATTATTACAGTGATGTTGCAGTAATATAGGAAAATTAAAAATGTATTTGTTTTTAAATTAAACATTATGATTGCAGTGTCCCTTTAAAGCTTTTACCCAATTACAAAACTGTCACTTTTAAGAGTTTTTGGCATTACTTTACACACTGTACTAGTTAAAGTAATAAAACTAAGATAAATGACCCACTACCACAATAGTCTAAAATAGTCAACACCATGCCAAAAAAAGTATTTCCATAAAATATTTCTTTGAATTATAAAACAGTAGCACATTTCTAATGAAGGGCCTACAAAATACAAACTAAGCTTAGTAAATTCATCCTAAGTTAAGGCTAAAATAACATTAAGAGTCAAATATGTGAGAGACAACTTCCACTGAACAATAACAGGGGACTGACTACAACAACAACTACAACATGCCCTCCCTCCCTCCCTCCCTGTTAGAATGTGAATGAACGGGTGTGGAGTCAATCAGTCATTCCCATGGCAGGATAGGCCAACTTGACAGGATATGGTCAACTTTCATAAAACAAACAAAAACGCTGATTCATGACGAACAAATATTAGCCAGCCAGCTAACATTTATCCGACGCTAGCTAGCTGGCTAGCAGGACAAATAAACAAACTTGGGGGGGGGGAGACAACAGCGTTTCACCTCCACCTCTCCAGCCCACATCACAAACAAATAACTTACCTTTCCCCTTTGCAAGTTTTTCTTGATCAGTTTTCTTTTCCTTCCGTTTTTCCGCACCGCTGGGATAAGTCCATTTTGATGCCATTATGGTGTCTGTTTGTTTTTAATCCTCTCGCTAACGGGAACGAATGGTAGCTATCAATCATTCACATCATACCTGTCGGCGTCGCCGGCCCGCTACGTCACAACCTGCGTGACAGTGCGGCAAGCCCCCAGAGTCCAAGATGGCGTCCCATTCCTTTCAATGAAGTTGCTCACCCAGCGCATGGCTCCCAAAAACCTTTTGACTTTCGCATTGATGGGATAATAGAGCATGCGCAGTTGTGTCAGTGTGGAGATCGTCACTGACAGACGTGCGCGCTCACGAACCGTACAAAATTCAACATGGAAATGAATGTATTTTTTACGGAACAACTGACGATTGTTGTTTCAAAATTTTATCAATAATAATGATTATTATTATCATTATTATTATTATTATTATTATTATTATTATTATTATTATTATTATTATATTAATAAAATAGTATTATTATAATAATATACTATTATTTGTGTATTAAACAAGTGAGCAATGTGCCACTGAATAATAAATGATAATTCTTTGAAGCAACTCTCTATGGACCATAACAGCACTGCCACACATATTTTTTTAATTAATAACCTCTTTGGAAAGCAGACAAAGTAATAAAATGATTGGTCTATTTATTTCATCAGAACTAAAAAAATAAAAAATAAAAACTCAACGATCTTGAAAGTTCCTCCCTTTCTCTTGCACCTGTCGATGTGTGTAGCTAACACAAATTTGCAAATATTTTGTCGTCCTCATGGAATTAAACAGTATACCATGTTAATTTATCATCGAGTGCTCTCTCTTTTCATGCAATTCATCACTCTTAACATGTAATGCTGAATCATGAAAGCTATGGAGCAAAAAATAATAATTACATAAACGACGAGTGAAATAAAATGTGTCATTCATTCAATAAAGATTTCATTCATTCATTCATTCATCTTCTATACCCGCTTATTCCTATTCAGGGTCACGGGGGTCTGCTGGAGCCTATCCCAGCTGTCTTAGGGCGAAGGCAGGGTGACACCCTGGACAAGTCGCCAGTTCATCGCAGGGCCACATAGAGACAAACAACCATTCACACTCACATGCACACCTACGGACAATTTAGAACGTTCAATTGACCTCACATGCATGTTTTTGGAGTGTGGGAGGAAGCCGGAGAACCCAGAGAGAACCCACGCAGACACAGGGAGAACATGCAAACTCCACACACAAAGGTCCCAGGTCCGGGCCCCGGAATCGAACCCACGACCTTCTTGCTGTGAGGCGGCAGCGCTTTTATTTCATTTAACAAAGCATATCATTATTTCATCATGCATTTAATTGTTTTGTGGTCCTGTGTTTTAGTGCTTCATAATTGTATTCTGTTGTCAAATTTGCCCATCAAAGTCAGATTAGTAATCCTGTACATCAGTTTAAGGAAAACCAATTCTAGGTAATGGATTGCAGATCTGGTAGTGACCTGTTACAATGGAAAGAAATGTATACATAATAAGTACGTCTGTGTGCCCGATATTTTAGCTAACACTAAACTTTCTGCACAACTGTCTGCATTGTGTTTAAGTTTAAATTAGTTAAATATGTTTGCATACCCAATTTTAAGTAAAATTACACAAAAAAAAATATTGTACATTTATTTTTGGAATGTTTTGCTTTTTACAGCTTTCCTTTTGGGGACAGAAAAAGGTTGCACAAATGGGTGGAAAATGGGAGAAGAAAAAACTGGACACCCAATGACAACTCCAGGCTGTGTGCTCTTCACTTTGAGGAGAAATCTTTCATTTTGCGTGGTGAGAGAAAGTGCCTAACTTCAACAGCTGTCCCAACCATTTTTAGTTTCCTCAAATCAGGTAAGAGCATGTCTACCAAACAAAAGGTAAGTGAGTCACACACACACCCACACACACACGTGATTTTGATCAAATCTTTGACCACACATATTCTAAAAAATGTAAAGAGGTGTCAGAGATCTTGGAAGAAGCCAGTTTTCTCGTGATTCAGGAACCATGTGACAGCCATACTGTGTCTGATGTAGATGTAGAGGTCACAAATGATGTACAGATCACCAATGATGAAGAGGTCACAAATGATGAAGAGGTCAGAGCAACAATGAAGGGATTTTACATTGACTGTTCAGTTAACATGTTCAATGTTAAAATATTCACATGAAAAAAACTTGAAAATCATTACGGCAGACGTAAAAAAAAAATTTGTAAGAAAGTTTGAAAGTTATCTTGAAATCATTTATGAGGATACTCATTATAATATTGATGAAGTGTTATTTCATGTTTTGTTGGCTGTTTCAAGGGTTTATTTAGTTTGTTGTGACACAATCTAAAGTTCAATTTGTAAAGAAATAAAAGTTCTTGAAAAAAGAAAAAAGATAGTGGTCAAAGTGATATTAGTGTTATTTGTGTTTGTGTTTTTTGTAGTCTTGTCTGAATTTGTCCTGTTCGTTTCTGGTCTGTGTTTGTGTTCCCACTCTTGGCCTGCACCTTGTCGTGGTGAGTGGGCTTTTAACTAAGACAGGCCAATTATATATATTGTGTGAAGCCAGCAAAACAGTCATTATTATGAGAATTATAACTGAAGCACACTAAATAATACACCATCAGTCACATTTTGCTTTTCTGTTATTAATCTAATGTGTGTTATGTCAAGCCTCCACAGTGGCGTGCTGCAGTCAGGATGAGACGAACAAGGTGAATGGATGGACGGATTGATGAGCCCAGCGAGCCTCCACCATCCACAGACAAGCCAGTCCCATTTTCCACCCAGAAGGATGTCTCTTCCATCTATCTTTGCCTGCCAGGGAAATGCAACCAAACATAGTAATTACAGATGGTGTTGTCTCTGTTAAAGTGACACATGAAATAAAAAAAAAAAATATATATATATATATATATTTTTTTTTTTATATTTATGTTTTGTGATTCATGTTCATGACAATAACAATCGAACAGATTTTCTTCATTCTTCCAATGAGTTTCGCAAACAAACATGGAATTTTCCCTGGATCATACAAATACGTTTGTAGATTATATAAAGAAAATTATAAAACACATTTTTTGCGGTTTTATATTAAAGCAGATAGTCAAACGTAAATGTAGCGTGGTAATGTTGCGAAGACACATTTATTTTTGTTTTTCTTTGTTTCTTTAGAAGCTTTTATTTTGGTTTTCTGTGGAAGCACAACAGACAATACACATGTTAACGTCCGCTACTACGGTCATAGGTCTCACGAGCCACTTGAGAGACTTCCTCTCGAGCGTTATCTACTTTTTACATTTCAAAACACAGATCCATACCCGACTTCGACTTGAACTTATTAATCATGTCGTTTCCCACATTCAATCTTACTCATATACATTTAAATAGTCACATTTCTACTGAATAAACATCCCATAACGTTAAACGAACACTAACGTAACCGAGCGTCAACCCCGCCTCCTGGTAACCTAGCAACGTTCTAGCCGTTGTTTCCTCTTCGCTAGGTAATCACTCGGAGACGATACATTCAAAACGTAAATTTACCTCACATACCCTCGATCTCAGACTTCAATTACGAAACAGCCACACATACATTTGCTCTTATTTTCAACCATTTCCCCTTCTCACCTGTGGAAGCACAACAGATAACACACACGTTAACGTCCGCTACGACGGTTCGCTCCACATAGGTCTCACGAGCCACTTGAGAGACCTCTCTAGCGTTATTCCCCGGGGCGAACACGACCTCCACTGGTAGAAGTGGGTAACTGCACCCTGCTCACTGATCACTCTCACACACGCCACAAACCACAACAAAAGCAGGAACAGTGCTTTGCCACAATTATGCTACATAAACACGTCCTGGTCCCCTCTGGATCCTCTTTTACGGTCCTCGCGATCACTCTCTTGGCTGCGGTGGGCATGGTTCTGCCCGCGGTGTCTTCCTTTGTCAGGGCATTCTCTGGCCCAGTGACCCATGCGGCCGCAGATGTGGCACGCCCCCTTTTCGCCTCTGTCTCCGCTAGTCGCCCTTCGTCGGTTGTCGTTGTTCCTGTAGGGCCGTCTCGCCGTGTCACTGAGGTGCTTCATCATGGTGAGGGAGGCACGCTTTATCTTCTTGTCCTCTGCATCGCTGGCCTCCTGCAGAAGCCTCTCAGCATGCACTGCATGACGTCGGACCTCTGTCAGCCAGGCATCTTCAATCCCCACGCAGCAGCTTCTGTTAACTGCTTTGGCGATCTGGGGGAGCAGCCCTTGTCTGAAAGCAGTGATGAGGCTGGCCGTTTGGTTGACGGCAGTCCTGATGAACGTGGCGACGCTGCGGCGTCGGTGCTGGAGTGCGCAGGGTTGTACGGTGGTAGCGTTGGATGAGGGCAGGCGGGAGGAGGGAAGACAGGCATGTCCAGGAGAGGGTCCCTCAGGCCTGTAAGAGAAGGATACAGACGATTTGGTGCATTTGAATGCTCGTGTGTGAGTGGCTCCTTTTCTCCCTCCTCTGGGGAGTGTGTGTGAGTGTGTGCACCCTCTGCCGTTATCTCTGTCACCCCTGTGCTCCAGCGCCCAGCGCTGTTCACACCTTTCTTTACTTGTTTCCTGTCCCTGACCTCTGCTTCAGGTTTCCAGAATGAAAAACACCTTTCATGATCTTTGATGATTTGAATCTCCCACCTGGTTGGGTTTTTCTTTTTTGTAACCTTTCCCTCGGCTATATTCAGTTTATCCCGGAGGTTTCTCAATTCCTCCATACTCAGTGATCCCCCCTCTGGGAAACCATACTTTTCAACCCAAACATCCAACATATCAAGACAATCTGGACCGTATTTTTTCCGCATGTCGTCCACAATTTGTCCCCCCTGGGGAACTGCAGCAGCCACTTTGCTCTGGTTCTTCCCCATCCCTGTCTAGACTTATTACTTGTAGCTGCACAGGCGTCCCTGTGCCCCCTTTTTTTACTCAGGCGCAAAAAGGTAGAGAAAGAATTCACCCCTTCAGTACTTAGTCACCAAAGGTTTTGCCCGCTCAGCCCTCACCAACCTTCTTGGATATCTGGTGAGCGGGACAGGCCCGCGATATGACCTTGACTGGCGCGATATTATGATTTAGCGTACGTTACGCTCAACGTCATTCCGTGCGGCAGGTAAAAAAAAAGGTGGTGTTGTCCCGGGTGTCCCAATTCCATCGCAAGCCGATCAGAGCCGATTATCACCCGGGTCGTTTGTCGGGTTGGTTGACCCGTTTTGTCGTGCAACAGCTGAAACTGCAAACTGCAGGCTTCAATTTACCGACGCCTTACACATGTGATGGCATGGAGACTGTGCATTGTAGCAACATCAGTCCCCTCAGAGAGAATCTTCTCCAAAACAGGGCAGATATTTACAGAGAGAAGAAACAGGATCAGCCGCACAAAGATGAGGCTCTTGGTTTTTCTCATTGTCAATCTTCACTAAAGGACAAAACTGTTATCTGAATGCTGATTTTTTTTTTTCTTTTTGTTTTACACATTTTAATTTATATTTTGTTGTGTGAGTTTCTGTAAGCGTATGTTGTTTGACTTTACATTTGTGTAGTAGTAAAAAACTAAACGTTTAAAATTGGTAATAGTTATTTAGATAGAGGCACCTAGACCCACCTGTGGGTCATAACACCCCCTCTCTTAAGAACTAAACCCTATTAACATACCTACAAACAAAACTAAACAAGAAAAACCTCAGTTCCCCTGAAATAAGAATTCCGCAGCTAGTCCACATGTACACATGATAACGCATCTGCCAACACATTATCAACCCCCCTTCCTGTGGTAAATCTGGAGATTGAAGTCTTGCAGGAGCAGAGACCACCGCATCTACGGCTGGTTTGATTGCGCATCCTATCCAGGACCACGAGGGCATCATAGTCTGTAAAAACCTGACCCCAAATTAACATCAAGATGGGCACTGTCAGAAGGAGAGCCAAAGCTTCTTTCTTAACTTCCCAGAATTGACTCTGTGTGCGTGCTGCTTAGTTGTGGCATGTCCCTCTACTTCTATGTCATGGTGCAAAACTGACGTACGGCGGGGGTGGTCAGAAAACAATAGTGGGTGGCTCTCAATTAATTTAACAATATCATGACGGGCTGATGCAGGCAAATGGGACAAAAACAAGCTTAAATTATTCATAATTTCAGAGTTTCCCAGGCGCGCCGAATGAACACCGATTTTTTTTTTTTTTTTTTCATGAGCCCTCCCTCCGCCAATGGGCACGGAGGGGGCGGAGGCTCAGGCGATACATTTTTCCTAGCGACGTAACGCCCGGTTCACACTGGAGGCGGAAGCGCCACAAAGCGCCGCAAAGTGCCGAGCGCTTCCATTCGGCGCCCATGTTAAGCAATGTAGTAGTTCACACCAGACGCGAACAGGCGCGCGGCTCCCCTCGCGGATCGCGCCATGCATTTAACGTCAGTTCACTGGACGTGGAAGCGAAGCGGCGCCGAGCGCTTCCATTCGGCGCCCACGTTAATCAATGTGGTGGTTGCGCGGCTCGCGGCATGCATTTGTTGTTTCGGCGTCTGCTCTATTTCGTGCGCGAGCCGCGAGCGGTCCTCGTCAATAGTACAGGAAGTCGCTCAATAAAAACGAGAAAATCCGGTGAATTTTCAAAATAAAAACCCAATGACAAATTCGATCATATATCATATTTGTATGTTATATTTGTCAGTACATTGTATCAGAGTGCGAGAGAGTTTAAACACACACACACACACACACACACACACAGAGGAAGACTTGATCAAAATACGTCTGTTTGATCCTAGAGATGCCGGTCAATGATCATTGTGAAAGAGGTCTTGTCTTGAGATGGACACCTGAGTGCGTGTTTCTATTTATTTACACACACACGCACAAAAGTGAGCTATGGAGCGGGCTGGCTACGGGGCGAGGGGGGGCAATGACGAAAATGATTTTTATTTTATTTTTTTTAAAGAAAAAAAAAAGAAGTGAAAAAGTGGGAGTGAAAAAAAGAGTGCAGCTGAGCAGAAGCGCTTGTCGACCGTCGCGGAGCTGTTCGCGTCTGGTGTGAACCATTTGGTGCCTCGCTCGCGAAATTCGTTGGCGCGGCGCTTCCGCTTCCATTGAAATGAATGGCACGAGCCGCGCGCCTGTTCGCGTCTGGTCTGAACCACTACATTCAGTGCGTTTACATGGCACTAGAGAAAATCGAATTATTGCCTTAGTCCGATTATGATCGGAGAACTCACGTGCATGTAAACACCTTACTCCGATTATGATTGGAGTTTGAGAACTCCGATTGGAATCGGAGAACTCCGATTGAGACACCCAGATAATGCGATTGGAATTCGAATTTCTCTGCCATGTATACGCCTTAATCGGACTATTAACTGGACAATGCGAGTGCGCATGCGCCACGCCTCGCTCTCGCGACTCATGACCGCACAACTACGTCGTCTAACAAAACAGACGGTGCGAAACAACCTGGCAAACGCGAATAAGAATGTTGACATTTGGAGAGAGGATGAGACCGGGGCGATGCTTTCTCTTCTAAAAGAGATGGACATATTAAAATAACGCGCAACGGAGACCTTTTTAAAAAGGGTAGCGCAGCAAATGCAGGGCTCCGGCTTTGCGCACCCCTGAACAAATATGTATTCCTTCGTATTTATATTTCTACCTTTTCGTTCACATTTTTTGTAAGTTAGAAGAATTTCAACTTTGTAAATAAAAGCACAGCAAAGAGATGTTTTCCTGATTTGTTTTTATTTGGGTAATTTCGCTGTTATTCTGCTGGAAACGGCGTGCAGCGGCACCAGCTTCCTCCACGGTCGGCACTTTAATGAGCGTGTGTATAACTGAAGACACCGTTCCTTTGCAAAACCTGTACACAAACTCTCCCACCAGTCTGCGCAGAACCCGAATCAAACAAGAACGAGAGTTTGGGGTCCGTAGCGACGGCACAAAGCGTAGCATCGAAGTGTTGTTGTAGCCCTCCAACAGCAAACAACGTTCTTGTCTGCCTTTTAAAATAACCAGAAGCACAAGAAATAGGGTACACCTTATCTGCAAAGCAAGTAACACGTACATTATGAACTATCGTTCCATATCATAATAGATTTAATATGTCAACCGAAAGCAGCTGACCGGCTGAAAAGACTCACTCCACCCCCTAGTGTTGGGAGGAGGACCCATCAATAATTTGAATTTCTCAGCTGCATGTATACGGGGACCAAGGTGAGAACTCCGATTGGACGAGAAAACCGAATGATTGCTTAGTCCGATTAAGCTCTGCATGTAAACGCACTGATTGATTAACATGGGCGCTGAATGGAAGCGCTCGGCGATTCGCAGCGCTTCACTTCGCGGCGCTTCCGCGTCCTGTGTGAACCGGGCGTAACTTTTCAACATTTTGACGTGGCAGACGCGGGACGATCGTTTTCTATCAGGAATGTGCACTACGTAATCTGTATCGGAAAGTTTGCGCTCCACGACATACGGACCAGAAAAACCAGCCTGCAAACCGGAACCGGGTAACGGCAACAATACCAACACTCGGTCGCCTGTCTCAAAAACTCGAGCCACAGCTTTCTTGTCAAACTGCCGCTTCATTTTAGACTGGCTGGCGACAAGAGTTTGGTGAGCAGTTTCACAAGCACGATGCAAGCGTTCACGGAAAAAAAATGACATAATCTAACACATTATTCTCTACTCATTTAACATCGGAAAGCCACTTACCCCTTAACAGACGCAAGGGTCCTCTCACCGAACACTAAATCAGCTGGGCTGAACCTGAGGGACTCCCACACATACATTCGACGACTGAAGATACACTTTATGCTGCGGAACCATCACTGTGCTCATTTTAACCCCCCCCCCCACACACACACACACACACTAAAATATACGAATTGCAGTAGGTTGGTTTTGTTGCTCTTGGTTGTCCGTTAGTTTTTTGAGAGTTAGTAGTAGATAGATCCCTAGATAGTAAGTTTGATAGATGGATAGAAATAGATAAGTTAGTTAAAGTTACACACACGCACATATATATATATATATATATATATATATATATATATATACATATATATATATATATATATACATATATATATTAACCTCTTTCAATGAACTCCAAAACATACATAGTCAAAATCCATATTATTATTATGTTGTTGTTTTTTTTAAATGCTCATACAAAACAAAAAAAAAGTGTCACATCCACTTGTAGTGCATTATTTTTGCCAGCAAGCTTCTCTTGTTACGACTGACCACATTGACCCATATTTTCCATATACTCACCTGAATCAGGTACCCTGCAAGGGCAACGACCTTCCCCGAGGTGATCGGTGGAGTGACGTGCAACCAGCACGTGACCTCTACGACGAGCTTCCACCCACGGAAGTGCCATAGGAGGACACGGATTAAATAGTATGGCTTGTCCACCAGAAGGCTGTATTATGGTGTACATAATATAAAACTTCGGCCCAGTTCTGCTTGTATTGCAATGGTTGGTGTTCCTGAAGTTTCATTTTTCGTCCCTTTTTATTTTTTACATCCATGTTTGTGATGAAATAGTATTGTGAATCGCTAGCTCGCATTGCATGCTGGGAAAAAGCGTCACTCAAGGAAGTTTTGGCTTCGCTGACACGGTCCTGAAGGGAAGTGGGTTTTAGTGCACTGGAACGGGATGAATGTGTTCAATCAAGCAGTACAAACCTGATTAATTGTCTTAATACTTCACTTCGAATGGCCATATTGTTTAGGATTAGAATTAGATGACAACTTCTTCACAATATTTGCAACTATTCAATTTGACCAGCAGGTGTCAGTAGAAGACGAAATTTCATGTTGACTATTTCCTAATGGAAGTGCTCTCTTTACGTTGGGTTTTTCTCATAATTATTTGAAGTGTAGGCCTGTAGTTGATGAGGAATCACGGTGTGCTAACGCTACTCAAACAGCTTCGATGAAAAAAGGGAGTGTGATTTGGGTTTGTGGTACATTATGACAATCTTGGACTTGCAAGACTGAGGCGACGGTTCAATTCCCATCAACGTGTATTATATATGTGTTATTTAGCTCATCTATTCTACATTTTAAATAGATCACATTTGACATCTCACCCACTGAACACTTACTATTGAACATATTTTTAAACTATGGGCTATTTAGTCTTGTTTTAGGATATAATATAATTCATTGCACAAACTGTCAGGCTAAGTATAGAGCTATAGTCTACTACAATCAGTCGTGCCAAAAAAGAGACATTGTCTTTATTTTTCATTTTTATTTTATTGTGTCAGCATTGAACCGTACAACCATGTAGTGTTGTCCAACAAGAATGCATGGCGAATCAAATCCCAAACAACCTATGAAACAATGAACACCTTTCTATTGCACTTCATTTTATTGCGCACTAGATGACCTCCTCGAGCACTGTGTCATTGAAGCCTCGAGTAATGAACCATTTTTTGAAACAAGTGTCGAAGCTTCAACAAAGCCTCCATCGGCCATCACTACCTATGGCTGCGTGCTCTCACACCATTTCAGAAGTGACTAATTGCAGACTTGGGAGCGGAGGAGGGATGACCGTCAGGCTGGCTCGACTGCTCCTCCTTCTCAGACGTGGCGCGTCCAATCAGCAGCCGACATCCAGGACCGCACCTGCAAGGCGTCATCCACTCTCTCTCTCTCACACACACACAAAATAAATTGTGTTCAATCATGTTAAACTTGGTTGGGGCACAGCCATGGCTCTTTATATTTTATTTTTTATTTTATTTTGTATTTTATTTTGAAGTTAGCGCTTTGCATTCTGGGCGATCCTCAGTACAGAGGAAGCCCATGAAGCAGGTGAGACGGTCTCCTCCCTGCTGAGACAGAAATTAATGCAATAAGTTGAGCTATGCTTCATCTAACTGTGTTTCAGTGTTTAAATGTGTGCTGGTGTCTTTCATTTAATTTTTTTTGTTTGTTTGTTTTTTGTTTTAGCAAAGTTCGTTTTTTTTATTGCTATTAAAAACGATTAGCATGCTAGCATATCCATTAGCAGGACACAGCTCTCATACGGAGCACGTTGTCTCTGCAGGAGGTGACCAAGTTTCACGGAGCAAGTTATGGTTGTGTCCCATTCTTTTTCAGGTATGTGTGTGTAACTGGAAGAATGTTACAGTGTATAAAAATGGAGCTTTAGGGAGCGAATTATTGAAATTGCGAATGTCATTTTTTTGTATTTTGTAGAAAAATGTATTTTATTTTTAATATTATTTGTATTGTAGAAACAACAACTATACGATCACTACTTCAGTACAGAGGAAGCCCATGAAGCAGGAGGTGACCAAGTTTCACGGAGCAAGTTATGGTTGTGTCCCATTCTGTTTCAGAGAATAAACTGCTGCTCCACACCTGACTTCTGCAAGTCTTCATTATACAGCAAGCAGGACAGAATAGGAGAGGTCACATTGGTGCCGTGACTCCAGACTCTTTTGTTGTGCTACCGATGCTGCAGAGCGACCCGGGGACTGTTCTGCTGCTGCTGTTCATCTGCGGTCACTGAAGTCGGTCAGATGTGTTGCTTTTGTGCAGTGTTAGACATCAGATAGAGGGTTTATGTACTTTTATTTGATTTTTTTTTTTTTTTTTTTTTTTTTTCAGTTTCCAGTCTAGGCCTTTTGTGGTTTCATCCTTTTGTTTTGTGGTATTGTGTTTTGTTAACTTTTTGGAAAGATGAGTAATCCTCAGGGTAATGTTTTTGTAACTCCTTTTGGTGCTGGCAGAGGGAGGGGTTTTATGCATCCTTCAAGTTTACTGTTTGAGAGTCCTGTTCAGGGGGGGGGTGTAGTGTTGGGTAATCAGTGTACACCTGGGCGCCCCTTGCTCAGTACTGGTGTTATCCCTCCCCCCAACTCAGATGCAAACCCTCATGCCCTTGCTAGCCAGGGCACGCATTCCCCTGTCCCGGACAGGCACAGCATGTGTTCCCCTGCACCTACCCCTGATGTTATTGCTGCTAGTATTGTAGGTCAGATGGGTGATGCATTGATTCAACAGGTCAGCCAGCGGGTGGCACAGGACATTATCTCTCACCTCAGTGCATCTGTCACTACCCCTTTACTCAGTGCTGCCCCTTCACCTGCCCATGCTGATATGCTAGCCAGTTCCCCTTTACATAGTGCTACCCCTCGACCTAGCCATGCAAATGTGTCTGCCACAAATGCTTTTGACGTGTCCCATTTGCAATATGTCCCTCATCGAAAGCTGAAGGAGCCCCCCTGCTTCAGAGGAGACAACTCAGACTCTGTTTCCGTCCAGGAGTGGGAGGAGCTCATGAGGAGTTTCATTAAGAGGGGGAATCTGTAACCTGAGGAACAAGCGGAGGAGATCCTTGTTCATCTTGGTGGCAAAGCAAAGGATGTTGTCAGGTTTGGGACCAGGAACAGTGGTATTAACATCACCTGTAACCCCGATGCCATTTATGGTCTCTTGCGGAAGCACTTTGATTCTGTTCCGTGTTCACCACTCCCATTAGCAGACTTTTACACCACTCTTCCTGGGAAGGGTGAGGATGCCTTTGACTACTGGCTTAGACTGAACCGCGCTGTTGACTTGGCCATTGAACGTCTGAAGGAGCAAGGAAAGTCACTGAATGACTCAGTGATCCCAACAGCTGCACATCTGGATCATCAACAGGGAGAAATGACTCTGAATATGACATTTACACCATGGAAGAAATCAAATATTGATTCTTTATTCAGGCTGGAGAACTGCTGGTTGACAAAGCTCAGCTGTGATTGGCTGCTCTCAGCTCTGAAGTCCAGCCCCTCCCACCTCAGAGAGCTGAACCTGAGTTGGAACCACCTTAAGGATTCATCAGTGAAGGAGCTGAGTGGTTTTCTGCAGAGTCCAGACTGTAAACTGGAGACTCTGAGGTCAGTTCACCCTCTTCACTCTACAACTTCTATCACTCTTGTTGTTGTTGTCATGATTTTCACTTCACTGCTGTTGGAAATTCAATTTGCAGTCACTGGTTTGTGTTTGAAGCGTATGAAATTGGGTGGAAAGGTACAGTGTGTAAAATCCTACCATCTAGTGGTCAGATTTCAGATTGCTTTAGTGTCAGATTCTGAAGTCAACATTTCACTTTGATTTTCAGAGTGATGACACCCTGGAAAAACTCTCCATCATTTCTTCTCTATTCAGGTTGTGGAGATGTAGTTTGTTAGAGCTCAGCTGTGATTGGCTGCTCTCAGCTCTGAAGTCCAACCCCTCCCAACTCAGACACCTGGAGCTGAGTTGGAACTGCCTTCTGGATTCAACAGTGAAGGAGCTGAGTGGTTTTCTGCAGAGTCCAGACTGGAAACTGGAGGCTCTGAGGTCAGTTCACCCTCTTCACTCTACAACTGCTGCAGTTGTTGTTGTCATGACTTTGAATTGAGTTTGTTGGAATTCACTTTGATTCCATTAGAAATGTGTAAAACTGGTTTTAAATTACACACACACACACACACACACACACACACGTATGCGCACATACGCACTCACGCACGCACACACACGCGCGCGCGCGCGCACACCCAACTGTGAATGACACTCTCCATCATTTATTCCGTATCCAGGTTGGAGAGGTGCAGGTTGTCAAAGATCAGCTGTGATTGGCTGCTCTCAGCTCTGAAGTCCAACCCCTCCCACCTCAGACAGCTGGACATGGCTGAGAACTATCTTCAGGATTCATCAGTTAAGGAGCTGAGTGGTTTTCTGCAGAGTCCAGACTGTAAACTGGAGACTCTGAGGTCAGTTCACCCTCTTCACTCTACAACTTCTATCACTCTTGTTGTTGTCGTCATGATTTTCACTTTACTGCTGTTGGAAATTCAATTTGCAGACACTGGTTTGTGATAGTAATGAATGAAACTGGGCTTGAAGGTACAGTGGGTAAAATCCTCCCATCTAGTGGTCAGATTGCAGATTGCAGATGCTGAAGTGGACATTTCACTTTGATTTTCAGAGTGATGACACCCAGGAAAAACTCTCTATCATTATAAACTCCATCATTTATTCTCTGTTCAGGTTGTGGGGCTGCAATTTGTCAGAGCTCAGCTGTGATTGGCTGCTCTCAGCTCTGAAGTCCAACCCCTCCCACCTCAGAGAGCTGGACCTGAATATGAACCCCCTGAAGGAGTCATCAGTGAAGGAGCCACTGATGGATCTTGTCTACAGCAGTGACCATCAACTGAAGAGTGTGAGGTCAGTACTGGTTTGGAAGCAGTGGATGATGGTTCCAGCACCAAAGCCAGTTGATCCCACAGCAGAGGTCCAGTGTTCCCAGTCACAGTGTGAGAGGAGGATGGTGACGTCCAGCTGCTCCTCATTCATCCAACATCTGCTGCCAAACTGCTTCTTCTCTCAGTTCACCACCCAGTTATTGATCAGTTCATCTTCATCAGGCCTCAGTATCAGTCCAACACTCCATGGTCACATGACCTTCTGATGTTCCACACTTGACATGTGACTGAGAGTCTGCTTCTTCTCACCAGTCACTCCATCATCTCCATCAACAGTCAATGTCTCTGTGATGATGCGTTCAAGGACCCTGAGTCCTGACTCCTGCTGTCTCTTCTTATCTTTGCAGGTGGTGGTGAGGATGAGGAGAGTGAAGAGGAGCGCTCCATCTACTGGTGGCTGACAGAACTACAACCAGTGGAGCCAAACAGCAAGCTGCACGCACCAAGACTGTGTGGGTGTGTCACGACCTTTGACCCCAGTGCAGCCTGGTGGCTGGCGGACTGCTTCTACTGGGAGAGACGTCCCAGAAGCCACTGGTGGAGCTGAATCCTCAGTGGAAGAAGCAGGACTTGGAGCAGCTGCTCAGTGAAGGCAGCAGCAACACAACCACTGCTTCTGCTCTCATCATCCACGGCTGGAACATCTCAGCATGAAGGTTCCACACATCAACAACACACTGCTCTGCTCTCACTTCAGAGTTCTATAACATCTTCATTTTGGAGGTGAAAAATACTTTTCAAGAGACTTTATTTCTGCTTCATGATCTTAAATAAGGAAATCATGTGGAAAAGATAAAGTGATTCACAACACCTGTGATGGGAACTCAAATCATAATTGAATTATAAGTAAGACAAAATAAGTTTCCCTCAAAATAATTCATGGTTTTGATGCTTGCCAGATGTTTGTGTGGAGATTTCAGAAGGACGTCAATGAATCAGAAGGAAACCAGATCATTTATTTTATGTGATTATGTTATATCATCCTAACTTTGTTACGAGCTCAAACATTATATTTCAATGATTCAATATTCTCACAATAAAAGCCATCACAACCTCTGACCTGTGTAACCTTGACCTCAACTGACGTTTCATTTCTGCTGCTTTAACACTTTGATTATATATCTCCTGAAGTCCTACCATGGGGATTCTCCATATCTGAATAACTTGTGTACTCAAACCTTCTGTAGGCCATACCCACTTCTCCACTAGGTCTCAACATAAACCACATGAATCAATGAAAATAAATCTCACTTTTAAAAACAAATCCAATTCAGTTCAAATATAATTTAAATAAAATAAATGATACATTATAATTAATTACCAACAGATAAATCAATGCTGGATATGAGGTGGTTTGCCCTCTCTGGGTCGGTGGGGAGGCCCTGCCTCAGGGGGAGGAGTTCCAGCATCTCAGGGTCTTGTTTAGGACGCCTCCCTGGGGAGGTGTTCCAGGCATTTCCTACCAGGAGGAGACCCTGCTGGAGGGACCAGGTCTCTGGGCTGGACTGGGAAGCCTTGGGGTCCCACTGGAGGAGCTGGAGGAGGTGACTGGGTCCAGGGAAGTCTGGGGGTCTCTGCTGAGGCTGCTGCCCCCGAGACCTGACTCCAGATACGGCAGTAGAAGATGGATGGATGGATGGATGGATGGATGGATGGTTGCCAGGTGATAGAACATTTCATAAAAACAGACTCTGCATTATAACTTCTATTACACTCTAAATAACTCACTCCAATATAACTGCACTCGTCCTTCTCTCACATTACATTGGATCACAATGACCAAACAACACAACAAAGACAATGATCCAACTGTACTGCCACGTCCAGACTCAGTGTAGGTCTGTAGGCCTCTTGGACCTTCATGTGAACCACTGCGTGTTGACTGGAGGTGAAACATGGCTGACTGCATGCAAATAGGGCATCCCTATTTAATGGTGCTAATTTCAAAAAAAATTGCATAGTAGGTTGGTTTTGTTGCTGTTGGTTGTCAGTTTTTTGAGAGTTAGTAGTAGATAGATCCATATATACACCGTGTGCACAATTATTAGGCAAGTGACTATTTTGACCATATGATCATTTTATCCTTAATTTCCAACCCCAAGCTGTATAAACTTGAATGCTAAGAGGATATAATGCATATTAGATGATGTGTATTTGTATAACGAGGGAGGGTGTGGCCTAAGGACATCAACGCCCTATATCAAGGTGTGCATAATTATTAGGCAGATTCTTCTCCTCGGGAAAAATGGGCCAAAAAAGAGATTTGACTGACTCTGAAAAGTCAAAAATTGTAAAAAGGTCTTTCAGAGGGATGCAGCACACTTGAAATATCTAAGATATTGGGGCGTGATCACAGAACCATCAAACGTTTTGTAGCAAATGGTCAACAGGGTTGCAAGAAACGTGTTGAGAAGAAAAGATGCAATTTAACCGCAAAAAATTGAGAAGAAACAAACTTGAAGCCACCAGGAACCCATTATCCTCCAGTTCTGCAATATTTCACAACTGCAACCTACCTGGAGTGTCAAGAAGTACAAGGTATTTAGTTCTCAGAGACATGGCCAAGGTCAGAAAGGCTGAAACCCGACCACCTCTGAACAAGACACACAAGTTGAAACGTCAAGAATGGGCCAAGAAATATCTGAAGACAGATTCTTCAAAGGTTTTGTGGACTGATGAGATGAGAGTGACTCTTGTTGGAAAGGATTGAAGGGCCCGTGGTTGGATCAGTAATGGCTACAGAGCTCCACTTCGACTCAGATGCCAGCAAGATGGCGGTGGGGTACTGGCAGAGATGCCCACGAGTCTTTGATTTAGAGTCCGAGTCGAGTCACGAGTCTTCGGCCTCGAGTCGAGTCAATTCTCGAGTCTTTAAGGGGCAAGACTCGTCGAGTCGCGAGTCTTTGATTTAGAGTCCGAGTCGAGTCACGAGTCTTTACACACACACACACACACACACACACACACACACACATATATAAAATGACATAGCCTCTGGCTGAAATACAGTATATCCAAATTTGTATTTTTATTCAGACTTTTTAAAAAAAAAAAAAAAAAATAGATGGCATTTATAATAATAAATAATATTAAATAATAAAATAGATAAAATAAAGTAGTAAAACTGTCTGTCCTTTCCATGGGCCTTAACTATTACTAAACTAACCCATGTGTGGAAAAAAGAAAAGAAAGAAAGCCTCCAAGAAGGTGAACTTAGTTACATTTAAAAAAAAAACATTAGGCTGCCTCTCAGTGGCCGAAAGACTGAAAAATTATACAACTGAACTTAAGTTACATTTAAAAAAAATATTAGGCTGCCTCTCAGTGGCTGAAAGACCATCAAAATTATGCAACTGAACTTAGATACATTTAAAAAAAAATATTAGGCTGCCTCTCAGTGGCTGAAAGACTGAAAAATGATGCAACTGAACTTAAGTTACATTTCAAAAATTATTAGGCTGCCTCTCAGTCGCTGAAAGACCATCAAAAATTATGCAACATGCTTGTTACATTTCAGAAAAATTAAGCATGACAGGTTTGTTGCACTAAGCCTGGCTCTGTGCGGGCGCATTATAATACTAATACCTCCGTGAATAAATACCCTCTCTACTGGTGCACTGGTAGCAGGGACACTAAGCACTCTCATAGCCACCCTATGAAGTCTGGGGAAACCCTTAGTATGTCGATTCCAGAATTCCAGACAGTCTGTTTGCGTTTCTTCTTCATCGGCCGCAGTGGACTCCGAATTCTGGATGTAGCGCTTGAGTTCAGCCCTGACAGATGAGGCATGGTCTGGGTTCTTCTTGCTTTTCTTCCGATAGGCTGAGAACAGGCGAGGAACTTTGGCAGGTGTCGGTGACTGCTCCTTGTCATCTTCACCACCGCTGCTGTTCTCTTGACGTACAGTGACTTGAGAAGCATCAGCCAAGACATGATCTGAAAAATGTCCACAAAAAACATGGTTAGTTAGATTATGTTCATCAGATCATGATCTTAGTTATACCAATAGTGATGATTAAATTAAGGAATATATAAGTTAAGGAATCTATCACAAGTAAACTTACCCATTACCATCTCCTTCACATCACTCTTGACATCATTTGGGATGGGAACATCATGCTCCAGCCAAAAGAGGCAGTAGTATGGGTCCAGTAGTGCAGCCATCATGTAAACCTTATCTCCAAAGGGCAGGTCTCCTGCAGGCTTGTCCGACTCCTCCATTCTGACATTTACGAACATCCCCTGAAACAAAATCAGATCATCAAATTCAGCTTTACGGTCAGATCACAGGTTTACAGAAGTAAAGAAGTGGGTGAAAATGTTTTCTTTTTATAGCTCCCATCATACCTGAAAACGGCGTTGGAGGGACTGCTGTAGGGCTTTCACTAAACCGTGCAGGTAATGAGCTTTCTTCTGCATACTGTTGAGGTGGCTGTTGAGTGATAGAATGCTAGGGAGAGCCGCACTGAGAGTAACCACCTTCTCTGCTTGTGTGAGATCTGTTGCTTGAAGAAACGGGCCCAGAATTTCCACAAGCTCTTTCCGCTGGCTCAACTCTCTGCCTGTTAGGCACAGGCTTTTGTGTCTTTCATCTTCCAGGAGAGTGTTAAGGCTTTGGGGATCAAGGTCAGTGACTGCCTGTACAAGGCGGAGAGTCGAGTTCCAACGAGTTGCTACAGCAGAGGGGATGCTCCGATTGGCTCCATACGTTTTCTTAAAAGCTTCCTTAAGTCCACAAGTTGTATGAAGTAAACTGCAGAATTTTGTCACCTTTGCCAATGCACAGTTAATAATTTTGGCCTCTTTCAGTCCATCTCGCACGACGAGCTGCAATGAATGGGCAAAGCACTGCAGCCGCTGTTGCCGGCAGCTACTCTGGATGGTGTCCACATCTTCTTGGAGGGTTTCACCTGTATCCTCCCATAAGTCATCATTTTCTAGCTCATCATCATCTTCACCCTCGTCATCCAACTCATGCCTCTCAGCTCTAGTTGTTGAGGGGAAACAAACTGTAAAGGCCTTATCATATTTGAAGCGTTATCACTGATAATGTAATCTAATTTGTGTTTTACATTAAATTTGTCACATATCTCCTCAAATTGTTCACTGATTCTGATTCCAGTGTGTGAACCTGTGAATCTATCACAACTTAAGAGAACTGTCTGCAGTCTTGAGACACTGTTCTTCTCCATTTCCATGAAGTGGGCCGTTACACCTAGAAAGCCTTGCATGCTCCTGTCAGTCCAAATGTCCACAGTCACAGACACAGTGTCTGCTTTTTGTAATTTGGATTTGATCTTGTACTCTTTGTCGGATGCTAGATCACTCAGACGTCTGGTAACGGTGTTTCGACTTACTGGGCAGTATTTTTCATCCACCACTGACATGAAGTTCTGGAAGCTGGGTATGTCAACCAAGGACAGAGGAAGGTTGCATGAGATGATGAGGTCATGAATTATGGAGTCAGTAATGGTCTTCTGTCGGGGATGGCCCTGGCTGTATGTTTTCACTCCTTGTTTTAGTCCCACAAAGGAATCGAGGCTGCTCTGAGTCTGACCCTCTTGGGCTTCTCCACAGGAAACTTTTTTGGCTGCCTTATATTCAGCATACCTGTAGATGAACAACATGGGAGGTTGCTCATTTTTGTAACACAAACACTAGTAGGGTTGCCACCTCCTAGAGTTTCAAATCCGGGACATGGGGGGGAGGCGGAGGCATCCCCGAAATATACAGGTAAAAAGTGAAGTGTGTATATTTACGGGAGGGTTGGCAACCCTATCTAGACCACAGACGGAAATCAAATGAGGTTTTGTAATTTTCCCTAAACAACGGGACAAATTGTGTCCCGGGAGAGATTTTATTTTTCCCGGGACAGGTGGTGAAAAAAGAGAACAATTCTGGGAAAAACGAGACGGGTGGCAACCCTAAACACTAGTGTGATAAGCTAGCGCAACAAGCTAGCGCAACAAGCTAGCTTGTAAAACGGCGGTAACCAAGCCGTGGTGTTTGTTTAATGTTACACTGCGGTCTCGTTAAACACCACGGCCCGACCGTTTCTTCTTGGTAATGCACTAAGCTAAACAATAACTAGACAATGTATGCAAAAACACTATGAGTACAACTTACCTTTCCTTGTGCACCTTTTCAATGTGCCGCAGGAAGTTGCTGGTTGTGGAACCTTTTTCTTTTATTGTCCTTTTGCAGCATTTACATTTTGCAGTTCTGTCTCTGCCGTTCTGTTTGAAGCTTGTGTAGCAGTGCGTTAATATAAAGGGTAGCGAACCTGGCGGTGGACTTTCTTTAGCAGCAGCTGCTCCACTTGCACTTGCCATGATGACTGATAATGAAGGAGAGAGGGAGGGATGTGACGCGATGCGTCGCGCATCGGAGGTGGTTTTGTGAAAAAAAAATAAATAAATAAAACAACAAAAAAATTAAATTAAATTAAAGATTGCCCACGAGTCTTTGATCTCGAGTCGAGTCAATTCTCGAGTCTTTTAGGGTCGAGTCCGAGTCGAGTCTGGAGTCTCCAAAAATGCGACTCGAGTACGACTCGAGTACGAGTCTTTAACTCGAGTCCCCATCTCTGGGTACTGGTATGGGCAGGTATTGTTAAAGATGAGCAGTTGGACCTTTTTGGGTTGAATATGGACTCAAAATCAACTCTCAGACCTACTGCCAATTTTTAGAAGACACTTTCTTCAAGCAGTGGTACAGGAAAAAGTCTGCATCTTTCAAGAGGACTTTGATTTTATGCAAGACAATGCTCCATCACATGCTGTGTGGCTGGCCAGTAAAGGCCTTAAAGATGAAAAACTAATGACATGGTCCCCCTTTTCACCTGACTTAAACCCTATTGAGAACTTTTGGGCCGTTCTTAAGCAGGACATTTAGAGTAAAGGTAAACAGTGCACCTCTCTGAACAGTGTTTCGGCAGCTGTACAAAAAGTTGATTCTGACCAGATCAAGAAACTGACTAAACTCCGCGAATGGAAGGCTTGTGAATGTTATTGAAAAGAAGGGTGGCGATACTGGTGACTGTTTTTTTTTTTTTATTATTATTAATATTCGGGACTGAGCCTCAGCGAAGGCCTGCTCTCATTATCATTATTATTATTATTATTATTATTATTATTATTATTATTATTATTATTATTATTTCTGAAATGTTTATTTGTTAATTCTGACTTTAACATGTAAAAATAAACAAGTGAGATGCGAAAATCTTTGTTTTTCATTTAGTTGCATAATAATTGTGCACACTAATAGTTTCCGAATAATGGTGTACATAAAGATATTCTCATAAGAAAGCCAGAACTTCACTTTTACTACTTAAATGTTCCGGTTTGATGGTTTGTTCACATTTTGGATAGATCAAAAGCACTCTAGATGTACAATAGCAAAATTAATCCTCAAAAATACAACTTGCCTAATAATTGTGCACACGGTGTAGACGGTACCGCTGCGGTTCCGACCCGACTCTGTTCATGACAGACAGAATCTTCAGACATCAAGAACCTGATTCTAACTCCACTGGTAGTTTGGTGGCCTGCAGTGCTGGGATGCTTTGTTTTGTCTGTCACTGTGGTCCATTGAAGCAGCTCCAGAGAGTTCTTCCTACACACAGAGATGTGAAGGTGTGAATGGTGTTAGTGAATGGAACTCACTCTGCTGTAGGTAGTACATGGTGGCGACGCCTCCACCAGTCAGCACAGTGGTGAAGATGGTGAGCTGCTGCAGCTGAGAGGTAGACACCCTCATCTTCTGCTTCCTCTGCAGACTCTTCCAGTGAGCTCACAGGACAAACTGTTGCACAGAAGATCATGTGGAGATCCACAGTGGGACATTTCAAAGAGATGGTTGCTTCTTCAAGCCCAGGCCAAGACCATGGTGCTCATCAACAGACACACTACACTATTGATTTTATTATGTTAATGACTTTGTAAAGTGTCTGAGGTTTCTAAAATGTGCCATACAAATAAAATGTATTAATATCTATCTATCTATCTATCATGCTTGATTACTACTATTACTGATGTACTACATCTGCTGAAGTTCCACAGGCTGTCTAATACATTCAATGAGTGTTTGTGACCAGTGTATTCTTTCTAATGATCCATGAAAATACGTGTGAACGAAGTGAAAATACACCAGGCCAGGCAGAAAGTACCGCGCCGCATCGGTAGGGGGCAGTGACGTGCCGGGAGGCTGATGACTAACTGACTGACAGCGCTATCAGGTGCAGTCAGGCACAGACGTAATAAATGAGTGAATGACGGTGGCCAACAGAGGTACAACACCGCCCCCAAGTGGTGAGCACTAAACAACACATGTGTGGGAGCTTTCTGACAGTGGCCACCTCTCTTTGAGCTGCAGCCAGTGATGGTCTTCATCCTCTCCCACACCTCCCTCATATTGTTGTTCTGCATCCTTTCTTAATTTTTCCTTCTGTGCTGCTCCCTTGCCTCCTTGACTTGGACTCTGAGTTCCCTCTGGACCCGCTGGAACTCCTGTCGCTCAGCATCTTTGAAGACCTTCTCCTGGTTCAGAAGGTCCTTGATGTCGCTGGTTCTCCATGGCTTGTTGTTGGCAAAGCAGTGTCCAGATCCAACTTGAACAACAGCGTCCATACAGAAGTTTCTAAAGTCCGTAGTGCAGTCAACCATCTGGTCCATGTTGTGGGTGTGAGAGCCCTGCAATGCGTCCCAGTCTGTGGAGTCAAAGCAGTCTTTCAGAGGCTGCTCCATGTGACCAGCCTCTCTGTCGTGCCTTGTCTTGTCCAGTGGGTGAAGGGCCTGGGTTCTGGTCCAGGGCCTGGTTCTGGTACTCTCTTGTCCTGGGGGTCCCCATCCATCCGGGGGCCAGGTTGTGCTTCCTGTCCTCCATCCAGGGGTGTCTGCCTCCCAGCCCTCTGGTCCTGGCTCTTCGGGGGGCTGGTGGCCTCTGGCCAGAGGGGCTCACTGCTCTGGACCTCTTCCCCACCGGCTCTGAGTTCATCTGTTTACTATTAGAATGAGTTCATTTTTGGATCACTAATTATGTAAACTAATATCTGTTGTTGTTTGGACACAATACCTGTACATTGTTGCCAGTTGCTCTCCCAAGCCCTCACTTCCATACAATTTTTTCTCTCTTTTTCTCTCTCTGTCCCTCCCTCAGTCCTGGCCACAATATCACTCATCCATCAAAATGGAATCAAAGCAGTCATCAGGTCCTTCCTGAACCCACCCGTGTCATTCACACCCTGGGCTCACAAGCTCCGCCTTTGAGAATCAAATCTGTCAGCCATCATGAAGACATTCAGACACACTTCTGCTGCTCATGATGGCCAGACAGGACAAGGGAAAAAAAAGATTCCCCTCTGTCATTGTCAAGAAACATTTGAACATTGACACCATCACCTACCCTCACATATATTTGTATTTGTATTGATTTATTGAGCACAATTTAAAACAAGGAGGGAACGAAGCCCAAAGGGCTTGAACAGAGTTCTACTCCCATCATCTACAATCAATCCAAAGTCAAATGTCAACATAGGAAGAGAATCATTTCAAACAACAGACAACAATATAGAATACATTGAACAGTTCAAACATAAGGAGATGTTTTTTCAGTCAGTATATTTGCAGAACACACACAGTGTGTGTTAAGGCCAGTCAGGTTATTGATTCATACACACTCATCCTTTCATTGTTTGCTGAGGGCTTCTGTTAACTGCTGTCTCCCTCCTCCACAGTCACTGGGTCGGAACCAGAGCTGCTCTCAAGTGCTGCTGATAGAGCTAACAGGAAGTAGCCATCTGCACAGGGCTGCTGCTGATAGTGGAGCATCACGTGTGCTTCAGTAATCATCCAATCAGGAGTGTTGTGCTACGACTTTGAGGTTGACTTGTCAGGGGGAAGCAGTGGAATTGTGTGTCTTTTTGTTTTGCTTGTGAGAGTGATGGTAGGGAGCCTCTAATGTTGACTGAAGGCCTTCTATTGGCTGCTTTTGTCATTTGCCACTTCATTGTGGGTTGGTCCAGAGGGAGGGGCTTGCTAGTTAAAAGCTGACCACCAAGGCTCAGGTGGTTGTGATGAGGCAATTCAAAGCAGAAACAAGGTATTGAAAGTCTTCAAACAGAATCTTAATGATCAGAGTCTTATTGTATATCAAAGATCACAAGCCAGGGTAGGAAGAATCATAAAGTGTGCAAAGAAAGAGTATTGGCAAAGGTTTTGGCACTCAGTAGGGACTAGTGTTTTCAATTCAAGAGGAGCAATTTGTCATCTCAATTGAAGCATCCAGTATTCAGAGACATTTTGCTTTTCATGCTGAGCTACGTGAAAACTCTGAAGTCACTTCTACTGATCTTTTGGGGCCGTTGGAGTCTCAGCCCATGGTGGGACTCGAACCAACAACCTTGTGATTCACAGTTAGTTGTCTTATTAACTGAGCCATCTGTGGGCTGATGGGATGCAGCTCCTGGAGAACTGATTGAAGATCTTCTCTGAACAGTTGAAAAAATCTGCATACAATGTTGTTTTTTTCCAAGTACAAAGAATTTTAAATACTTTCATTAAAAAAGTCCTGTGGTAGCTTAGCACGAGACGGCGCTACTCCAAGCAAAATCTCAACATGTCTGAAAACCAGAAAAAAACACATGCTATAGTATAAAGTACAAATATACATAGTATAAACCTGGTCATGTGGTACCAAGTGGGATTTGAAGCCACATCTTCTACAACCACAGCGAGAGATTTAGCCTACTGAGCTAACCACCTTGTTAGCCTGAGCACTGTGGAGGTCAATCGGTCACCCTGTTCATACATCCTATTATACAGCCCACTGCTTCTGGTAAACACGTGACTATAAACTGTGTCATTATATCATACAGTGACCTATATATGATTGATTTGATGCTGATGATCTTCTATTATTCATCACTGATGAGGAAATGAGTTGAAGAATCTTTGGTTTTGGCAACTTGTTGTCCTTTGTTGTGTGTCTGTGTCGCTGCTTGTCAGTGTGTGTCAGTGTGTGTGTGTCAGTGTGTGTCAGTGTGTCAGGTGAAGCACTGAGGCCTCTGTAGTTCTTTGCTTTCTCAGCGCTGAAGACGGTCTTGTGGGGCCCAATGCTGACTCCCAACACAGAGCTCCTCCTTCCCTCTTTTCAAACTCTGTTTGAATTCCATTTTCAAAGAGTGAGGAGAATTTTCTTTCCTCTTCATTGTATCTAAAAGGCTTCAGCTCCACTTGTTGTGTTGTACTTGTACAAAGTGACTGTGGCTGTTTGTTTCTCCTGCAGAGTCCAGTGTTGAAACGCACCAATGTCAAGTCACTGCTGTCTATTGATGTAGTGACATCCCTGCACAGACCTCAGGAACCTGCTTAGCAGCTTAGCTCAGTGGGTTAGCCTGCTTACTGTGGTGCTGAAAACCAGGGTTCCAATCCTGGTTGTTGGTTCAATTCTGAAGCAAAGCCTCTTTTGTTCTCTTGCTACTTTGAACCAAGCCCAACTCCAACACTAAGTGAGCCTCTAATCTGTTTGACTGGTGGGCCATAATGGCTTCTACAATATGACAGAGGGGCCGCTTTCTCATTGGAGGAAGACATATATCAGGGGATGTGTAGACAACATGTTGCTTTAATGGCAATTAAATAATGAACACAACAAAATAATTGTTTTCATTGTTTTCTATTTCATGACTTAATGACTATTAATATAATTCCTTCAAGTTTGGTCGGCCGGATTGGAGAGTGTAATTGGCCGCATATGGCCCCCGGGACGTAGTTTGACTTCAAACCTGGATCCTCTGACATAATTCCTCCCTTCTGAACAGGCCAGAGGTGGAATCATCTTTATATGACCTTCCGTTCCTGAAATACACGTCTTTGACCTATGAATTTGACCTTTGACCCGGTTCCAACCGTCTGACCCCTGATTCAATTGTTCCGTTACAATCAGGCTCCCTGAAACTGGGAGGGTGGGCGGAGTTTCAACTCAACAACAGGAAGGTAAAGTCAGTGAATGTGGATTTGAACAGTGCCACTGATCCCTCTGGCCCTGCGCTTTTCAAAGCCTCCACTGGGGGGCGCCAGAGGACTGCAGGGGAGGCGAGCGTGAAAAGTGCGGCATCCTATTGAAAGTGAAGCCAAAGTTGAACGATGAAACGGCGGGAAAAGCAACAGTGTCCATAGTGATGATGAAAGTCTCTGACTACAGTTGATGTGTTGATGATTTGATTGGAGGAATTGCACCAGCAGCCTCAGAATGAAGACATGAGTTGACTGGAGAACTGGAGGAGCTTTCAATGCATTGAAAAATATGTTGAAAAACACTGCGATATTTATTAGAATGTGTTTCAAAGAGATGGTAAAGCATGCAGATGATAGAATGTGTTGAAAAAAGACATTGAAGATCAAACACAAAGGATTATTAAAATGTTATTGAAATATACACGTTTAAGAACATACACATGTGAAAGATGCTTACAAAAATACACATGTGTACAACATTTATTGTTGAAACCTTTTTTTAATTAACAAAGCAATGAGAATAACAGTAGTAATGGACCTACCTTGACCTCTGACCCTTGACCTTTGACCCTGAGAGAGAGAGATTATTTCAAGTCAAGGCTTTTTAAGGTCAAAGGTGATCAGAGCAATGATACTTCAGCATCAAAGCTTCTCTACAATAAATGCAGCATCCTGAATGCTGCTCATTGAGATGTGTGTGTGTGTGTGTGTGTGTGTGTGTGTGTGTGTGTGTGTGTGTGTGTGTGTGTGTGTGTGTGGCCAGCAGAGGGCAGTGTTACTGCAGCTTGCAGTCATTTGCAGCCATTTTCAAGCAGTGGCTCCAGTGCTTGGATGTTTCCCACAAGCTTCATTTGTCCATCACTACTTTGTCCTGCAGTGTGTTCTGCTCCTTGTGCAGTTTCTGCCACTGTTTTCCTGCCACTGCTTCTGACACAATGTTTGCTGCCCTTGTCTTTTGATGGAGTGAGCAGCTCCTTGAGGACCAGACCATCTTCACCTCTTGCACTCCAACTGCTCCTGGGAGCCACAGCCACACTGGATGCACCCTGGCAGAGAGAGAGGGGCGTGGCTGCACTTCAGCTCAACACAGCGTCATGTGATTTCAGGGAAGTGGGAGCAGAAACACTGATCAGAGAATCTAAGAATCAGAAAATATCCCAAGAGCACCTCAAAGTCCAAGTGCTTCTCCGTCTGGCTGCATGTTGGCTGGAGGCAGCAGCAGCAGCAGCAGCAGGAGTCCTCCTCTCTGTTCACAGAGGGTCGCTCTAGGTGGACACAGGTGGCTTCTTTCACTCCTCTCTCAAACCATCTGTCTTCTGTGTCTAAAATCTGGACCTTTGAGTCTTGGAAGGAGGGGCCTTTGTCCCGGAAATACAGATGAACCGCTGACTCAACAGAGCTGTTGATGACAACACCTGCTTGATCATCAACACCTGATGTTGAAAAATCAACACCTTGCTATTGGTCGGTCCCATCAGCCTTGGCCCCGCCCACACCTCAGAGTTGGAGCATTTCTATCTGGCTGTACCCCAGAGAAACAATGGAAGGCCTCAGATAACTGGAGTATTGATTTGAGAATCCACGTATTGGACGGATCAATATTTTAGTCCTGATCTGCTCAATAGTGTCATTTCCCATCATGCCCCTCTCACCAGTCAAGCCGTCCCGCTGCCAATACTGGTAAAGACACGACATATAAATTTAAATATTGAAGTTTCACATAAAGTATCCAGTTTTTAACGTAGGATTTTACTTATTTGATCATCCAACAGCATTGTTAGATGGCGAACCAATGGCTTGATACTATAAAAACATCACTTCTGGGGTTGGCCAGCCGGAGGGAACGGTGGTGACGCAACGAGGAAATACACTGAAGGCTAGACCGTCCCCAGTGGTTACCGGGGAGGCGGGGTTTGGTCCGTCCTTCTAGGCTGGGTCCTTGAAGAACGCTTCCTTCAGACGGAGGACACTTGGACTGAAGGGTGCACACCCTGAATTGAGACACAGCACATATGTGACGGAGAGTCTGCTTCTCATCAGCAGTGAATCCATCATCTTCACTCAACAGCAGTGAATGTCTCTGATGATGCGTTCAAGGACTGAAGTGTGAGTGCTGACTTCTGCCGTCTCTTCTTCTCTCCTCACATGGAAGTGATGTGTTCACGTTGAGGGAGGATCACTTGGTCCTGAGGATGGGGGGAGGGCTCTTCCAGAGTGCAGCCAGTAGGGGGCATTAGAGGCTCGGCCTCCTTGTTGTCCTCAGGAGCTGACAGGAAGTGTCACATCCCTCAACAAGTGTCCAGTCTCATCACGTCAGGGAGAAACAGGTGCAGCTCTTCAAAGAGGAAATCACATTTTTCTCACCGTCATCATGGACTGCCAACAAGTGATGGCAACTGTAGTTCTGGAAAGAGCCGCCAGGGGGCGCCCTCGAGTCAAAACTACCTTCTACTGCAGACTTTACAGAGAAATGAACACATGCTGAAAAAATAACACATTGATTAACAGGCAGATATTTCAGACAGGTCACTCTATAATATGTCAATAAGAAACACAATGTGTTCAAATGTGGCCTTGAACCTTCAAACCTTCCTATGACGTGTTGGTCCTCGCAGCTCCCAGTTCTGCCACTGAGGGGCGCTGTTTGACCAGTTTTTGCTCGTTTGGTTTTGTTTGTAGCCACAATGCAAGCATCAGTTGTATCATAGTGGGGAGTTGATCTTTCTGCCTGGCAACAAGACATTTCCAGCCAATAGAAAAACTATGTCAACATAATAATACTGCTGAAAATCAATCAATCCTCTCTCTCTCTGCCCCCCCCCTCTTTCTCCCACCCACTCTGTCTTCCACCCCCCCTTTGACATGGTCACATTCATCATGTTGAAATGCAGCAAAGCCTTTCTGAGACTGAACTTTATGCAGTGGCAGGAATGTTTGATGCTCTGTCATAAAGTGCAGCTCAACTCCACTGAGATGAATTTCAATCCAAAGTTCAGTGCAATGTGACTCCACTGTCTCTGTCTGCTGAGAAACAAAGGGCCAGTTCCACAGAGCCACTGCTCAACCAGAGCCCACCAGGTGTCAACCACACCAGATAGAAAATATACATTTGATAGATGAATATGTCATCTAATAATATATTAGATGATGTGACAAGACCAGCCTAGAAAACAGCTACAAATCCATGACGGGCGCAACGTGGTGGCTAAAAGACGCCGTCATTAACGGCTGCGCTCCATTCTTTGTGGGTCAAATTCTTTGATTGTGAAGCTGCATGAAGGGATTGAATTTAGAAAAGAGAGCAAAAGACAAGAAGTGATTTGTGAAGAGCCCACTAGGAGGCCAGCAGGCTGTCAGTTAGTGTTGATGGAGACAATGATTCCATCCAACTAATGATGGAGTCAGAAAAACAGCTGACAAGTGATGGACACCAACAACTGATCCACTCACTCAAAGCCAAAGTGTCTCCACAGGAAGACGGAGGGGAGTCCTGGTGGTGAGAAGCAGCAGCTGAAGGAGCTTCTACAGCGGCAGCAGCAGCAGCAGCAGCAGGCCAGGATGAGCTGGACGTCCTCATTATACAGAAGGTTCATTGGCTCATTCTGGGACCGGTCTGCTCCATCAGGTGAGTCCTCGTGTCTTCAGTGTGGAGCAGCACTGCAACCTGCCAGTCACAGCCAGACTGATCACAGTAAGACTGTCCACCGGCACCTCCTTCACTTCTCCCTCTGAGATCACGTCAGGACCTCCAGTGAGAAGATTCACTGAGGGACGTTGAGAGCAAACAGTCACACAGCAGCTTCACCACAGCAGCTGAAAAGTTGTGGAGAGAAAATGATGCTCACACTGTCACACTGATGTTTTCTTCTCCAACCTTTTCTCTGCTCCAGAGGCTGATGATGGTCTGCAGGAGCTTCTACAGCAGCAGAAGATCAGTCTGGAGAGGAGATGTGAACGTGTGACTGAAGGTGAAGAAGCAGGAAGTCAAACCCTCCTCAACAGCATCTACACTGACCTCTACATCACTGAGGGACTGAGTGAGGAGGTCAACAGAGAGCATGAGGTCAGGCAGCTGGAGACCAACAAGACCAAGAAGACCACAGAGACCAAGAAGACCACAGAGACAAAGAAGACCAAGAAGACCAAGAAGACCAAGAAGACCAAGAGGACCACCAAGACCAAGAAGACCAAGAAGACCAAGAGGACCACCAAGACCTCTGAGACCATGGAGACCAAGAAGACCAAGAAGAGCCTCCACGACCGTCCAATCAGGTGCAGCCAGATCTTTGAAGCCTCACCTGAGCAGCAGGGACTCAGAGTCAGAGTGGTGCTGACCAACGGCGTCGCTGGGGTTGGAAAAACCTTCTCAGTGCAGAAGTTCACTCTGGACTGGGCCCAGGGCCTGGAGAACAAGGACCTTCATCTGGTGCTTCCTCTCTCATTCAGGGAGCTCAACTTGGTCAAAGAGCAGCACGACAGTCTTCTGGAGCTTCTCCATGTTTTTCATCCAACGTTAGAGAAGCTCACAGCAGAGCAGCTGCATGTCTGCAAACTTCTCTTCATCTTGGACGGCCTGGATGAAAGCAGACTGGCTCTGGACTTTGAGAAGAACCAGGTGGTGACTGACGTCACTCAGAAGAAGTCAGTCAGCGTCCTGCTAACAAACCTGATCAGAGGAGATCTGCTTCCCTCGGCTCTGCTGTGCATAACTTACAGACCTGCAGCAGCCAATCAGATCCCTCCGTCATGTGTGGACTGGCTGACAGAAGTACGAGGCTTCACCGATGACCAGAAGGAGGAGTATTTCAGGAGGAGGTTCAGAGATAGAGGAGATGTGTCCAGCAGGATCATTTCCCACATCAAGGCCTCCAGGAGCCTCCACATCATGTGTGAGATCCCGGTCTTCTGCTGGATCACTGCCACAGTTCTGGAGAGCATGTTGAACTCAGAGCAGAGAGGAGAGCTGCCCAAGACCCTGACTGACATGTACTCACACTTCCTGCTGGTCCAGACCAAGAGGAAGCAGCACAAGTATGGAGGAGGTCCACAGGAGCTGACGGAGGCTGACAGGGAGCTTCTTCTGAAGCTGGGCCAGCTGGCATTTGAACATCTGGAGAGTGGAAACATCATGTTCTACAGTGAAGACCTGGAGAAGTGTGGTCTCAGTGTGACTGACGCCTCTTTGTACTCAGGAGTTTGTACAGAGATCTTCAGAAGAGAGAGTGTGATCTTCCACAAAACCGTCTACTGCTTCGTTCATCTGAGCGTCCAGGAGTTTCTGGCTGCAGTCTTCAGCTTCCACTGTCACACCAACTGGAAGAGGACAGAAGATGGTCACTCTGGAGAATCCCTGGATGAGTTCCTTCAGAAGATGATGAAGAAATCCCTGCAGAGTCCAAACGGTCACCTGGACTTGTTTGTTCGCTTTCTCCATGGACTCAGTCTGGAATCCAACCATAGACTCTTAGGAGGCCTGCTGGGTCTCACTGACAATCATACAGGAACCTTACAGAAGGTCATCAACAACCTGAAGGAGCTGAACACTGGTGATGTTTCTCCTGACAGAAGCATCAACATATTCCACTGTCTGCTGGAGGTGAAGGATCAGTCAGTGCATCAGGAGGTCCAAGAGTTCCTGCAGTCAGAGAACAGATCAGAGAAGGGACTCTCAGCCATCCAGTGTTCAGCTCTGGCCTACATGCTGCAGATGTCAGAGGAGGTTATGGAGGAGTTGGACCCCAGCAAGTACAACACAACCTGGGAGGGAAGATTGAGACTGATTCCAGCTGTGAGGAACTGCAGGAAGGCTGTGATACATTCAGTAAGGTATGTAAACACTGTGTGTGTGTGTGTGTGTGTGTGTGTGTGTGTGTGTGTGTGTGTGTGTGTATGTGTGTTGAATTGTGAGTCAATGATGAAGAATAATGTCAAGCATATTTTGTTGAGTTGCACTTCTCTTTTTTTCCTTTTTGATTTTGTCTGACTAATTATTCCAGCTAATCTTATGGACTGTATAGGACAGGCAAGAATCAGCTTGGGCTTCAGCCTGCTGCTTTTTCCTTCACACAGTTGTTATGTTTTTGTTGTTGTGAGTCTTTATAATGTGCACATTTGTTTGGGAAGCTTCTTTTTCATTGTTGTCAGTTGATTGCACAAGATTGATTGAATTTACACTGTCAACCAAAATCAACTCTTCAATCATTCATGATGAAGATGATGGTGATGGTGGTGATGATGATGTTGATGATGATGATAATGATGATGATGATGGAGGTGATGATGATGTTGATGATGATGATGATGATGATGATGATGATGATGATGATGAGGATGATGGAGGTGGTGATGATGATGGTGGTGATGATGATGATGGTGATGAAGATGATGATGGTGATAATGATGAAGATGATGATGGTGGTGGTGGTGATGATGATGAAGATGATGTGATGAAGATTATGATGATGGTAATGATGATGATGATGATGACGATGATGAGGATGATGGAGGTGGTGATGATGATGGTGGTGATGATGATGATGGTGATGAAGATGATGATGGTGATAATGATGAAGATGATGATGGTGGTGGTGGTGATGATGATGATGATGATGAAGATGATGGTGATGAAGATTATGATGATGGTAATGATGATGATGATGGTGATGATGATGGAAGCAGCAACTTCTCATTCTGCTCTCCTTCATTCAGTGTTCAACTCTCAGATCTTCACTGTGCAGTGGTGTCTTCAGCTCTGCAGTCCAGCCCCTCCCACCTCACACTGCTGGACCTGAGCTGGACAATCCTGAAGGATCCTGGAGTGAAGCTGCTCTGTGCTGGACTGCAGAGTCCAAACTGCAGACTGGAAGTTCTCAGGTCAGTTCCTGCTTTCTACTGGTGGACAGTGTGTGTCAGCAGATGACAACTGGTGTGTAACGCTGCTCAGTGTGAAGACTTTGAAGCAGATATTAAAGACTCATCTAGACAAAGTGGATGTTGTTGATATTTTCATGTCAACAATCTGCAGCCAGAAAAGACTTTGGATGGTGGAAGAAAGTGTGGAAAATGTCTCCAGTCACTTGAGAGCTCAATGGAAGTTGTTGATTGGTGATGAAGGTCACATGACTGAGCAGAAGATCCTGTGAAGGCAGATTAATAGTGCAGCAGTATTTCTTCATCTTGTCCTTTGAATGTGTTTGACTTGTAACGAGACTCTGATGACTGAAAACAGCCACAAGCACACAAAGGACTCACTGATTATTTTCCATCTTCACTGCTGATTGGCTGCACACTGACTGACACACTGCTGTTGTTATTGTGTTGACAACACACTGGCACAATGACTCCTTTGAGGGAATGACTCAGTGATCCCAACAGCCGCACATCTGGATCATCAACAGGGAGGAATGACTCTGAATATGACATTTACACCATGGAAGGAATCAAATATTCATTCTTTATTCAGGTTGGAGAGGTGCAGTTTGTCAAAGCTCAGCTGTGATTGGCTGCTCTCAGCTCTGAAGTCCAACCCCTCCCACCTCAGACTCCTGGACCTGAGTTGGAACCAGCTCCAGGATTCAACAGTGAAGGAGCTGAGTGGTTTTCTGCAGAGTCCAGACTGTAAACTGGAGACTCTGAGGTCAGTTCACCCTCTTCACTCTACAACTTCTGTCACTCTTGTTATTGTTGTCATGATTTTCACTTCACTGCTGTTGGAAATTCAATTTGAAGTCACTGGTTTGTGTTTGAAATGAGTGAAACTGGGTTTAAAGGTCCAGTGTGTAAAATACTGCAATCTAGTGGTCAGATTTCAGATTGCAGCGCTCACTCACTCACCCTCTCTCCCTCCCTCTCTGTTTCTGTCGTGTCAGATTCTGAAGTCCACATTTCACTTTGATGTTCAGAGTGATGACACCCTGGAAAAACTCTCCATCATTTATTCTACATTCAGGTTGGAGAGCTGCAGGTTGTCAGAGCTCAGCTGTGATTGGCTGCTCTCAGCTCTGAAGTCCAACCCCTCCCACCTCAGACACCTGGACCTGAGTCTCAACCAGCTGCAGGATTCAGGAGTGAAGGTGCTGAGTGGTTTTCTGCAGAGTCCAGACTGTAAACTGGAGACTCTGAGGTCAGTTCACCCTCTTCACTCTACAACTTCTATCACTCTTGTTATTGTTGTCATGATTTTCACTTGACTGGGCCCTGTTGCAGGAAACTAGGATGAGGGATTAAGCCGGGATATCTTGGTTATCCTGGATCAATTGATGTTTGATGTGGTTGCACAACAGTGGGATAGGTGGAAGTGAGATATGTTCTGCTAGAAGTTACCGTGGAGATTTATTGTGTGGAGTGAGCTGCTCCAGACCAGGCTGAGTTCCAGGATCTATTTCATCCTTGTCTCAGTCAACAGTCACCACCAGTGGAAGGCAGTGCTTCTTCCACTCAACACTGCACATTGTTATCATCTCCAGCCACTGTCATTATTTCAAGCTTTGGAATCATTTCATTTCAATCATGATAAAGAAATGAGTTGAGATCATATTGCAATCATTGGATAATTTCTAACATGACTTCTACTTTGCCATGCATCCTATATAAAAATACACATCCCATAGAAAGATGAAGACACATCAAAGAGTAACATGAGCTTGTTTTTGTGACAGTGGACGGTCCTGTCACTATGCCTCCAATTGATCATGCTCCCTGGCTGCTTGGCCAAGGGAAGATCCCTTATGCTGAATGCTTGGTGCGCATGACTATGACCTGGGAGTCTGGGCTTCCAAGCTCGCGAGCTTTGAAAGTTCGAGAGTCTGGAGACTCATGGAGATGGTAGCTCGATAGAACGGCTCCCGAAAGAACCGAAGAAATCACAGACCTACCCCCATCCAGTTGAGTAATATAATTTCCACATACCACGGTAAACGTACAGAGGGGGTAAGACGACAAACGAAGCCCCTGCTTCTATATAACAATCGGCAAGAGAAAGGAAGTAGTTACAGCTAACTCCGTGAAGCCACGCGCTAACGAAGAAGCGAGGACGAGATGGCTAGCTTAGAAGTGTTACTAGAAGAACTGAGAGGTTTCCGTCAGGAAAACAACAAACAACTGAAGTCTATCAAGGAGGAAATTAATAAAACGAATGCAAGAATCAGCGAAGTGGAGGAGCGGGTGGAGAAAAATGAAGAGAGGACTCTAAACACGGAGGAAGTGTTAACCGGGCTGCTAAAGTTACACGTGAAGCTGGAAGAAAAGCTAACGGACCTAGACAGTCGATCTCGTCTGGAAAATGTCAGGATCTACGGTGTTCCGGAGGGGTCCGAGAAGGACTCGGAGTCGATGACTACATTTGTGGAGACCTTACTGAAAGAGGGGCTCGGTCTGGTCGAAAACGCGGCAGACGTGCGGATAGAAAGAGCACATCGGGCGCTGGGACCGCAACCCCCGAAGAATGTATCACCACGTTCAATACTTGTGAGGTTTTCGAGCTTCAAAATGAAAGAGTCTGTACTGCGCAAGGCTTGGCAACAAAAGGGACTCTTTTGGCGTGAAAAGCGAATAAATCTCGACCACGACTACCCACCAGTCATTCTCAGAAAACGACGAGAGTATACGGAGGTTCGTAGGGCTCTGAAGGAGAACGGGGTCTCGTTCCAGACCCTTTTTCCGGCGAGATTGCGAGTGAGATATGAAGAAGGGCCCAGAACCTACGACAACATAGAGGAGGCTACGGAGGACATGGTCAAAAGAGGTTACAAAGTGAAAGTCATGAGTTCACCTGATTCCCTGAAGGAGCAGATCGAGCGGCTGACCTGGACTAGGACAGGAGGGAGAAGAGAGAAAGGCGCCTCCAGGTCTTCAAGAGAAGTCAACTACAAAGAGAGGCTCCGGGCATTTAGGAGAACATCACCACCAGCTCCTTGAGAACTGAAGGATACCATGTTTTTCCTCTTGAGGTACACTTCTCAGATAGAAATTTCTACATAGGCTAAGTTAAAGATGATAGTTTCACAAAAAGGTTCGTCAGGGTCCATCCGGAACTGTGCTGCTGCCACCTGAAGGGCCCTCACCAATAGATTTGGGAGGACATTCCCTTCCGGGCTGTCACCAAGAAGCTCAACAGGGTCTAGGTTATGGACCCCTGTTTGGAAGCCGAGCTTGTTTTGTTTTGTTTTTTGTTTTTTTGTTTTTTCATTGTGCAGTGAGTATGTATGTTCTTGCTTTATCTGTTCATGTTCTTTTAGTTCTAGTGGGCTTGAGGGGGCTCTCCAATGTGATTGGTGAAATGGAAGACATCACTTAAATGGAAAGAAAACAACTGAAGGTGGTTTCATTCAATATAAATGGGATGCATAATCCGATAAAAAGATGGAAGATTTTATCTAAATTAAAGAAAGAAAAGGTCCAAATAGCTTTTCTGCAGGAAACCCACCTAGACGATTCCGAACATGCCAAGTTGAATAAGATGGGATATAAATATGTGTATTTTTCTTCCCATGCTTCGGGGAGGCGAAGAGGGGTGGCAACTTTAATATCAAGTACCCTGCACTATGAACATATTGCAGAACATAAAGACAAGGAAGGCAGATTTGTTTTGACTACAGGGAAAATTGATGGCGTCCTGATAACTCTTATTAATGTTTATGCTCCACCTGGTAGCGACTGGACCTTCTATAGACACATATTTGAAATGACAGTAACAAAAAGTCAAGGGGTATTGATATATGCCGGGGACTTTAATGTTAGATTAAACCCGAATTTGGATTCGTCTGATGGAAAATCTAATGCACAAACTATCAGTAAAAGAATCAGAAACATGTTAGAAGAAACTGGATTGGTGGATGTATGGAGAGTTAAAAATCCATGTCGTCGGGATTACACGCATTACTCCCCTCCATACAAAGTATACTCATGCATAGATTATTTTTTCATGCTCAAAGATGATATTCATAGGATAGAAAAATGTGAAATCGGCCAGAGCCCTAAATCGGACCACAGTCCAATTTATATGTCTTTTTTTCTGACTAAGAAAAACAGATTCACTCTCTGGAGGTTTAACACAAACTTGCTGAAAAATAAAATTATTAAAAATAATTTGAAAGATGAAATTAAAAGATACTTGGATGAAAACGACAATGAAGAGGTGGGGCCAAATATACTCTGGGACGCGTTAAAGTCGGTGATCAGGGGTAAAATAATAGCGATCTCCTCAAACGAAAAGAAAATGAGATTACAAAAACAATACAAACTGGAGGAGGAGTTAAGGAAATTCCAACAGGAGCATTCTAAAACCTTCCGGGAGGTAACAAATATTAAAATCAAGGAAGTGAAAAGAGAATTGGATGAGTTAAACACACTAGAGATACAAAAGAAACTTCTCCTTACAAGACAAAAATATTATGAAAGGGGGGAGAAATCACTCAAGCTCTTAGCATTTAAATTACGAAAACAACAGTCAGATAGAACTATTTATAAAATAGGAAACACAAATACAAATGGTGTTGAGACAGGACTGGGAAATATTCATAAATGTTTTAAAAACTTTTATCAGACCTTATATTCCCAACCCAAATTAAACAACGATCATCAGATAGACATCTTTCTTTCCCACCTGACTCTCCCTACAGTCACGAGTGAACAAAATAAAAAATTAATATCGGAGATAACCGACGAAGAACTACGAGCAGTTATTGGAAAGTTAAAAGGAGGAAAATCCCCAGGAATGGATGGTTTTACCTCCGAGTGGTATAAAGAAATGCAAGATCAGTTAATCCCTACTTTATTGAGAGCGTTTAACTGCGTTTTGAAAGAGAAAATAATCCCTCCTTCATGGAGAGACGCAATAATATCAGTAATTCCTAAGGAGGGGAAGGATAAATTGGATTGTGGTAACTACCGTCCAGTGAGTGTGTTAAATATTGATTATAAATTATTTACTGCCATATTTTCACAGAGGCTTGAAAAGATTTTACCCGACATAATACATAAGGACCAGACGGGTTTTATCAAACACAGAATGACTCAGGACAACATCAGAAAAACATTTCACATCTTGAATCACGTAGAACAAAACAAAATAGAAACTGCAATGCTGAGTTTGGACGCAGAAAAGGCATTTGACTCGGTCAGATGGTCATTTCTGTATAAAGTGTTGCATAAATTTGGATTCCACCAGTCCTTAATTGATGTATTGGCGGCATTGTACGAGAAACCATCAGCTAAGATAAAAATTAACGGAGATCTATCGGAATCATTTATTTTGGAAAGAGGTACGAGGCAGGGGTGTTGTATTTCACCTCTCCTCTTCGCCCTTTTTATAGAGCCTTTGAGCCAAAGGATAAGGCAGAGGCCTGACATAACAGGAGTTGCGATGGCCTCTGGTGAACAAAAGCTATCCCTGTTCGCTGATGATTTAATACTAACTATAACAAATCCAACTAAAACTATACCCATATTAATGGAGATGATTGCGGAATATGGTTCATTGTCGGGTTACAAGATTAAGATCAACAAGACTCAGGTTTTAACACTGAATTATGTCCCTCCAAACAAAATTAAGAGTTTGTATAGATGGAATTGGGAGGCGGATTCCATAAAATATTTGGGGGGTTTTCTAACAAAAGAATTTTCCAGGACTTTCGATGCCAACTATGGCCCCCTACCATCAAGACTAAAAATAGACATACAGAGATGGAATGTGATCCCTTTTTTCAATTTACACTCCAGAGTTGAGTCAGTCCACGCTTGTTATATCTATTTCAGTGCTTACCTATCTTGATTCCAGAGAAACAATTTACAGAGTGGGACAGATTAATATCACAATATATCTGGCAAGGGAAAAAGGCCAGAATAAGGTACAGAACACTGCAGTTGAAGAAAGAGAAAGGGGGGTTGGGTCTTCCCAACCTACAGGAATATTATCTTGCAGCTCAACTGAAACCATTAATCTATCTATGCTGTCCACAATACAATGCAGGATGGAAAGACATAGAGAGTTCCTCAGTGGAAGGTGTACCTCTCTTATCGATGTTGATGGACAAAGAACTACAAGATGATTTGATGATACCGCATGACTCGATGTTATACACAATGCTAAACTCTTGGAGAAGAATAGTGAAAATTTGCCATTTAGGTAACCAGATCAAAATGTTCAAGTGGTGCGCTTTTGACTCGGCTTTTAAACCAAACAAGAATGACGGGAGATTCAAGGGATGGATCTCAAAAGGATTAACCACCTATTATACATTTATCAAGAGGGGGGTGTTTCAGAGTTTTGAAGAACTTCAAAGGTCAAATGGGTTGGAGAAGGATGACTTCTTCAGATATCTGCAGGTTAGGTCTTACTATAATCATAACCTACAAGAAACTTGGGAAACAGCTGGACCAGGATTCTTAGAAGTGCTTTTGTCATTGTTGAAATCAGGTTCCTGTACTAAAGTTGTCTCCAAGTTATACAATGGTATTCAGCTGTTCAAACAAGTTGACACAGACTACATAAGGAATAAATGGCAAAAAGAAGGACATTTAATTATTTCAGTTGAAAGCTGGGAAAAGATTCACAAATTTCAATGGACGACCTCAAGCTCCAATTCATGGAGGGAATTCTGTTGGAAGAACATTGTTCGGTTTTTTGTAACCCCTGCCCAGAAAAAACATCACAGCAACAGTGCTACCTGCTGGAGACAATGTAAGACAGACAAGGCAAATCATTACCATATCTTCTGGGGTTGTCCGGTGATCAAACCATTCTGGGATCAACTGTGCATGCACTTAAATAACATTTTTGTTGAGAAAATTCCTTGTAAATGTGAAGTCCTGTACTTAGGAGACATCTCATGGGATAACTGGAATTTGTCAGATAAAAAACTCATGGCAATGCTTCTGGCAGCAAGCAAAAAAACTATCACGAGAAAATGGTTGAGGACTGAAGCACCTACAATTGATGAATGGATATATATATATATATACATATATATATATATATATATATATATATATATATAAATATATATATTTATTATTATTATTATTATTATTATTATTATTATTATTATTATTATTATTATTTTTCCATGTGTCACTTTAACAGAGACAACGCCATCTGTAATTACTATGTTTGGTTGCATTTCCCTGGCAGGCAAAGATAGATGAAAGAGACATCCTTCTGGGTGGAAAATGGGACTGGCTTGTCTGTGGCTGGTGGAGGCTCACTGGGCTCATCAATCCGTCCATCCATTCACCTTGTTTGTCTCATCCTGACTGCAGCACGCCACTGTGGAGGCTTGACATAACACACATTAGATTAATAACAGAAAAGCAAAATGTGACTGATGGTGTATTATTTAGTGTGCTTCAGTTATAATTCTCATAATGACTATTTTGCTGGCTTCAGACAATATATATAATTGTCCTGTCTTAGTTAAAAGCCCACTCACCACGACGAGGTGCAGGCCAAGAGTGGGAACACAAACACAGACCAGAAACGAACAGGACAAATCCAGACAAGACTACAAAAAACACAAACACAAATAACACTAATATCACTTTGACCACTATCTTTTTTCACAAGAACTTTTATTTCTTTACAAATTGAACCTTAGATTGTGTCACAACAAACTAAATAAACCCTTGAAACAGCCAACAAAACATGAAATAACACTTCATCAATATTATAATGAGTATCCTCATAAATGATTTCAAGATAACTTTCAACACTTTCTTACAAATTTTTTTTTACGTCTGCCGTAACGATTTTCAAGTTTTTTTCATGTGAATATTTTAACATTGAACATGTTAACTGAACAGTCAATGTAAAATCCCTTCATTGTTGCTCTGACCTCTTCATCATTTGTGACCTCTTCATCATTGGTGATCTCTACATCATTTGTGAACTCTACTTGTACATCAGACACAGTATGGCTGTCACATGGTTCCTGAATCACGAGAAAACTGTCTTCTTCAAAGATCTCTGACACCTCTTTACATTTTTTAGAATATGTGTGGTCAAAGATTTGATCAAAATCACGTGTGTGTGTGTGTGTGTGTGACTCACTTACCTTTTGTTTGGTAGACATGCTCTTACCTGATTTGAAGAAACTAAAAATGGTTGGGACAGCTGTTGAAGTTAGGCACTTTCTCTCACCGCGCAAAATGAAAGATTTCTCCTCAAAGTGAAGAGCACACAGCCTGGAGTTGTCATTGGGTGTCCAGTTTTTTCTTCTCACATTTTCCACCCATTTGTGCAACCTTTTTCTGTCCCCAAAAGGAAAGCTGTAAAAAGCAAAACATTCCAAACATTTTTTTGTGTAATTTTACTTAAAATTGGGTATGCAAACATATTTAACTCATTTAAGCTTGAACACAATGCAGACAGTTGTGCAGAAAGTTTAGTGTTAGCTAAAATATCGGGCACACAGACGTACTTATTATGTATACATTTCTTTCCATTGTAACAGGTGCTACAAGATCTGCAATCCATTACCTAGAATTGGTTTTCCTTAAACTGATGTACAGGATTACTAATCTGACTTTGATGGGCAAATTTGACAACAGAATACAATTATGAAGCACTAAAACACAGGACCACAAAACAATTAAATGCATGATGAAATAATGATATGCTTTGTTAAATGAAATAAAATGGCATTTTCAACTGCCCGGACCTGGGACCTTTCTGTGTGGAGTTTGCATGTTCTCCCTGTGTCTGCGTGGGTTCTCTCTGGGTTCTCCGGCTTCCTCCCACACTCCAAAAACATGCACGTGAGGTCAATTGAACATTCTAAATTGTCCGTAGGTGTGCATGTGAGTGTCAATGGTTGTTTGTCTCTATGTGGCCCTGCGATGAACTGGCGACTTGTCCAGGGTGTCACCCTGCCTTCGCCCTAAGACAGCTGGGATAGGCTCCAGCAGACCCCCGTGACCCTGAATAGGAATAAGCGGGTATAGAAGATGAATGAATGAAATTGAATGAATGACACATTTTATTTCACTCGTCGTTTATGTAATTATTATTTTTTGCTCCATAGCTTTCATGATTCAGCATTACATGTTAAGCGTGATGAATTGCATGAAAAGAGAGAGCACTCACTGATAAATTAACATGGTGTGCTGTTTAATTCCATGAGGACGACAAAATATTTGCAAATTTGTGTTAGCCACACACACACGGACGTACGTACGTAAAAACGTCAGCGGCATAAAAGTTCCTTACAGTCATTTCATTAATCATTCTTACCGAAATAACGTGGGTCCTTTGCACCCTTTGCCTGTTGATTGGGTGACACAGTTAATTGCAGCACAGGTCGGCATTTTCTCGAACACTGTAGAGAAGCCAAAAGTTGACCGGTCGACAGGTGCAAGAGAAAGGGAGGAACTTTCAAGATCGTTGAGTTTTTATTTTTTATTTTTTAGTTCTGATGAAATAAATAGACCAATCATTTCATTACTTTGTCTGCTTTCCAAAGAGAGTTGCTTCAAAGAATTATCATTTATTATTCAGTGGCACATTGCTCACTTGTTTAATACACAAATAATAGTATATTATTATAATAATACTATTTTATTAATATAATAATAATATTCATCATCATCATCATCATCATCATCATCATCATCAAAATTTCCAAACAACAATCGTCAGTTGTTCCGTAAAAAATACATTCATTTCCAGGTTGAATTTCGTATGGTTCGTGACGGTCTCCACACTGACACAACTGCGCATGCTCTATTATCCCATCAATGCGGAAGTCAAAAAGTTTTTGGGAGCCATGCGCTGGGTGAGCAACTTCATTGAAAGGAATGGGACGCCATCTTGGACTCTGGGGGCTTGCCGCACTGTCACGCAGGTTGTGACGTAGCGGGCCGGCGACGCACAGGTATGACGTGAATGATTGACAGCTACCATTCGTTCCCGTTAGCGAGAGGATTAAAAACAAACAGACACCATAATGGCATCAGAAAGGAGTTATCCCAGCGGTGCGGAAAAACGGAAGGAAAAGAAAACTGATCAAGAAAAACTTGCAAAGGGGAAAGGTAAGTTATTTGTTTATGTGGGCAGGAGAGGTGGAGGTGAAACGCTGTTGTCCCCCCCCCAAGTTTGTTTATTTGTCCTGCTAGCCAGCTAGCTAGCGTCGGATAAATGTTAGCTGGCTGGCTAATATTTGTTCGTCATGAATCAGCGTTTTTGTTTGTTTTATGAAAGTTGACCATGTCCTGTCAAGTTGGCCTATCCTGCCATGGGAATGAGTGATTGACTCCACACCCGTTTATTCACATTCTAACAGGGAGGGAGGGAGAGCATGTTGTAGTTGTTGTTGTAGTCAGTCCCCTGTTATTGTTCAGTGGAAGTTGTCTCTCACATATTTGACTCTTAATGTTATTTTAGCCTTAACTTAGGATGAATTTACTAAGCTTAGTTTGTATTTTGTAGGCCCTTAATTAGAAATGTGCTACTGTTTTATAATTCAAAGAAATATTTTATGGAAATACTTTATTTGGCATGGTGTTGACTATTTTAGACTATTGTGGCAGTGGGTCATTTATCTTAGTTTTATTACTTTAACTAGTACAGTGTGTAAAGAAATGCCAAAAACTCTTAAAAGTGACAGTTTTGTAATTGGGTAAAAGCTTTAAAGGGACACTGCAATCATAATGTTTAATTTAAAAACAAATACATTTTTAATTTTCCTATATTACTGCAACATCACTGTAATAATAAAATAGGAAAATGCGCTTCTGATCTGTTTTGCTTGATGATCTAATGAGCTTTGTCTCTGCAGGAGCAATTCTAAAATATGTTGGCGCTCCAGACATTGAGCCCGAGGGATCTCCCGAACATCCTGACCAGGAAGCTCCAGGATCAACACATTCCTCAGAACCTCCTTCTGTCCAGGTGAATAATGTGTGTTATTCTTAGTAGCTAAGCTGATAAGTGTGGGACGAAGCTAAGGCAATTAAGCATTATTTTGATTGTTGGTTTGCTTTTTAGTGTTGCACTTGTTGGTTTGTTGGATTTTCTTATTTAAAGTAAGCATTTTTTTTATGAATACTCAATCTGTTGTATTTATTGACATATAGAGGATTCTTTTCCTAGTATTATAGTGTTTTGCTCGCGAGGTGTAATAGATTGTGGAATCTTAGTAGACCTTAGTAGACGCATGCTGCTGAGAGTGGCAGCAATCAGCTCCGATGACAGTGGTGCTTGTAAATAAGGCAAATGCGCCATCTAGTGGGATGCAGCATGTTTATTCGTGTTGGAGCAATGGCAAGTACTACTAACAAAACAAAAGATGCACAGGGTAAAAAAAATAATCATAAACTCAAGCCCAACAAAGATAACAGATGGGCATAACTGTACATAGTAATGATTACTAGTACTTCCAACATTTGTATATTTTACTTTCAACTCGAATTTGAACTATTCATCCCCTTTTTTCAGCAGCCATTAACACTAATAAATTAAATTAAATCAAAACAATAAATTAAAGCTGCAAGCAGCGTTTGCGGGACTGAGCCGCCGTGGCCGACGCGATGCCCGATGACCCCCGATGACCCCCGATGACGCCTGACCCCTGTCGACGCCCGCAATTGACCCCCGTCCTCTGCCGACGCCCGGTGACATCTGCTGAAAGAAGTCTATGCAAATGATGCAGATTTCTCACCTCCATTTTTTTTTTTTGGAGGATGCTGTCAAATGTAAAAAAAAATTGGCCTTGATGAGACAAACACGTAGGTATTTGAATGACGTCTGTAGCACTTTTCTAAAGGAAACTGCAGGCATTTGTGTGTTGACAAAGAGGGAGAAGAGGTCTAATCATCATATGCCTGTGTAAGCAAATGATGCATATTTTTGACCTGCATTTTTTTTTAAGTGGCTGTCAAATGTAAAATATAGGTCTTGATGAGACAAACACGTGGATGTTTGAATGATGTCTGTAGCACTTTTGTAAAGGAAACTGCAGCCATTTACAGTATAGTGTGTGTTTGTGTGTGTGGAAGCAGGGATGTGCGATACCACTATTTTTCCTTTCGATACGATACCAGGTGATACCAAGGCTAGTATCCCGATACCAATACAGATACCGATACTTTTAGACGTCCAACTTGTGTATATGAAAATGATGACTTTTACAACGAAAACTCGTGAATGTTATTATAAAAAATGTATTTTATACCTATGTATAAGAATTAAACAAGCTGCCAAATATCAGACTTTGTTTTAATTTTAATCAGAGAAATCAAATCAACAGGTCAACTGAAAATCTGAGCAAATCTCTCTCAAAAAAGAGAAAATAAGAACAGCTGCTCTCAATTCAATATAATTCTTTTTGGACCAGACAGAGTGGTCTTCAGGTTAGAACTTGACAGAATATGTCTGTCTCTTTGGGAGTCATCTATGAAAAAATTAAATATTCTTGATGTAATGGGAAGTATAACTCACATACCACCACAAATAGACTAAATAGCAACTGTTTTACTTGAAATGTGCCATTTAAGTAATTTAATTATTATGCTTTTCCAACTTAAAAGTGAGACTGAATTGTGTTAAGATGATGGCAGGAATGTGAGTTAAATTAACAAATACATATTGTGCTGGGAGGAAACATTTTTATCTAACTAAATAAATAAAATATGTTTGAATGAAAAATTGACAAACATTCTGGTATTTTATGTAAATTTATCTTATCTACGTCTATATGCCTGTGATGGTGGGCACTGGGATGTATTTTCACTCCACCTGGATATTGCCTTTCTCTCTGCAGTGCTGGTTGGAAATTGCGCTCACGTTGACGGGGGGGGGACGCACGCTATCGCTGTCGCGCTACGCTAACGTGTCGGCAAAGTTAACGTGCCAAGTTTCGTTGCAGGGGGGGGGGGGGGGGGGGGCTGGACTCCAAGATGCTCCTGCTGATCACTGCTATGCTGGAGATGTGGGCTGTGATGTCTGCACTGGGAGGAAACTGAAGGCCCTCAAGTCCTGTCTGGTCTGTCGGGCCTCCTACTGTGACTCTCACCTCCAGCCTCATCGTGATGCTGCTCCCCTACAGAGACACAAGCTGGTGGAACCCAGCCAGCAGCTCCAGGAGAACATCTGCCCTCGTCATGATGAGGTGATGAAGATGTTCTGCCGCACTGATCAGAAGATCATCTGTGCTTTATGCTGTATGGATGAACATAAAGGTCATCAGACAGTGTCAGCAGCAGTACAGAGGCCTGGGAGGCAGAGAGAGCTGGAGGAGACCAGGCAGAAGATCCAGCAGAAGATCCAGCACACAGAGGAAGACCTGAAGGGGGTGGAGTCCATCAACGGCTCTGCTGATAAAGCAGTGAAGGACAGCGAGAAGATCCTCACCCAGATGATCCGTCTGCTGGAGAAAAGACGCTCTGAGGTGCAGCAGCAGGTCAGATCCACACAGGGGGCAGCAGTGAGTGGAGTCAAAGAGCTTGAGAAGAAGCTGGAGCAGGAGATGATGGCGCTGAAGAGGAGAGACGCTGAGCTGGAGAAGATCTCACACACACTGGACCACAGCCAGTTTCTCCACAGGTTCTCCTCACTGCCAGCACTCAGTCCGTCTCCAGACTCCTCCAGCCTGGAGATCCGTCCTCTGAGATACTTTGAGGACGTGGCAGCAGCTTTGACCAAGCTGAGAGATGAAATACAGCAAGTTCTGCAGAGTGCACAAACGTCTGTTATTATCTGAGGAGAACAGAAAAGTGACATTCATGGAGGAAGTTCAGTCTTATTGTGATCATCCAGACAGATTCACTGACAAGAAGCAGGTCCTGAGTAGAGAAGGTGTGACTGGACGATGTTACTGGGAGGTTGAGTGGAGAAGGGGGAGGGACTTCTGTGGTTTATTTTAGGGGGTTGGTGTAGCAGTGGCCTACAGGAACATCGGCAGAGCAGGAAGGTCAGAGGAAAGTAGATTTGGATTCAATTGCTGTGTCTCAATTCAGGTTCTGCATCCTTGAAGTGCGCATTTTGAAAGGAAGTTGCGTCATCGCACTGCGCGAAGGCTTGTCCCAATTCCCGAGGGTGTTTAGGACGCTCAAAATGCGCACTCGTAAATACGCACTCGTTTTAGCCGATTCCAAGGATACACCGCTACTATCCTTCGCGTACTTGGGTATCCCATGATGCTTTGCGTGCTGCTGCAAAGCATCGTGGGATCCTGGGAAGTCAGCTGAAATTAGCGGCATGTACTGGTTAAGGCACGACATATAAATCTAAATATTGACGTTTCACATAAAGTATCCAGTTTTTAACGTAGGATTTTATTTATTTGAACATTCAACGGCATCGTTAGATGGCGAACCAATGGTTAGCGTGATACTATAAAAACGTCACTTCCGGGGTTGGCCAGCAGGAGGGAACGGCGGTGACGAAACGAGGAAATACGCCGAAGGCTAGACCGCCCCGAGTGGTTACCGGGGAGGCGGGGTTTGGTCCGTCCTTCTAGGCTGGGAACTCTAAGAACGCTTCTTTCAGACGGAGGACACTCGGTCTCAAGGGTGCAGAACCTGAATTGAGACACAGCAAATGACAAATCCTGGAGTTTATATTGTTACCCAGGTGAATATTGGTTTCGTCACAACAACATCAGTACTCGTGTCTCAGGTCCTCGGTCCTCCAGAGTGGGAGTGTACCTGGACCACAGAGCAGGTCTTCTGTCCTTCTACAGCGTCTCTGGAACCATGGAGCTCCTCCACAGAGTCCAGACCTCCTTCACTCAGCCGCTACATGTTGGACTTTATGTTCCTTCAGGTTCTTCAGCTGAGTTGATGAAAGTGTGACTGAAGTCGTCAGAGAGACTCTGAGCTGAATTCTCACCTTTGATTCTTCTTCTGTCTTCACGTTTGTTACCCAGTGTCTCCAGCTGTCAATCACAGGGTGGGCGGGGCCTGTACGCCACTTCCTGTTGGTGCTCCTGGTGACTGTTGTCCACCTGCTGGATGTTTGTTCCCTCTAAGCTGCTTGCTTGCGCAATCGCGCACTACTTGCACATTCTCAGCGCACAAGGAAATCTATGTAGCACATAAAATAAAATTCAACAGAAACGTATTAATTAATAATTTTAGAGCTTTTATTAGGCGGCGCACCGCTACGCCTTCGGAATGATGTTTTTTTTTCTTCCAGCTGCACCGTATGAGTCCAAAAGGCAGAGAAAGTTTCCAGGCTGCAGCACCGCGCTGACATAGATTGCGTAACAAAGTGAAGAGGTGCCACTCCGCTCTATTTTCACTGGCTAACTGCAGCACACTGGCTTAACTTGTCTATTCAGAGAAGAGCTATCACTTCGGCTTATTTTTCAATCTATCACGCGCATGCCATTGCACATTGACGCAACATGACCCTCAGCCAGGCCAAAGCAGGACTCTTCCTATGGTTAAAGCAGGACTCTCACATATAACACACTACACATCTCATCAACAACAAGATTTTGCTCTTTTTCATTTAAAGTGGGCCAAATCACTTCTATTCAAAGTAAACTCATGAAAATTGCTGCTGGAATTTGATTCTTTTAATAAGCCATGTAACTTGCTATGATCCAAGGTTTTGAACAGGTGTGATACTGGTGTGTGGCCACAGCGTGCACATCTGATGTTGCCCACAGTGGTCCTCAGTGTGCTCAAGGAGCTTGTCTGGATGCCCAGACACATGGAAAATTAGAGGGAGCATTGATCATAACACCCATGATCATGTGAATTCATATATAGGGATTATATAATTCTATAATATGTTATATATTATGTTGCCTGACAGCGCCACCTGGGGAGTTGCACCCCAGGAAATAGACTATAATAAAAATTCCTCGGGCTACACAGGTTCGTTACGCTTTGAGATTTGAGAGGATGAGACGGACTTCCAAAGAAACAGCTTTATTCAATCACAATTTAAAATAGTTGACTCTTTTTTAAACACACCAAGGAAAATCTTTTTTTTAAAAAACAATAAGACCAAGTTTAGCTGCCTGAGTGAGTGTCAAAAAAAATAAGTACTATACCAAAAAGATTGTTCAACATCATAAGAAAATAAGGGGAGCAGGGCTGGACGTAGCCGAGCGGAAAGGCTAAAGAAAAAACAAAGAAAAACTGAAAAAAGGGAATAAACAAAGCGAAGGGAATCACTACAAAGCAAAATTTCCCTCGTGCTGTGCAAAATAAAGCAAAGTGAAGGGGAACCACCGACGCAGTTTGCCGCACGCTACGCCAACTCCTGTCCAAAAGAAAAGAGAACACAATGAATACACTAATACATTGAGACACTCAGGCAAGCGTTAAACAGTTCAAACAAAAGAAAATTTTTCTTTAGTCTTCACACACACACAAAACAAAAGGTAACGATCACTGGGGAACAAAATAGTAATGAACTAAAAAGGAAATCAAACTACTCAATAGAAAACCCAAAGTTTCACCAAAATTTTACCAAGAAAACAAAAGCAACCAAAGAAAGTGGTGATGCCAACAACAAAAACAGACAAACTCAGTTGTCTACACCAAATAAACCACAACCAAAGGAGGGGGGGGGGGTTAAACATTCAGCAATTAATGCCCATTGCCCACCTCTGGGAATGCGAGCCGAAATGCGAAGAACTGCGGAGGACAGAGTTCTCAGCGTGGACACTGGGGTTGCCGGGGCGACGGAGTGGAGACAAAGTCAAGTGCGTCCCGTCTCAGTTCATTACGGGACAGCTTTTTTAGTTGCCAAATACGGGACAATCGCGTATTTGAGCACGGAAACGACGCAAAGTCACAAACACAAATACAAGTTTACAACGGTACAAAAAGAGGATCGTGGTGCAAACGCAAAAAAAAAACAAAACAAAAAAACAACACGCTGCAGGACATAAAAACATTCACTTCATCAGAGGAGCGATGCAAAGCAAGAAAACACATGCAAAAGAAAAAACGCTGCATAACGCATTCCCTACACCGGAAGTAGAGTTGCTCCACGAGGAGCGCTCCCCTACAGCGAAGAACAGTCCCGACACTTCCAGTGAGAGTCGCCGCCTCCTACAGTTTCAACACCGGGACATCTCGCGGGGGTGGAGGACCTCCACCTGAATGTGGAAGTGGGTGTGTTTCCACAAAATATGTGTCTTCATGGTATTTAGCTTTTTAATGAAAGGACTCTTAAAACACTGAAAAATAAATGCAATATAGCTATTTTATCACTTACTGTAAATGTACAGGTAGGCGACATTTCCTGCTTGGCATTGCTGCCTGTCGCACTTCTTTCGGTGCCCACGGGTCAGCTGCAGGGTCATCAACCATGAACTACCATTCATTGACGTTTCGCCCCTTGTGGCGGGACAGTGACAGGGACGTTTGCCTCGTTGATTCTGTGGTTGTTGATGGGGTGAGGTGTTCTTTCCCCAACTCCTGTCCTTGTTTCGTTCTTTCTTTTATACAGTCAGGCAATCTTTGTAGATACACTACTTTTATTGTATGGCCGCTAGTTATAACAGTGCTCATCAGGTAAAACACCCGGAAGCCAACGTCATCAACTCGCACCAGATGTCTCTGCATATTGCATGGAACTTGGCTGCCATCTAGTGGTTAACTTTCGTAACATCTCCTTTAACATATGGAAAGAAAGCAGTTGAAAATGGACAATAGTGACCGGATGAGAGTTACGTGGCCAGCAACAACAATAGCTGGCTACAGGTTAAACAGAAATGACTAGTTCACTCTCCTAAACATTAGAAAAAAATGAACAGTCCACATGAACAAAGTGGCACAGAAATAAACAAGAGATGACATTCCTTCTTCAGAAAGTTTAAACAACAAAGTCTTTGCGGTACCTCTCAGGAGGTTTATGTTGGATCTGGTTCTGGTCTGCTTGAGGCCTAAATGTCCAGATTGGGGGACACTTGACACATCAGTCAACACTGGAGCCCGTTCTAGTTCTGAAGCCCCTTCCCTCCTGTCACCAACTATGTGCTCGAGTCTGCTGTCTGTTTGACTGTTGTCCCAGTCATCTTCCACCAGGGGACTATCAGATTGCATGATGAGAGTTTCATCCACCGGTCGAATGTGCCTCCTGTTGCGCCTGTATACCTTGTCCTGTACAACCACTTCATATGACCTGTCACGCAATTGGTTGGTGCAAATCCCCAGTGACCAGGAGCGAGAGGGCCCATTTGGTTGTAGGAAGACCCGAACTGTGTCGCCTTGCATTATCATGGGCTTGTCGTGAGCATGTTGGTCATATCACCACTTCGATGCAGTGAATCGTGCCAGCTTACGAGGAAGTACCCCCTGTATCACAGCCGGCTTCAGCAGAGGTGGATGAGAGGGTAACAATGTGCGTGTGCGTCTGGACTGGAGTCGCTGAACAGGAGAGCTATTGAGTCCCTCTGTGGAAGTGTTCCTCCGTGCTAGTACGGCCCTCCATCTGTCATCACCAGCATGCACTGCCTTTCTCAGCAGGGTCTTGGCAATTTTGACAGCCGACTCAGCTTTACCATTACTCTGGCTGTGGTATGGTGAGGATGTGAGGTGTTTGAAGTCCCATACTGTTGAAAAAGTTTGAAAGTCCATGCTGGAGAACGGTTGTCCGTTGTCTGTGATGACAATATTTGGTATTCCATGCCGGCTAAACTGACGCTTGCAGCATTCAATGACAGTGGAAGCCGTTGTGTCTAGTGATGTCCAAACGAGGCTTCATGAGGCTTTGAACCCTTTTGGACTATTGTGTTGAAAATTGGTTCATTACTCGAAGCTTCATTCATTAAGAACGTGGGGGTCATCTGCTGGCGCACTGGTTGTACTGCAGCCATGCAAAAGGTTAATGACCATAGCAAGTGTGCGCCTTGAGATTTTCTGTATTTGTACACTTTTATTATTTATTTATTCAAACGTTGGTAACTTTTACTTTGTTTTATGACTCTGTGTTTTCGTATGTCCTTTTATGTATGTTGGCTACTGAACACAAATTTCCCCCTCTGGGGGATTAATAAAGCATCTATTTCTAGATAAAACTGAAACGAACTTCATTTCATGTGTTGCTGTTCCTTCTTGCTCCGCCCTACCAATATATCAAGGTTACCTTGATATATTGTTCATGTTAAACGAAATTTGTTCCTCTGTCTAACATTAAATAAATAATTAATAATAAATAAATAATAAACCATTGCCAAAATCATTGCTGAAAATGTTAGGGTCAGAAATAATAGTAGTAAAGAGGTAAAGTTCATGTGAATATGCAGATAAAAAGAAGAAATTGATTCATAATATATATATGTATATATATATATGTATATATATATATATATATATATATATATATATATATATATATATATATATATATATACACATTTGTATATATATGTATATATATATAGTTGTTATCTTGCGTTGTTATCTCATAGTTTTCCCATTGTGCTCTAAAGAATGTCCAGTTGTTATATACGTCGCCCTTCATGTCCATTGCGTCTGGTACAGGAATCGAAAAACCCATGGTACGTCAGGTATTAGCTTAGCAGTTTAGCTCCATTGAAAAAACGTCCAGCCTTTATAGCGCCTTGTTGTTCTGTCTTCAGCCGCGCGCGGCATTAAGTTTCCGCTTCTTTTATACAGTCAGGCAATCTTTGTAGATACGCTACTTTTATTGTATGGCCGCTAGTTATAACCATAGATATATACAGAAGGCTAGATGTCTCACGGCGCAGAATCAAACGTCCGCACTGGCCGCCATCTTTCCACAGTCAGGCAGTCACGGTCTGATGTAGTGAATGTGAGGGAACGTGAGTGATCTGAACAAACATTAACACTCTGAACAAACATTAACACTCTGATCTCGCTGAAAACTTGACGGCTTTGCACACGGTTTGCTTTCTTACAAACGTTCATAACGTAGCAATAATTCTGGATGGTTGAACATGTTGAGAGTGCAGCTTTCTATGAGAAAAAAAACACAACGGTGCTATGGCAGCTGCACAAGTTAATACGACTGAGACCACTAAGATTTTCATTTCTTAAGTTAAGTTTAGCCAACAGCTATTTCAGGACAAACTAGTATTTTGTTCACATACAATATTTGTGGTGTCGGTTGTAGTTATTCGCTGAGGTGCGTTTCCTATAACGTTGCTGCTGCATGAACGCAGTCTCATCAGTTCATGCAGCAGAGACACGGTGATCAATGAACTAGAGCTGCTGATATCTCATCCCCCACCTGTTTGATTCAGAGTCGAACGGTGACAACCTGAGATTACAGTCCGTCTTTTTTCTTGTTGTGATAAAAGGGATTAGGATTGGTAGGTGTAAATAAAACAAGCAATTTGACATATGGAGAGACAGAATAGCTTTTTTTCTATATAATTTAACTTAATTCGCAAATGATTTAAAATTGGATTGCTTTGCTACAGCATCATGCATTATGGTTTCTACAGGAAATCGGTGACTGAAAAAATGCCGAACTTCTGTGCCGCTTATGGATGCAGCAATCGTCGCTGTCCACAAACAAAAGCTTGTAGGATCACATTTCATCTGTAAGCTATTGTTGGAGCTGTTTGATTAATGTTACGATTCAGTGCTGGTTTGTTTAGTTTAGCGTTTAGCATATATGTTTTTATTAAATACGGGTGTGTGCGTGTGTTTGCTATTTTCACATGAAAGCCTATGGTTATAAATCATTAATAAGTATGCAGTATCATAACTATGCTTATAACCTTTATAACAAACCAAACCGCTCGAAATTCGGTTGAAAATAGAGCAATTTAGGGCTATTTAAAAGAACATGCACAATAAGAATACATAGTTATGAGTGAGAGGGGCGGAGCGAGGTGACTGTGGCAAGATGGCCGCCAGTGCGGACGTTCGATTCCATTGGCCAGCAGCGCGGATAAGACATCTCGCCTTCTGTATATATCTATGGTTAGAACAGTGCTCATCAGGTAAAACAACCGGAAGCCAACGTCATCAACTCGCACTCGATGTCTCTGCATATTGCATGGAACTTGGCTGCCATCTAGTGGTTAACTCTCGTAACACTGTCCATTATGAGACATTTCGTCATCTACTCAAATCTTACAATAAAACTGTCAAACAGGCAAGAATAACCCATTTCTCCAACCTCATCACAAACAATAGCAAAAACCCTTGATTTCTTTTCTCTACCTTCAATCTTTTAACCAATACAAATTTTAATCAGGACGTACAGACACCAACAGATTTCTCATTATGATTATTCTCCCTTTTATACTTTTAGTGCCAGTGTTTCCTCATGGGGGGCCCTCCATGGTGGGAGCTGCGCCTGGTCTGTCCATAGGGGCGCTGCAGGCCATGGTGCCCCCTTGTGTGGACGGCTCCCCATAGTGGCCTTTCCTCATCAGATTCTTCAGTGCCAAGTCGTGTTATCTAATGTCTGTGTGAATATGGGGGTGGGCGTTTGTCTGTGTGCGTTGGTGGGGAGGGGTGGGTCCATATGGGGTCGGGGGAGGGGCAGTGGAGCTTTTTATTTTTTCTCATTGTTATTATTATGATTGTTGTTCTTCTTATTATTATTATTACCTTTCTTTGTTTTGTTTTGTTTTATTTTGTTAAGCACTGTGGGTTGCACATGTTGTGTATGAGCAGTGCTATATAAATAAAGTTTATTGTTATTATTATTATTATTATTATTATAGAAACATAAAGACACATCAAAGAGTAACATGAGGTTGTTGTTGTGACACTGGACGGTAGAGAGTCTGAATCCCCGTCCCAGGCGCAAATCCTCATGGAGGCTTCTGAGGAGGTCAAAGATGGCCAATCCGTCAATCCCAGCTCCATAACGGGGGTCTATGGAATGAAGCCGCGAGCATTGCGCACTGATCCAGGAGAGCTTTCACCTAGCTTGATGAATCCGTGTCTTCTCATCCTGGATGGCTTTTAGTGCGACCCATGAAGCCTGGACACAAATGTTGTGGATTGGTTGAACGCTGAAGGCTTAGTGACTCATCTTGGATGACGCAATCCTACTTTGGTGCAAGGGGGCCCAGACAGCAACATCATCAAGAGCCAGTAATGGACTCCACAGTGTAGCACTCGTTCGCTCGCCCTCCCTCTCCCATTTTATTCTGTAGTGTCAGATTCTGAAGTCGATTTCACTTTGATTTTCAGAGTGATGACACCCTGGAAAAACTCATCCATCATTATAAACTCTCCATCATTTATTCTCTATTCAGGTTGGAGGGGTGCAGTTGTCAGAGCTCAGCTGTGATTGGCTGCTCTCAGCTCTGAAGTCCAACCCCTCCCACCTCAGAGAGCTGCACCTGAGTTGGAACCAGCTGCAGGATTCATCAGTGAAGGAACTGAGTGGTTTTCTGCAGAGTCCAGACTGTAAACTGTAAACTCTGAGGTCAGTACTGGTTTGGAACCAGTGGATGATGGTTTCAGCACCAAACACAGTTCATCACACATGTTGAATAAACATTGAACTGAAGGTTGATTCATCTCAAAATGACATCCAGAATATGAAAACTTCATTCTGTTCATGTTTGAAGTGAAAAAAAAAAAAAAAAAAGGAAAAGGAAAAGGAAAAACAGGTCATCAGTGGTCATGTGACCAAACATCATTTCAACACACATTAGTTTTGGACTGAGGATTTAATTTCAAGGTGACATTTTCTGTAGTGTCAGATTCTGAAGTCAACATTTCACTTTGATTTTCAGAGTGATGACACCCTGGAAAAACGCTCCATCATTATAAACTCTCCATCATTTATTCTCTATTCAGGTTGATTGACTGCAGTTTGTCAGAGCTCAGCTGTGATTGGCTGCTCTCAGCTCTGAAGTCCAACCCCTCCCACCTCAGAGAGCTGGACCTGAGTAGGAACCAGCTGAAGGAATCATCAGTGAAGCCACTGATGGATCTTGTCTACAGCAGTGACCATCAACTGGAGAGTGTGAGGTTAGTACTGGTTTGGAACCAGTGGATGATGGTTCCAGCACCAAAGCCAGTTGATCCCACAGCAGAGGTCCAGTGTTCCCAGTCACAGTGTGAGAGGAGGATGGTGACGTCCAGCTGCTCCTCATTCATCCAACATCTGCTGCCAAACTGCTTCTTCTCTCAGTTGACCACTCAATTATTGATCAGTTCATCTTCATCAGGCCTCAGTATCAGTCCAACACTCCATGGTCACATGACCTTCTGATGTTCCACACTTGACATGTGACTGAGAGTCTGCTTCTTCTCACCAGTCACTCCATCATCTCCATCAACTCTGTGATGATGCGTTGAATCAATGAAAATAAATCTCACTTTTACAAACAAATCCAATTCAGTTCAAATATAATTTAAATAAAATAAATGATACATTATAATTAATCACCAACAGATAAATCAATGCTGGATATGAGGTGGTTTGCCCTCTCTGGGTCGGTGGGGAGGCCCTGCCTCAGGGGGAGGAGTTCCAGCATCTCGGGGTCTTGTTTGGGACGCCTCCCTGGGGAGGTGTTCCAGGCATGTCCCACCAGGAGGAGACCCTGCTGGAGGGACCAGGTCTCTGGGCTGGACTGGGAAGCCTTGGGGTCCCACTGGAGGAGCTGGAGGAGGTGACTGGGTCCAGGGAAGTCTGGGGGTCTCTGCTGAGGCTGCTGCCCCCGAGACCTGACTCCAGATACGGCAGTAGAAGATGGATGGATGGATGGATGGATGGATGGATGCCAGGTGATAGAACATTTCATAAAAACAGACTCTGCATTATAACTTCTATTACACTCTAAATAACTCACTCCAATATAACTGCACTCGTCCTTCTCTCACATTACATTGGATCACAATGACCAAACAACACAACAAAGACAATGATCCAACTGTACTGCCACGTCCAGACTCAGTGTAGGTCTGTAGGCCTCTTGGACCTTCATGTGAACCACTGCGTGTTGACTGGAGGTGAAACATGGCTGACTGCATGCAAATAGGGCATCCCTATTTAATGGCGCTAATTTCAAAAAAAAATTGCATCGTAGGTTGGTTTTGTTGCTGTTGGTTGTCAGTTTTTTGAGAGTTAGTAGTAGATAGATCCATATATACACCGTGTGCACAATTATTAGGCAAGTGACTATTTTGACCATATGATCATTTTATCCTTAATTTTCCAACCCCAAGCTGTATAAACTTGAATGCTAAGAGGATATAATGCATATTAGATGATGTGTATTTGTATAACGAGGGAGGGTGTGGCCTAAGGACATCAACGCCCTATATCAAGGTGTGCATAATTATTAGGCAGATTCTTCTCCTCGGGAAAAATGGGCCAAAAAAGAGATTTGACTGACTCTGAAAAGTCAAAAATTGTAAAAAGGTCTTTCAGAGGGATGCAGCACACTTGAAATATCTAAGATATTGGGGCGTGATCACAGAACCATCAAACGTTTTGTAGCAAATGGTCAACAGGGTTGCAAGAAACGTGTTGAGAAGAAAAGATGCAATTTAACCGCAAAAAATTGAGAAGAAACAAACTTGAAGCCACCAGGAACCCATTATCCTCCAGTTCTGCAATATTTCACAACTGCAACCTACCTGGAGTGTCAAGAAGTACAAGGTATTTAGTTCTCAGAGACATGGCCAAGGTCAGAAAGGCTGAAACCCGACCACCTCTGAACAAGACACACAAGTTGAAACGTCAAGAATGGGCCAAGAAATATCTGAAGACAGATTCTTCAAAGGTTTTGTGGACTGATGAGATGAGAGTGACTCTTGTTGGAAAGGATTGAAGGGCCCGTGGTTGGATCAGTAATGGCTACAGAGCTCCACTTCGACTCAGATGCCAGCAAGATGGCGGTGGGGTACTGGCAGAGATGCCCACGAGTCTTTGATTTAGAGTCCGAGTCGAGTCACGAGTCTTCGGCCTCGAGTCGAGTCAATTCTCGAGTCTTTGAGGGGCAAGACTCGTCGAGTCGCGAGTCTTTGATTTAGAGTCCGAGTCGAGTCACGAGTCTTTACACACACACACACGCACACACACACACACATATATATAAAATGACATAGCCTCTGGCTGAAATACAGTATATCCAAATTTTTATTCAGACTTTTTTTAAAAAAAAAACCAAAAATAGATGGCATTTATAATAATAAATAATATTAAATAATAAAATAGATAAAATAAAGTAGTAAAACTGTCTGTCCTTTCCATGGGCCTTAACTATTACTAAACTAACCCATGTGTGGAAAAAAGAAAAGAAAGAAAGCCTCCAAGAAGGTGAACTTAGTTACATTTAAAAAAAAAACATTAGGCTGCCTCTCAGTGGCTGAAAGACCATCAAAATTATGCAACTGAACTTAGATACATTTAAAAAAAATATTAGGCTGCCTCTCAGTGGCTGAAAGACTGAAAAATGATGCAACTGAACTTAAGTTACATTTCAAAAATTATTAGGCTGCCTCTCAGTCGCTGAAAGACCATCATAGATTATGCAACATGCTTGTTACATTTCAGAAATTACATTTCAGAAATTTCAGTTTCTTCTTCATCGGCCGCAGTGGACTCCGAATTCTGGATGTAGCGCTTGAGTTCAGCCCTGACAGATGAGGCATGGTCTGGGTTCTTCTTGCTTTTCTTCCGATAGGCTGAGAACAGGCGAGGAACTTTGGCAGGTGTCGGTGACTGCTCCTTGTCATCTTCACCACCGCTGCTGTTCTCTTGACGTACAGTGACTTGAGAAGCATCAGCCAAGACATGATCTGAAAAATGTCCACAAAAAACATGGTTAGTTACATTATGTTCATCAGATCATGATCTTAGTTATACAAATAGTGATCATTAAATTAAGGAATATATAAGTTAAGGAATCTATCACAAGTAAACTTACCCATTACCATCTCCTTCACATCACTCTTGACATCATTTGGGATGGGAACATCATGCTCCAGCCAAAAGAGGCAGTAGTATGGGTCCAGTAGTGCAGCCATCATGTAAACCTTATCTCCAAAGGGCAGGTCTCCTGCAGGCTTGTCCGACTCCTCCATTCTGACATTTACGAACATCCCCTGACACAAAATCAGATCATCAAATTCAGCTTTACGGTCAGATCACAGGTTTACAGAAGTAAAGAAGTGGGTGAAAATGTTTTCTTTTTATAGCTCCCATCATACCTGAAAACGGCGTTGGAGGGACTGCTGTAGGGCTTTCACTAAACCGCGCAGGTAATGAGCTTTCTTCTGCATACTGTTGAGGTGGCTGTTGAGTGATAGAATGCTAGGGAGAGCCGCACTGAGAGTAACCACCTTCTCTGCTTGTGTGAGATCTGTTGCTTGAAGAAACGGGCCCAGAAATTCCACAAGCTCTTTCAGCTGGCTCAACTCTCTGCCTGTTAGGCACAGGCTTTTGTGTCTTTCATCTTCCAGGAGAGTGTTAAGGCTTTGGGGATCAAGGTCAGTGACTGCCTGTACAAGGCGGAGAGTCGAGTTCCAACGAGTTGCTACAGCAGAGGGGATGCTCCGATTGGCTCCATACGTTTTCTTAAAAGCTTCCTTAAGTCCACAAGTTGTATGAAGTAAACTGCAGAATTTTGTCACCTTTGCCAATGCACAGTTAATAATTTTGGTCTCTTTCAGTCCATCTCGCACGACGAGCTGCAATGAATGGGCAAAGCACTGCAGCCGCTGTTGCCGGCAGCTACTCTGGATGGTGTCCACATCTTCTTGGAGGGTTTCACCTGTATCCTCCCATAAGTCATCATTTTCTAGCTCATCATCATCTTCACCCTCGTCATCCAACTCATGCCTCTCAGCTCTAGTTGTTGAGGGGAAACAAACTGTAAAGGCCTTCTTCATATTTGAAGCGTTATCACTGATAATGTAATCTAATTTGTGTTTTACATTAAATTTGTCACATATCTCCTCAAATTGTTCACTGATTCTGATTCCAGTGTGTGAACCTGTGAATCTATCACAACTTAAGAGAACTGTCTGCAGTCTTGAGACACTGTTCTTCTCCATTTCCATGAAGTGGGCCGTTACACCTAGAAAGCCTTGCATGCTCCTGTCAGTCCAAATGTCCACAGTCACAGACACAGTGTCTGCTTTTTGTAATTTGGATTTGATCTTGTACTCTTTGTCGGATGCTAGATCACTCAGACGTCTGGTAACGGTGTTTCGACTTACTGGGCAGTATTTTTCATCCACCACTGACATGAAGTTCTGGAAGCTGGGTATGTCAACCAAGGACAGAGGAAGGTTGCATGAGATGATGAGGTCATGAATTATGGAGTCAGTAATGGTCTTCTGTCGGGGATGGCCCTGGCTGTATGTTTTCACTCCTTGTTTTAGTCCCACAAAGGAATCGAGGCTGCTCTGAGTCTGACCCTCTTGGGCTTCTCCACAGGAAACTTTTTTGGCTGCCTTATATTCAGCATACCTGTAGATGAACAACATGGGAGGTTGCTCATTTTTGTAACACAAACACTAGTAGGGTTGCCACCTCCTAGAGTTTCAAATCCGGGACATGGGGGGGAGGCGGAGGCATCCCCGAAATATACGGGTAAAAAGTGAAGTGCGTATATTTACGGGAGGGTTGGCAACCCTATCTAGACCACAGACGGAAATCAAATGAGGTTTTGTAATTTTCCCTAAACAACGGGACAAATTGTGTCCCGGGAGAGATTTTATTTTTCCCGGGACAGGTGGTGAAAAAAGAGAACAATTCTGGGAAAAACGAGACGGGTGGCAACCCTAAACACTAGTGTGATAAGCTAGCGCAACAAGCTAGCGCAACAAGCTAGCTTGTAAAACGGCGGTAACCAAGCCGTGGTGTTTGTTTAACGTTACACTGCGGTCTCGTTGAACACCACGGCCCGACCGTTTCTTCTTGGTAATGCACTAAGCTAAACAATAACTAGACAATGTATGCAAAAACACTATGAGTACAACTTACCTTTCCTTGTGCACCTTTTCAATGTGCCGCAGGAAGTTGCTGGTTGTGGAACCTTTTTCTTTTATTGTCCTTTTGCAGCATTTACATTTTGCAGTTCTGTCTCTGCCGTTCTGTTTGAAGTTTGTGTAGCAGTACGTTAATATAAAGGGTAGCGAACCTGGCGGTGGACTTTCTTTAGCAGCAGCTGCTCCACTTGCACTTGCCATGATGACTGATAATGAAGGAGAGAGGGAGGGATGTGACGCGATGCGTCGCGCATCGGAGGTGGTTTTGTGAAAAATAAATAAATAAATAAAACAACAAAAAAATTAAATTAAATTAAAGATTGCCCACGAGTCTTTGATCTCGAGTCGAGTCAATTCTCGAGTCTTTTAGGATCGAGTCCGAGTCGAGTCTGGAGTCTCCAAAAATGCGACTCGAGTACGACTCGAGTACGAGTCTTTAACTCGAGTCCCCATCTCTGGGTACTGGTATGGGCAGGTATTGTTAAAGATGAGCAGTTGGACCTTTTTGGGTTGAATATGGACTCAAAATCAACTCTCAGACCTACTGCCAATTTTTAGAAGACACTTTCTTCAAGCAGTGGTACAGGAAAAAGTCTGCATCTTTCAAGAGGACTTTGATTTTATGCAAGACAATGCTCCATCACATGCGTCAAAGTATTCCACTGTGTGGCTGGCCAGTAAAGGCCTTAAAGATGAAAAACTAATGACATGGTCCCCCTTTTCACCTGACTTAAACCCTATTGAGAACTTTTGGGCCGTTCTTAAGCAGGACATTTAGAGTAAAGGTAAACAGTGCACCTCTCTGAACAGTGTTTCGGCAGCTGTACAAAAAGTTGATTCTGACCAGATCAAGAAACTGACTAAACTCCACGAATGGAAGGCTTGTGAATGTTATTGAAAAGAAGGGTGGCTATACTGGTGACTGTTTTTTTTTTATTATTATTAATATTCGGGACTGAGCCTCAGCGAAGGCCTGCTCTCATTATTATTATTATTATTATTATTATTATTATTATTATTATTATTATTATTATTATTATTTCTGAAATGTTTATTTGTTAATTCTGAGGGGTTTTTTTTATTCTCACTTTAACATGTAAAAATAAACAAGTGAGATGCGAAAATCTTTGTTTTTCATTTAGTTGCATAATAATTGTGCACAATAATAGTTTCCGAATAATGGTGTACATAAAGATATTCTCATAAGAAAGCCAGAACTTCACTTTTACTACTTAAATGTTCAGGTTTGATGGTTTGTTCACATTTTGGATAGATCAAAAGCACTCTAGATGTACAATAGCAAAATTAATCCTCAAAAATACAACTTGCCTAATAATTGTGCACACGGTGTAGACGGTACCGCTGCGGTTCCGACCCGACTCTGTTCATGACAGACAGAATCTTCAGACATCAAGAACCTGATTCTAACTCCACTGGTAGTTTGGTGGCCTGCAGTGCTGGGATGCTTTGTTTTGTCTGTCACTGTGGTCCATTGAAGCAGCTCCAGAGAGTTCTTCCTACACACAGAGATGTGAAGGTGTGAATGGTGTTAGTGAATGGAACTCACTCTGCTGTAGGTAGTACATGGTGGCGACGCCTCCACCAGTCAGCACAGTGGTGAAGATGGTGAGCTGCTGCAGCTGAGAGGTAGACACCCTCATCTTCTGCTTCCTCTGCAGACTCTTCCAGTGAGCTCACAGGACAAACTGTTGCACAGAAGATCATGTGGAGATCCACAGTGGGACATTTCAAAGAGATGGTTGCTTCTTCAAGCCCAGGCCAAGACCATGGTGCTCATCAACAGACACACTACACTATTGATTTTATTATGTTAATGACTTTGTAAAGTGTCTGAGGTTTCTAAAATGTGCCACACAAATAAAATGTATTAATATCTATCTATCTATCTATCATGCTTGATTACTACTATTACTGATGTACTACATCTGCTGAAGTTCCACAGGCTGTCTAATACATTCAATGAGTGTTTGTGACCAGTGTATTCTTTCTAATGATCCATGAAAATACGTGTGAACGAAGTGAAAATACACCAGGCCAGGCAGAAAGTACCGCGCCGCACCGGTAGGGGGCAGTGACGTGCCGGGAGGCTGATGACTGACTGACTGACAGCGCTATCAGGTGCAGTCAGGCATAGACGTAATAAATGAGTGAATGACGGTGGCCAACAGAGGTACAACACCGCCCCCAAGTGGTGAGCACTAAACAACACATGTGTGGGAGCTTTCTGACAGTGGCCACCTCTCTTTGAGCTGCAGCCAGTGATGGTCTTCATCCTCTCCCACACCTCCCTCATATTGTTGTTCTGCATCCTTTCTTCATTTTTCCTTCTGTGCTGCTCCCTCGCCTCCTTGACTTGGACTCTGAGTTCCCTCTGGACCCGCTGGAACTCCTGTCGCTCAGCATCTTTGAAGACCTTCTCTTGGTTCAGAAGGTCCTTGATGTCGCTGGTTCTCCAGGGCTTGTTGTTGGCAAAGCAGCGTCCAGATCCAACTTGAACAACAGCGTCCATACAGACGTTTCTAAAGTCCGTAGTGCAGTCAACCATCTGGTCCATGTTGTGGTTGTGAGAGCCCTGCAATGCGTCCCAGTCTGTGGAGTCAAAGCAGTCTTTCAGAGGCTGCTCCATGTGACCAGCCTCTCTGTCGTGCCTTGTCTTGTCCAGTGGGTGAAGGGCCTGGGTTCTGGTCCAGGGCCTGGTTCTGGTACTCTCTTGTCCTGGGGGTCCCCATCCATCCGGGGGCCAGGTTGTGCTTCCTGTCCTCCATCCAGGGGTGTCTGCCTCCCAGCCCTCTGGTCCTGGCTCTTCGGGGGGCTGGTGGCCTCTGGCCAGGGGGGCTCACTGCTCTGGACCTCTTCCCCACCGGCTCTGAGTTCATTGGTTTACTATTTGAATGAGTTCATTTTTGGATCATTAATTATGTAAACTAATATCTGTTGTTGTTTGGACACAATACCTGTACATTGTTGCCAGTTGCTCTCCCAAGCCCTCACTTCCATCCAATTTTTTCTCTCTTTTTCTCTCTCTGTCCCTCCCTCAGTCCTGGCCACAATATCACTCATCCATCAAAATAGAATCAAAGCAGTCATCAGGTCCTTCCTGAACCCACCCGTGTCATTCACACCCTGGGCTCACAAGCTCCGCCTTTGAGAATCAAATCTGTCAGCCATCATGAAGACATTCAGACACACTTCTGCTGCTCATGATGGCCAGACAGGACAAGGGAAAAAAAAGATTCCCCTCTGTCATTGTCAAGAAACATTTGAACATTGACACCATCACCTACCCTCACATATATTTGTATTTGTATTGATTTATTGAGCACAATTTAAAACAAGGAGGGAACGAAGCCCAAAGGGCTTGAACAGAGTTCCACTCCCATCATCTACAATCAATCCAAAGTCAAATGTCAACATAGGAAGAGAATCATTTCAAACAACAGACAACAATATAGAATACATTGAACAGTTCAAACATAAGGAGATGTTTTTTCAGTCAGTATATTTGCAGAACACACACAGTGTGTGTTGAGGCCAGTCAGGTTATTGATTCATACACACTCATCCTTTCATTGTTTGCTGAGGGCTTCTGTTAACTGCTGTCTCCCTCCTCCACAGTCACTGGGTCGGAACCAGAGCTGCTCTCAAGTGCTGCTGATAGAGCTAACAGGAAGTAGCCATCTGCACAGGGCTGCTGCTGATAGTGGAGCATCACGTGTGCTTCAGTAATCATCCAATCAGGAGTGTTGTGCTACGACTTTGAGGTTGACTTGTCAGGGGGAAGCAGTGGAATTGTGTGTATTTTTGTTTTGCTTGTGAGAGTGATGGTAGGGAGCCTCTAATGTTGACTGAAGGGAGGGGCTTGCTAGTTAAAAGCTGACCACCAAGGCTCAGGTGGTTGTGATGAGGCAATTCAAAGCAGAAACAAGGCATTGAAAGTCTTCAAACAGAATCTTAATGATCAGAGTCTTATTGTATATCAACGATCACAAGCCAGGGTAGGAAGAATCATAAAGTGTGCAAAGAAAGAGTATTGGCACTCAGTAGGGACTAGTGTTTTCAATTCAAGAGGAGCAATTTGTCATCTCAATTGAAGCATCCAGTATTCAGAGACATTTTGCTTTTCATGCTGAGCTACGTGAAAACTCTGAAGTCACATCTACTGATCTTTTGGGGCCGTTGGAGTCTCAGTCCATGGTGGGACTCGAACCAACAACCTTGTGATTCACAGTTAGTTGTCTTATTAACTGAGCCATCTGTGGGCTGATGGGATGCAGCTCCTGGAGAACTGATTGAATCTCTTCTCTGAACAGTTGAAAAAATCCGCATACAATGTTGTTTTTTTCCAAGTACAAAGAATTTTAAATACTTTCATTAAAAGTTATTAAAAAAGTCCTGTGGTAGCTTAGCACGAGACGGCGCTACTCCAAGCAAAATCTCAACATGTCTGAAAACCAGAAAAAAACACATGCTATAGTATAAAGTACAAATATACACAGTATAAACCTGGTCATGTGGTACCAAGTGGGATTTGAACCCACATCTTCTACAACCACAGTGAGAGATTTAGCCTACTGAGCTAACCACCTTGTTAGCCTGAGCACTGTGGAGGTCAATAGGTCACCCTGTTCATACATCCTATTATACAGCCCACTGCTTCTGGTAAACACGTGACTATAAACTGTGTCATTATATCATACAGTGACCTATATATGATTGATTTGATGCTGATGATCTTCTATTATTCATCACTGATGAGGAAATGAGTTGAAGAATCTTTGGTTTTGGCAACTTGTTGTCCTTTGTTGTGTGTCTGTGTCGCTGCTTGTCAGTGTGTGTCAGTGTGTCAGGTGAAGCACTGAGGCCTCTGTAGTTCTTTGCTTTCTCAGCGCTGAAGACGGTCTTGTGGGGACCAATGCTGACTCCCAACACAGAGCTCCCCCTTCCCTCTTTACAAACTCTGTTTGAATTCCATTTTCAAAGAGTGAGGAGAATTTTCTTTCCTCTTCATTGTATCTAAAAGGCTTCAGCTCCACTTGTTGTGTTGCACTTGTACAAAGTGACTGTGGCTGTTTGTTTCTCCTGCAGAGTCCAGTGTTGAAACGCACCAATGTCAAGTCACTGCTGTCTATTGATGTAGTGACATCCCTGCACAGCCCTCAGGAACCTGCTTAGCAGCTTAGCTCAGTGGGTTAGCCTGCTTACTGTGGTGCTGAAAACCAGGGTTCCAATCCTGGTTGTTGGTTCAATTCTGAAGCAAAGCCTCTTTTGTTCTCTTGCTACTTTGAACCAAGCCCAACTCCAACACTAAGTGAGCCTCTAATCCAGGGGTGGGCAAACTGTTTGACTGGTGGGCCATAATGGCTTCTACAATATGACAGAGGGGCCGCTTTCTCATTGGAGGAAGACATATATCAGGGGATGTGTAGACAACATGTTGCTTTAATGGCAATTAAATAATGAACACAACAAAATAATTGTTTTCATTGTTTTCTATTTCATGACTTAATGACTATTAATATAATTCCTTCAAGTTTGGTCGGCCGGATTGGAGAGTGTAATTGGCCGCATATGGCCCTCGGGACGTAGTTTGACTTCAAACCTGGACATAATTCCTCCCTTCTGAACAGGCCAGAGGTGGAATCATCTTTATATGACCTTCCGTTCCTGAAATACACGTCTTTGACCTATGAATTTGACCTTTGACCCGGTTCCAACCGTCTGACCCCTGATTCAATTGTTCTGTTACAATCAGGCTCCCTGAAACTGGAAGGGTGGGCGGAGTTTCAACTCAACAACAGGAAGGTAAAGTCAGTGAATGTGGCTTTGAACAGTGCCACTGATCCCTCTGGCCCTGCGCTTTTCAAAGCCTCCACTGGGGGGCGCCAGAGGACTGCAGGGGAGGCGAGCGTGAAAAGTGCGGCATCCTATTGAAAGTGAAGCCAAAGTTGAACGATGAAGCGGCGGGAAAAGCAACAGTGTCCATAGTGATGATGAAAGTCTCTGACTACAGTTGATGTGTTGATGATTTGATTGGAGGAATTGCACCAGCAGCCTCAGAATGAAGACATGAATTGACTGGAGAACTGGAGGAGCTTTCAATGCATTGAAAAATATGTTGAAAAACACTGCGATATTTATTAGAATGTGTTTCAAAGAGATGGTAAAGCATGCAGATGATAGAATGTTTTGAAAAAAGACATTGAAGATCAAACACAAAGGATTATTAAAATGTTATTGAAATATACACGTTTAAGAACATACACATGTGAAAGATGCTTACAAAAAATACACATGTGTACAACATTTATTGTTGAAACCTTTTTTTAATTAACAAAGCAATGAGAATAACAGTAGTAATGGACCTACCTTGACCTCTGACCCTTGACCTTTGACTCTGAGAGAGAGAGATTATTTCAAGTCGAGGCTTTTTAAGGTCAAAGGTGATCAGAGCAATGATACTTCAGCATCAAAGCTTCTCTACAATAAATGCAGCATCCTGAATGCTGCTCATTGAGATGTGTGTGTGTGTGTGTGTGTGTGTGTGTGTGTGTGTGTGTGTGTGTGTGTGTGTGTGTGTGGCCAGCAGAGGGCAGTGTTACTGCAGCTTGCAGTCATTTGCAGCCATTTTCAAGCAGTGGCTCCAGTGCTTGGATGTTTCCCACAAGCTTCATTTGTCCATCACTACTTTGTCCTGCAGTGTGTTCTGCTCCTAGTGCAGTTTCTGCCACTGTTTTCCTGCCACTGCTTCTGACACAATGTTTGCTGCCCTTGTCTTTTGATGGAGTGAGCAGCTCCTTGAGGACCAGACCATCTTCACCTCTTGCACTCCAACTGCTCCTGGGAGCCACAGCCACACTTGATGCACCCTGGCAGAGAGAGAGGGGCGTGGCTGCACTTCAGCTCAACACAGCATCATGTGATTTCAGGGAAGTGGGAGCAGAAACACTGATCAGAGAATCTAAGAATCAGAAAATATCCCAAGAGCACCTCAAAGTCCAAGTGCTTCTCCGTCTGGCTGCATGTTGGCTGGAGGCAGCAGCAGCAGCAGCAGCAGGAGTCCTCCTCTCTGTTCACAGAGGGTCGCTCTAGGTGGACACAGGTGGCTTCTTTCACTCCTCTCTCAAACCATCTGTCTTCTGTGTCCAAAATCTGGACCTTTGAGTCTTGGAAGGAGCGGCCTTTGTCCCGGAAATACAGATGAACCGCTGACTCAACAGAGCTGTTGATGACAACACCTGCTTGATCATCAACACCTGATGTTGAAAAATCAACACCTTGCTATTGGTCGGTCCTATCAGCCTTGGCCCCGCCCACACCTTCACTGGTAATCTGATTGGATGTTGGTTCTGGGATTGGATGGAATCTTGGAAACGGGTTGAAAAGGGAAAGAAGGATTCTGAAATGGGATTAGATGATGTAATCCAATCCTAATTTTAATCTGGATCAAAGCTTCAGTTTGTGTTGTTGAAAACATTTCAGTAGGATGTGGAGAACTTTGATCCAAAAAGAACTGTATTATCCTGATCCCAACTGGGGGTGGGATTTCAAGGTGAATTTCAGGAAGGAAATGAGCAAAACTTTAACATTGGTCAAATAACCAATTTGTATCATTTTAGCAGAGGCCCTTCAGGCAGGCAGGCAGCAGTCATTCAGAGTTGGAGCATTTCTATCTGGCTGTACCCCAGAGAAACAATGGAAGGCCTCAGATGACTGGAGTATTGATTTGAGAATCCACATATTGGACGGATCAATATTTTAGTCCTGATCTGCTCAATAGTGTCATTTCCCATCATGCCCCTCTCACCAGTCAAGCCGTCCCGCTGCCAATACTGGTAAAGACACGACATATAAATTTAAATATTGAAGTTTCACATAAAGTATCCAGTTTTTAACGTAGGATTTTACTTATTTGATCATCCAACAGCATTGTTAGATGGCGAACCAATGGCTTGATACTATAAAAACGTCACTTCCGGGGTTGGCCAGCCGGAGGGAACGGTGGTGACGCAACGAGGAAATACACTGAAGGCTAGACCGTCCCCAGTGGTTACCGGGGAGGCGGGGTTTGGTCCGTCCTTCTAGGCTGGGTCCTCGAAGAACGCTTCCTTCAGACGGCGGACACTTGGACTGAAGGGTGCACACCCTGAATTGAGACACAGCACATATGTGACGGAGAGTCTGCTTCTCATCAGCAGTGAATCCATCATCTTCACTCAACAGCAGTGAATGTCTCTGATGATGCGTTCAAGGACTGAAGTGTGAGTGCTGACTTCCGCCGTCTCTTCTTCTCTCCTCACATGGAAGTGATGTGTTCACGTTGAGGGAGGATCACTTGGTCCTGAGGATGGGGGGAGGGCTCTTCCAGAGTGCAGCCAGTAGGGGGCATTATCCTTGTTGTCCTCAGGAGCTGACAGGAAGTGTCACATCCCTCAACAAGTGTCCAGTCTCATCACGTCAGGGAGAAACAGGTGCAGCTCTTCAAAGAGGAAATCACATTTTTCTCACCGTCATCATGGACTGCCAACAAGTGATGGCAACTGTAGTTCTGGAAAGAGCCGCCAGGGGGCGCCCTCGAGTCAAAACTACCTTCTACTGCAGACTTTACAGAGAAATGAACACATGCTGAAAAAATAACACATTGATTAACAGGCAGATATTTCAGACAGGTCACTCTATAATATGTCAATAAGAAACACAATGTGTTCAAATGTGGCCTTGAACCTTCAAACCTTCCTATGACGCGTCGGTCCTCACAGCTCCCAGTTCTGCCACTGAGGGGCGCTGTTTGACCAGTTTTTGCTTGTTTGGTTTTGTTTGTAGCCACAATGCAAGCATCAGTTGTATCATACTGGGGAGTTGATCTTTCTGCCTGGCAACAAGACATTTCCAGCCAATAGAAACTATGTCAACATAATAATACTGCTGAAAATCAATCAATCCTCTCTCTCTCTGCCCCCCCCCCCTCTCTCTCCCACCCACTCTGTCTTCCCTCCCCACCCCCCACCCCACCCTACCCCACCCAACTCTCTCTCTCTCTCTCTTACACACAGCATCATGTGACTTTCTGGAAATGTGGGAGCAGTTGAGGCGGCTGGATGAGAGGAGCCACAGTGAGCAGCAGAAACAGGAAAAGAAGCCTGAAGTGAAAGTTGTTCTGTGTCAGGCTCCATTTTGAAGCATAGCAGCAGCACCAACAGCAGCAGCAGCAGCAGCAGCAGCAGCAGCAGCAGCAGCAGCAGTAGCAGCAGCAGCAGGTGAGTCCTGACTGACTGAATAACTCATTCAGTGTGACGCTAGTCAACAATGTGACTTCAGTCTGGTTGATTTCTTCCTGTTCTCTCGCTCCCAAGTGGAAGTCAGAGTGTTCTGAGCTCACTGCCTCACTTCCTGTTTGACCTCCAGCTCAAGATGAGTGTTCGAGTGGAGGAAGAGGAGGTCGGAGCAGCAGCGTCTCCAGGGTCCAGTGGGGTGTCTCTGAAGAGTGACAGGTCCATGGAACTACCTGCAACCTTCAGTAATGAAGCTGGAGCCTCTGGAAGACAGTAAGAACACTAATGTCCTTGTTTCTCAGTCTAATTCTAGTTTGATTTGACAGTGATAAATTCCTCAGAAGGTGAAAAGGTGTCAGATGTTGTGGTCAGTGGTCAAGAGAAGAGAATCTTTGACATGGTCACATTCATCATGTTGAAATGCAGTAAAGCCCTTCTGAGACTCAACTTTATGCAGTGGCAGGAATGTTTGATGCTCTGTCATAAAGTGCAGCTCAACTCCACTGAGATGAATTTCAATCCAAAGTTCAGTGCAATGTGACTCCACTGTCTCTGTCTGCTGAGAAACAAAGGACCAGTTCCACAGAGCCACTGCTCAACCAGAGCCCACCAGGTGTCAACCACACCAGATAGAAAATATACATTTGATAGATGAATATGTCATCTAATAATATATTAGATGATGTGACAAGACCAGCCTAGAAAACAGCTACAAATCCATGACGGGCGCAACGTGGTGGCTAAAAGACGGAGTCATTAACGGCTGCGCTCCATTCTTTGTGGGTCAAATTCTTTGATTGTGAAGCTGCATGAAGGGATTGAATTTAGAAAAGAGAGCAAAAGACAAGAAGTGATTTGTGAAGAGCCGACTAGGAGGCCAGCAGGCTGTCAGTTAGTGTTGATGGAGACAATGATTCCATCCAGCTAATGATGGTGTCAGAAAAACAGCTGACAAGTGATGGACACCAACAACTGATCCACTCACTCAAAGCCAAAGTGTCTCCACAGGAAGACGGAGGGGAGTCCTGGTGGTGAGAAGCAGCAGCTGAAGGAGCTTCTACAGCGGCAGCAGCAGCAGGCCAGGATGAGCTGGACGTCCTCGTTATACAGAAGGTTCATTGGCTCATTCTGGGACCGGTCTGCTCCATCAGGTGAGTCCTCGTGTCTTCAGTGTGGAGCAGCACTGCAACCTGCCAGTCACAGCCAGACTGATCACAGTAAGACTGTCCACCGGCACCTCCTTCACTTCTCCCTCTGAGATCACGTCAGGACCTCCAGTGAGAAGATTCACTGAGGGACGTTGAGAGCAAACAGTCACACAGCAGCTTCACCACAGCAGCTGAAAATGATGCTCACACTGTCACACTGATGTTTTCTTCTCCAACCTTTTCTCTGCTCCAGAGGCTGATGATAGTCTGCAGGAGCTTCTACAGCAGCAGAAGATCAGTCTGGAGAGGAGATGTGAACGTGTGACTGAAGGTGAAGAAGCAGGAAGTCAAACCCTCCTCAACAGCATCTACACTGACCTCTACATCACTGAGGAACTGAGTGAGGAGGTCAACAGAGAGCATGAGGTCAGGCAGCTAAAGACCAACAAGACCAAGAAGACCACAGAGACCAAGAAGACCACAGAGACAAAGAAGACCAAGAAGACCAAGAAGACCAAGAGGACCACCAAGACCTCTGAGACCATGGAGACCAAGAAGACCAAGAAGAGCCTCCACGACCGTCCAATCAGGTGCAGCCAGATCTTTGAAGCCTCACCTGAGCAGCAGGGACTCAGAGTCAGAGTGGTGCTGACCAACGGCGTCGCTGGGGTTGGAAAAACCTTCTCAGTGCAGAAGTTCACTCTGGACTGGGCCCAGGGCCTGGAGAACCAGGACCTTCATCTGGTGCTTCCTCTCTCATTCAGGGAGCTCAACTTGGTCAAAGAGCAGCACTACAGTCTTCTGGAGCTTCTCCATGTTTTCCATCAAACGTTAGAGAAGCTCACAGCAGAGCAGCTGCATGTCTGCAAACTTCTCTTCATCTTGGACGGCCTGGATGAAAGCAGACTGGCTCTGGACTTTGAGAAGAACCAGGTGGTGACTGACGTCACTCAGAAGAAGTCAGTCAGCGTCCTGCTAACAAACCTGATCAGAGGAGATCTGCTTCCCTCGGCTCTGCTGTGGATAACTTACAGACCTGCAGCAGCCAATCAGATCCCTCCGTCATGTGTGGACTGGCTGACAGAAGTACGAGGCTTCACCGATGACCAGAAGGAGGAGTATTTCAGGAGGAGGTTCAGAGATAGAGGAGATGTGTCCGGCAGGATCATTTCCCACATCAAGGCCTCCAGGAGCCTCCACATCATGTGTGAGATCCCGGTCTTCTGCTGGATCACTGCCACAGTTCTGGAGAGCATGTTGAGCTCAGAGCAGAGAGGAGAGCTGCCCAAGACCCTGACTGACATGTACTCACACTTCCTGCTGGTCCAGACCAAGAGGAAGCAGCACAAGTATGGAGGAGGTCCACAGGAGCTGACGGAGGCTGACAGGGAGCTTCTTCTGAAGCTGGGCCAGCTGGCATTTGAACATCTGGAGAGTGGAAACATCATGTTCTACAGTGAAGACCTGGAGAAGTGTGGTCTCAGTGTGACTGACGCCTCTTTGTACTCAGGAGTTTGTACAGAGATCTTCAGAAGAGAGAGTGTGATCTTCCACAAAACCGTCTACTGCTTCGTTCATCTGAGCGTCCAGGAGTTTCTGGCTGCAGTCTTCAGCTTCCACTGTCACACCAACTGGAAGAGGACAGGAGATGTTCACTCTGGAGAATCCCTGGATGAGTTCCTTCAGAAGATGATGAAGAAATCCCTGCAGAGTCCAAACGGTCACCTGGACTTGTTTGTTCGCTTTCTCCATGGACTCAGTCTGGAATCCAACCATAGACTCTTAGGAGGCCTGCTGGGTCTCACTGACAATCATACAGGAACCTTACAGAAGGTCATCAACAACCTGAAGGAGCTGAACACTGGTGATGTTTCTCCTGACAGAAGCATCAACATATTCCACTGTCTGCTGGAGGTGAAGGATCAGTCAGTGCATCAGGAGGTCCAAGAGTTCCTGCAGTCAGAGAACAGATCAGAGAAGGGACTCTCAGCCATCCAGTGTTCAGCTCTGGCCTACATGCTGCAGATGTCAGAGGAGGTTATGGAGGAGTTGGACCCCATCAAGTACAACACAACCTGGGAGGGAAGATTGAGACTGATTCCAGCTGAGGAACTGCAGGAAGGCTGTGATACGTTTAGTAAGGTATGTAAACACTGTGTGTGTGTGTGTGTGTGTGTGTGTGTGTGTGTGTGTGTGTGTGTATGTGTGTGTGTGTGTGTGTGTGTGTGTGTGTGTGTTGAATTGTGTGTCAATGATGAAGAATAATGTCAAGCATATTTTGTTGAGTTGCACTTCTCTTTTTTTCCTTTTTGATTTTGTCTGACTAATTATTCCAGCTAATCTTATGGACTGTATAGGAGAGGCAAGAATCAGCTTGGGCTTCAGCCTGCTGCTTTTTCCTTCACACAGTTGTTATGTTTTTGTTGTTGTGAGTCTTTATAATGTGCACATTTGTTTTGGAAGCTTCTTTTTCATTGTTGTCAGTTGATTGCACAAGATTGATTGAATTTACACTGTCAACCAAAATCAACTCTTCAATCATTCATGATGAAGATGATGGTGATGGTGGTGATGATGATGTTGATGATGATGATGATGATGATGATGATGATGATGATGATGATGATGATGGAGGTGATGATGATGATGATGATGATGATGATGATGATGAGGATGATGGAGGTGGTGATGATGATGGTGATGATGATGGTGGTGATGATGATGATGGTGATGAAGATGATGATGGTGATGATGATGATGATGATGATGATGATGATGATGAAGATGATGGTGATGAAGATTATGATGATGGTGATGATGATTATGGTGGTGATGATGATGGTAATGATGATGATGATGATGATGGAAGCAGCAACTTCTCATTCTGCTCTCCTTCATTCAGTGTTCAACTCTCAGATCTTCACTGTGCAGTGGTGTCTTCAGCTCTGCAGTCCAGGCCCTCCCACCTCACACTGCTGGACCTGAGCTGGACCATCCTGAAGGATCCTGGAGTGAAGCTGCTCTGTGCTGGACTGCAGAGTCCAAACTGCAGACTGGAAGTTCTCAGGTCAGTTCCTGCTTTCTACTGGTGGACAGTGTGTGTCAGCAGATGACAACTGGTGTGTAACGCTGCTCAGTGTGAAGACTTTGAAGCAGATATTAAAGACTCATCTAGACAAAGTGGATGTTGTTGATATTTTCATGTCAACAATCTGCAGCCAGAAAAGACTTTGGATGGTGGAAGAAAGTGTGGAAAATGTCTCCAGTCACTTGAGAGCTCAATGGAAGTTGTTGATTGGTGATGAAGGTCACATGACTGAGCAGAAGATCCTGTGAAGAAATATTAGAGGCAGATTAATAGTGCAGCAGTATTTCTTCATCTTGTCCTTTGAATGTGTTTGACTTGTAACGAGACTCTGATGACTGAAAACAGCCACAAGCACACAAAGGACTCACTGATTATTTTCCATCTTCACTGCTGATTGGCTGCACACTGACTGACACACTGCTGTTGTTATTGTGTTGACAACACACTGGCACAATGACTCCTTTGAGGGAATGACTCAGTGATCCCAACAGCCGCACATCTGGATCATCAACAGGGAGGAATGACTATGACATTTACACCACGGAAGGAATCAAATATTCATTCTTTATTCAGGTTGGAGAGGTGCAGTTTGTCAGAGCTCAGCTGTGATTGGCTGCTCTCAGCTCTGAAGTCCAACCCCTCCCACCTCAGACTCCTGGACCTGAGTCAGAACCAGCTCCAGGATTCAGGAGTGAAGGAGCTGAGTGGTTTTCTGCAGAGTCCAGACTGTAAACTGGAGACTCTGTCATGATTTTCACTTCACTGCTGTTGGAAATTCAATTTGAAGTCACTGGTTTGTTTTCGAAATGAGTGAATCTGGGTTTAAAGGTCCAGTGTGTAAAATACTGCAATCTAGTGGTCAGATTTCAGATTGCAGCGCTCACTCACTCACCCTCTCTCCCTCCCTCTCTGTTTCTGTCGTGTCAGATTCTGAAGTCCACATTTCACTTTGATGTTCAGAGTGATGACACCCTGGAAAAACTCTCCATCATTATAAACTCTCCATTATTTATTCTACATTCTGGTTGGAGAGCTGCAGGTTGTCAGAGCTCAGCTGTGATTGGCCGCTCTCAGCTCTGAAGTCCAACCCCTCCCACCTCAGACACCTGGACCTGAGTCTCAACCAGCTGCAGGATTCAGGAGTGAAGGTGCTGAGTGGTTTTCTGCAGGGTCCAGACTGTAAAGTGGAGACTCTGAGGTCAGTTCACCCTCTTCACTCTACAACTTCTATCACTCTTGACTGGGCCCTGTTGCCGGAAACTAGGATGAGGGATTAAGCCGGGATATCTTGGTTATCCTGGATCAATTGATGTTTGATGTGGTTGCACAACAGTGGGATAGGTGGAAGTGAGATATGTTCTGCTAGAAGTTACCGTGGAGATTTATTGTGTGGAGTGAGCTGCTCCAGACCAGGCTGAGTTCCAGGATCTATTTCATCCTTGTCTCAGTCAACAGTCACCACCAGTGGAAGGCAGTGCTTCTTCCACTCAACACTGCACATTGTTATCACATTCACCTCCAGCCACTGTCATTATTTCAAGCTTTGGAATCATTTCATTTCAATCATGATAAAGAAATGAGTTGAGATCATATTGCAATCATTGGATCATTTCTAACATGACTTCTACTTTGCCATGCATCCTATATAAAAATACACATCCCATAGAAAGATGAAGACACATCAAAGAGTAATAACATGAGCTTGTTTTTGTGACAGTGGACGGTCCTGTCACTATGCCTCCAATTGATCATGCGCCCTGGCTGCTTGGCCAAGGGAAGATCCCTTTGGCTGAATGCTTGGTGCGCATGACTATGACCTGGGAGTCTGGGCTTCCAAGCTCGCGAGCTTTGAAAGTTCGAGAGTCTGGAGACTCATGGAGATGGCAGCTCGATAGAACGGCTCCCGAAAGAACCGAAGAAATCACAGACCTACCCCCAGTAATATAATTTCCACATACCACGGTAAACGTACAGAGTGGGTAAGACGACAAACGAAGCCCCTGCTTCTATATAACAATCGGCGAGAGAAAGGAAGTAGTTACAGCTAACTCCGTGAAGCCACGGGCTAACGAAGAAGCGAGGACGAGATGGCTAGCTTAGAAGTGTTACTAGAAGAACTGAGAGGTTTCCGTCAGGAAAACAACAAACAACTGAAGTCCATCAAGGAGGAAATTAATAAAACGAATGCAAGAATCAGCGAAGTGGAGGAGCGGGTGGAGAAAAATTAAGAGAGGACTCTAAACACGGAGGAAGTGTTAACCGGGCTGCTAAAGTTACACGTGAAGCTGGAAGAAAAGCTAACGGACCTGGACAGTCGATCTCGTCGGGAAAATGTCAGGATCTACGGTGTTCCGGAGGGGTCCGAGAAGGACTCGGAGTCGATGACTACATTTGTGGAGACCTTACTGAAAGAGGGGCTCGGTCTGGTCGAGAACGCGGCAGACGTGCGGATAAAAAGAGCACATCGGGCGCTGGGACCGCAACCCCCGAAGAATGTATCACCATGTTCAATACTTGTGAGGTTTTCGAGCTTCAAAATGAAAGAGTCTGTACTGCGCAAGGCTTTGCAACAAAAGGGACTCTTTTGGCGTGAAAAGCGAATAAATCTCGACCACGACTACCCACCAGTCATTCTCAGAAAACGACGAGAGTATACGGAGGTTCGTAGGGCTCTGAAGGAGAACGGGGTCTCGTTCCAGACCCTTTTTCCGGCGAGATTGCGAGTGAGATATGAAGAAGGGCCCAGAACCTACGACAACATAGAGGAGGCTACGGAGGACATGGTCAAAAGAGGTTACAAAGTGAAAGTCATCAGTTCACCTGATTCCCTGAAGGAGCAGATCGAGCGGCTGACCTGGACTAGGACAGGAGGGAGAAGAGAGAAAGGCGCCTCCAGCTCTTTAAGAGAAGTCAACTACAAAGAGAGGCTCCGGGCATTTAGGAGAACATCACCACCAGCTCCTTGAGAACTGAAGGATACCACGTTTTTCCTCTTGAGGTACACTTCTCAGATAGAAATTTCTACATAGGCTAAGTTAAAGATGATAGTTTCACAAAAAGGTTCATCAGGGTCCATCCGGAACTGTGCTGCTGCCACCTGAAGGGCCCTCACCAATAGATTTGGGAGGACATTCCCTTCCGGGCTGTCACCAAGAAGCTCAACAGGGTCTAGGTTATGGACCCCTGTTTTGGAAGCCGAGCTTGTTTTGTTTTGTTTTTTGTTTTTTTGTTTTTTCATTGTGCAGTGAGTATGTATGTTCTTGCTTTATCTGTTCATGTTCTTTTAGTTCTAGTGGGCTTGAGGGGGCTCTCCAATGTGATTGGTGAAATGGAAGACATCACTTAAATGGAAAGAAAACAACTGAAGGTGGTTTCATTCAATATAAATGGTATGCATAATCCGATAAAAAGATGGAAGATTTTATCTAAATTAAAGAAAGAAAAGGTCCAAATAGCTTTTCTGCAGGAAACCCACCTAGACGATTCCGAACATGCCAAGTTGAATAAGATGGGATATAAATATGTGTATTTTTCTTCCCATGCTTCGGGGAGGCGAAGAGGGGTGGCAACTTTAATATCAAGTACCCTGCACTATGAACATATTGCAGAACATAAAGACAAGGAAGGCAGATTTGTTTTGACTACAGGGAAAATTGATGGCGTCCTGATAACTCTTATTAATGTTTATGCTCCACCTGGTAGCGACTGGACCTTCTATAGACACATATTTGAAATGACAGTAACAAAAAGTCAAGGGGTATTGATATATGCCGGGGACTTTAATGTTAGATTAAACCCGAATTTGGATTCGTCTAATGGAAAATCTAATACACAAACTATCAGTAAAAGAATCAGAAACATGTTAGAAGAAAGTGGATTGGTGGATGTATGGAGAGTTAAAAATCCATGTCGTCGGGATTACACGCATTACTCCCCTCCATACAAAGTATACTCACGCATAGATTATTTTTTCATGCTCAAAGATGATATTCATAGGATAGAAAAATGTGAAATCGGCCAGAGCCCTAACTCGGACCACAGTCCAATTTATATGTCTTTTTTTCTGACTAAGAAAAACAGATTCACTCTCTGGAGGTTTAACACAAACTTGCTGAAAAATAAAATTATTACAAATAATTTGAAAGATGAAATTAAAAGATACTTGGATGAAAACGACAATGAAGAGGTGGGGCCAATTATACTCTGGGACACGTTAAAGTCGGTGATCAGGGGTAAAATAATAGCGATATCCTCAAACGAAAAGAAAATGAGATTACAAAAACAATACAAACTGGAGGAGGAGTTAAGGAAACTCCAACAGGAGCATTCTAAAACCTTCCGGGAGGTAACAAATGTTAAAATCAAGGAAGTGAAAAGAGAATTGGATGAGTTAAACATACTAGAGATACAAAAGAAACTTCTCCTTACAAGACAAAAATATTATGAAGGGGGGGAGAAATCGCTCAAGCTCTTAGCATTTAAATTACGAAAACAACAGTCAGATAGAACTATTTATAAAATACGAAACACAAATACAAATGGTGTTGAGACAGGACTGGGAAATATTCATAAATGTTTTAAAAACTTTTATCAGACCTTATATTCCCAACCCAAATTAAACAACGATCATCAGATAGACATCTTTCTTTCCCACCTGACTCTCCCTACAGTCACGAGTGAACAAAATAAAAAATTAATATCGGCGATAACCGATGAAGAACTACGAGCAGGTATTGGAAAGTTAAAAGGAGGAAAATCCCCAGGAATGGATGGTTTTACCTCCGAGTGGTATAAAGAAATGCAAGATCAGTTAATCCCTACTTTATTGAGAGCGTTTAACTGCGTTTTGAAAGAGAAAATAATCCCTCCTTCATGGAGAGACGCAATAATATCAGTAATTCCTAAGGAGGGGAAGGATAAATTGGATTGTGGTAACTACCGTCCAGTGAGTGTGTTAAATATTGATTATAAATTATTTACTCCCATATTTTCACAGAGGCTTGAAAAGATTTTACCCGACATAATACATAAGGACCAGACGGGTTTTATCAAACACAGAATGACTCAGGACAACATCAGAAAAACTTTTCACATCTTGAATCACGTAGAACAAAACAAAATAGAAACTGCAATGCTGAGTTTGGACGCAGAAAAGGCATTTGACTCGGTCAGATGGTCATTTCTGTATAAAGTGTTGCATAAATTTGGATTCCACCAGTCCTTAATTGATGTATTGGCGGCATTGTACGAGAAACCATCAGCTAAGATAAAAATTAACGGAGATCTATCGGAATCATTTATTTTGGAAAGAGGTACGAGGCAGGGGTGTTGTATTTCACCTCTCCTCTTCGCCCTTTTTATAGAGCCTTTGAGCCAAAGGATAAGGCAGAGGCCTGACATAACAGGAGTTGCGATGGCCTCTGGTAAACAAAACGTATCCCTGTTCGCTGATGATTTAATACTAACTATAACAAATCCAACTAAAACTATACCCATATTAATGGAGATGATTGCGGAATATGGTTCATTGTCGGGTTACAAGATTAATGTCAACAAGACTCAGGTTTTAACACTGAATTATGTCCCTCCAAACAAAATTAAGAGTTTGTATAGATGGAATTGGGAGGCGGATTCCATAAAATATTTGGGGGTTTTTCTAACAAAAGAATTTTCCAGGACTTTCGATGCCAACTATGGCCCCCTAACATCAAGACTAAAAATAGACATACAGAGATGGAATGTGATCCCTTTTTTCAATTTACACTCCAGAGTTGAGTCAGTCCACGCTTGTTATATCTATTTCAGTGCTTACCTATCTTGATTCCGGAGAAACAATTTATAGAATGGGACAGATTAATATCACAATATATCTGGCAAGGGAAAAAGGCCAGAATAAGGTACAGAACACTGCAGTTGAAGAAAGAGAAAGGGGGGTTGGGTCTTCCCAACCTACAGGAATATTATCTTGCAGCTCAACTGAAACCATTAATCTATCTATGCTGTCCACAATACAATGCAGGATGGAAAGACATAGAGAGTTCCTCAGTGGAAGGTGTACCTCTCTTATCGATGTTGATGGACAAAGAACTACAAGATTATTTGATGATACCGCATGACTCGATGTTATACACAATGCTAAACTCTTGGAGAAGAATAGTGAAAATTTGCCATTTAGGTAACCAGATCAAAATGTTCAAGTGGTGCGCTTTTGACTCGGCTTTTAAACCAAACAAGAATGACGGGAGATTCAAGGGATGGATCTCAAAAGGATTAACCACCTATTATACATTTATCAAGAGGGGGGTGTTTCAGAGTTTTGAAGAACTTCAAAGGTCAAATGGGTTGGAGAAGGATGACTTCTTCAGATATCTGCAGGTTAGGTCTTACTATAATCATAATCTACAAGAAACTTGGGAAACAGCTGGACCAGGATTCTTAGAAGTGCTTTTGTCATTGTTGAAATCAGGTTCCTGTACTAAAGTTGTCTCCAAGTTATACAATGGTATTCAGCTGTTCAAACAAGTTGACACAGACTACATAAGGAATAAATGGCAAAAAGAAGGACATTTAATTATTTCAGTTGAAAGCTGGGAAAAGATTCACAAATTTCAATGGACGACCTCAAGCTCCAATTCATGGAGGGAATTCTGTTGGAAGAACATTGTTCGGTTTTTTGTAACCCCTGCCCAGAAAAAACATCACAGCAACAGTGCGACCTGCTGGAGACAATGTAAGACAGACAAGGCAAATCATTACCATATCTTCTGGGGTTGTCCGGTGATCAAACCATTCTGGGATCAACTGTGCATGCACTTAAATAACATTTTTGTTGAGAAAATTCCTTGTAAATGTGAAGTCCTGTACTTAGGAGACATGTCATGGGATAACTGGAATTTGTCAGATAAAAAACTCATGGCAATGCTTCTGGCAGCAAGCAAAAAAACTATCACGAGAAAATGGTTTAGGACTGAAGCACCTACAATTGATGAATGGATTGATATTGTTCAGAATATTTACATTCTAGAGAAATTGTCATTCTGTCTTAAAGGTCAAAGAGACTCCGTTTTCAGGATATGGACAAAATGGACGGAATATATAAAAGCTGTAATTTCTGTAAACTGAATTTGACTGCTCTGTAAAATCATTGTCATGATACACACTGCTAGACTGGTTCATGAGATGATACACATTTTACTGTATTTTTGGGTTTTTTTTCTTTCTTTTTTATGTTAAAAGGAATGGAGTATTATTATCAATTATATTTTCATATCCACACTTGATGTGGACTTTATATTGTACGCAAGAGAAATGTCTGTACACTTGCTTCTCCAAATAAACAATAAATTACAAAAAAAAAGAAAGTTTGAGAGTCTGAATCCCCGTCCCAGGCGCAAATCCTCATGGAGGCTTATGAGGAGGTCAAAGATGGCCAATCCGTTAATCCCAGCTCCATAACCGGGGTCTATGGAAGGAAGCCGCGTGCATGGTGCACTGATCCAGGATAGCTTTCACCTGGCTTGATGAATCCGTGTCTTCTCATCCTGGATGGCTTTTAGTGCAACCCATGAAGGGGGGCCCAGACAGCAACATCATCAAGAGCCAGTAATGGACTCCACAGTGCAGCACTCGTTCGCTCACCCTCCCTCTCCCATTTTATTCTGTAGAGTCAGATTCTGAAGTCGACATTTCACTTTGATTTTCAGAGTGATGACACCCTGGAAAAACTCTCCATCATTATAAACTCTCCATCATTTATTCTACATTCAGGCTGGAGAGGTGCAGGTTGTCAGAGCTCAGCTGTGATTGGCTGCTCTCAGCTCTGAAGTCCAACCCCTCCCACCTCAGACACCTGGACCTGAGTGACAACCAGCTGCAGGATTCAGGAGTGAAGGAGCTGAGTGGTTTTCTGCAGAGTCCAGACTGTAAACTGGAGACTCTGAGGTCAGTTCACCCTCTTCACTCTACAACTTCTATCACTCTTGTTATTGTTGTCATGATTTTCACTTCACTGCTGTTGGAAATTCAATTTCCAGTCACTGGTTTGTGTTTGAAATGAGTTAAACTGGGTTTGAAGGTCCAGTATGTAAAATCCTGCCATCTAGTGCCATCAGATTGCAGTGCTTACTTGCTGACGCTCCCTCTCCCCTTCTTGCCAGTGAACTACGGTAGCCTTCCAGCATCATAAAGGATGTGGTTGACAGCAAAGGTGTCTAGTTCTCTGTATCATGATAAAGTTCCATCAACACAAATATTACAACCATCTATTAGCATCACAATCAGTCATAGTCACAGCAGACAGTCCAGTGCTAGCATGATCTTCAGCTAGCGCTAGCATTAGCCACCTGTATGAGCACTTAGATACTGTAGATAGATCCGATAGATCCAGCTGGACTCAGCAGAAGGTCAAGGGTCAATGCAGGTTCTATCATCTCAGTCAGTTCAGTATTGATGAGCAAGATGCAGAAAAGATTCCACTGCATTTCAGTCACTTAATAACCATTTATTCTCAGCACTTGCTTTATTAGAGGATTCCAGCCTCCAACCATCAATATGAAACTGTCTCTCAAACTCATCTTCCCAACCAGCCGCCTACAAACATGGCGGTGCAAGATGGCCACGACCTTTGACCTTCTGTCTGTTTCTAGAAAGAAGCATTCTAATGGCAGGAAAAGCAGAGGACTTTTATTTTCTACTAATCAAAGACTTCAAACTAAATTGACGGTTGTATATGAAGCTTTCAGCAATAAATCTGCACTGATTTTACACACTGAACCTTTGAGGCAAAATGAATCAATGAATTTCAACATTGTTAACAGCTGATGAGTGGTCACATGACTAAACAGGTTGATATAAAATATTTTATTGTGGTGATTCATTATTTCAGTATTATTGTTGTGCTTCTGATTGGTTTAATGGACATTACAGTGTTATAGACATTCATATTTTTAATTTCATATAGTGATGAAAACTCCACTCACTCCATCATTTATTCTCTATTCAGGTTGGAGTTGTGCAGTTTGTCAGAGCTCAGCTGTGATTGGCTGCTCTCAGCTCTGAAGTCCAACCCCTCCCACCTCAGACTCCTGGACCTGAGTTGGAACCAGCTGCAGGATTCAGGAGTGAAGGTGCTGAGTGGTTTTCTGCAGAGTCCAGACTGTAAACTGGAGGTTCTGAGGTCAGTACTGGTTTGGAACCAGCGGATGGAAGACATCACTTAAATGGAAAGAAAACAACTGAAGGTGGTTTCATTCAATATAAATGGTATGCATAATCCGATAAAAAGATGGAAGATTTTATCTAAATTAAAGAAAGAAAAGGTCCAAATAGCTTTTCTGCAGGAAACCCACCTAGACGATTCCGAACATGCCAAGTTGAATAAGATGGGATATAAATATGTGTATTTTTCTTCCCATGCTTCGGGGAGGCGAAGAGGGGTGGCAACTTTAATATCAAGTACCCTGCACTATGAACATATTGCAGAACATAAAGACAAGGAAGGCAGATTTGTTTTGACTACAGGGAAAATTGATGGCGTCCTGATAACTCTTATTAATGTTTATGCTCCACCTGGTAGCGACTGGACCTTCTATAGACACATATTTGAAATGACAGTAACAAAAAGTCAAGGGGTATTGATATATGCCGGGGACTTTAATGTTAGATTAAACCCGAATTTGGATTCGTCTAATGGAAAATCTAATACACAAACTATCAGTAAAAGAATCAGAAACATGTTAGAAGAAAGTGGATTGGTGGATGTATGGAGAGTTAAAAATCCATGTCGTCGGGATTACACGCATTACTCCCCTCCATACAAAGTATACTCACGCATAGATTATTTTTTCATGCTCAAAGATGATATTCATAGGATAGAAAAATGTGAAATCGGCCAGAGCCCTAACTCGGACCACAGTCCAATTTATATGTCTTTTTTTCTGACTAAGAAAAACAGATTCACTCTCTGGAGGTTTAACACAAACTTGCTGAAAAATAAAATTATTACAAATAATTTGAAAGATGAAATTAAAAGATACTTGGATGAAAACGACAATGAAGAGGTGGGGCCAATTATACTCTGGGACACGTTAAAGTCGGTGATCAGGGGTAAAATAATAGCGATATCCTCAAACGAAAAGAAAATGAGATTACAAAAACAATACAAACTGGAGGAGGAGTTAAGGAAACTCCAACAGGAGCATTCTAAAACCTTCCGGGAGGTAACAAATGTTAAAATCAAGGAAGTGAAAAGAGAATTGGATGAGTTAAACATACTAGAGATACAAAAGAAACTTCTCCTTACAAGACAAAAATATTATGAAGGGGGGGAGAAATCGCTCAAGCTCTTAGCATTTAAATTACGAAAACAACAGTCAGATAGAACTATTTATAAAATACGAAACACAAATACAAATGGTGTTGAGACAGGACTGGGAAATATTCATAAATGTTTTAAAAACTTTTATCAGACCTTATATTCCCAACCCAAATTAAACAACGATCATCAGATAGACATCTTTCTTTCCCACCTGACTCTCCCTACAGTCACGAGTGAACAAAATAAAAAATTAATATCGGCGATAACCGATGAAGAACTACGAGCAGGTATTGGAAAGTTAAAAGGAGGAAAATCCCCAGGAATGGATGGTTTTACCTCCGAGTGGTATAAAGAAATGCAAGATCAGTTAATCCCTACTTTATTGAGAGCGTTTAACTGCGTTTTGAAAGAGAAAATAATCCCTCCTTCATGGAGAGACGCAATAATATCAGTAATTCCTAAGGAGGGGAAGGATAAATTGGATTGTGGTAACTACCGTCCAGTGAGTGTGTTAAATATTGATTATAAATTATTTACTCCCATATTTTCACAGAGGCTTGAAAAGATTTTACCCGACATAATACATAAGGACCAGACGGGTTTTATCAAACACAGAATGACTCAGGACAACACCAGAAAAACATTTCACATCTTGAATCACGTAGAACAAAACAAAATAGAAACTGCAATGCTGAGTTTGGACGCAGAAAAGGCATTTGACTCGGTCAGATGGTCATTTCTGTATAAAGTGTTGCATAAATTTGGATTCCACCAGTCCTTAATTGATGTATTGGCGGCATTGTACGAGAAACCATCAGCTAAGATAAAAATTAACGGAGATCTATCGGAATCATTTATTTTGGAAAGAGGTACGAGGCAGGGGTGTTGTATTTCACCTCTCCTCTTCGCCCTTTTTATAGAGCCTTTCAGCCAATGGATAAGGCAGAGGCCTGACATAACAGGAGTTGCGATGGCCTCTGGTAAACAAAACGTATCCCTGTTCGCTGATGATTTAATACTAACTATAACAAATCCAACTAAAACTATACCCATATTAATGGAGATGATTGCGGAATATGGTTCATTGTCGGGTTACAAGATTAATGTCAACAAGACTCAGGTTTTAACACTGAATTATGTCCCTCCAAACAAAATTAAGAGTTTGTATAGATGGAATTGGGAGGCGGATTCCATAAAATATTTGGGGGTTTTTCTAACAAAAGAATTTTCCAGGACTTTCGATGCCAACTATGGCCCCCTAACATCAAGACTAAAAATAGACATACAGAGATGGAATGTGATCCCTTTTTTCAATTTACACTCCAGAGTTGAGTCAGTCCACGCTTGTTATATCTATTTCAGTGCTTACCTATCTTGATTCCGGAGAAACAATTTATAGAATGGGACAGATTAATATCACAATATATCTGGCAAGGGAAAAAGGCCAGAATAAGGTACAGAACACTGCAGTTGAAGTAAGAGAAAGGGGGGTTGGGTCTTCCCAACCTACAGGAATATTATCTTGCAGCTCAACTGAAACCATTAATCTATCTATGCTGTCCACAATACAATGCAGGATGGAAAGACATAGAGAGTTCCTCAGTGGAAGGTGTACCTCTCTTATCGATGTTGATGGACAAAGAACTACAAGATTATTTGATGATACCGCATGACTCGATGTTATACACAATGCTAAACTCTTGGAGAAGAATAGTGAAAATTTGCCATTTAGGTAACCAGATCAAAATGTTCAAGTGGTGCGCTTTTGACTCGGCTTTTAAACCAAACAAGAATGACGGGAGATTCAAGGGATGGATCTCAAAAGGATTAACCACCTATTATACATTTATCAAGAGGGGGGTGTTTCAGAGTTTTGAAGAACTTCAAAGGTCAAATGGGTTGGAGAAGGATGACTTCTTCAGATATCTGCAGGTTAGGTCTTACTATAATCATAATCTACAAGAAACTTGGGAAACAGCTGGACCAGGATTCTTAGAAGTGCTTTTGTCATTGTTGAAATCAGGTTCCTGTACTAAAGTTGTCTCCAAGTTATACAATGGTATTCAGCTGTTCAAACAAGTTGACACAGACTACATAAGGAATAAATGGCAAAAAGAAGGACATTTAATTATTTCAGTTGAAAGCTGGGAAAAGATTCACAAATTTCAATGGACGACCTCAAGCTCCAATTCATGGAGGGAATTCTGTTGGAAGAACATTGTTCGGTTTTTTGTAACCCCTGCCCAGAAAAAACATCACAGCAACAGTGCGACCTGCTGGAGACAATGTAAGACAGACAAGGCAAATCATTACCATATCTTCTGGGGTTGTCCGGTGATCAAACCATTCTGGGATCAACTGTGCATGCACTTAAATAACATTTTTGTTGAGAAAATTCCTTGTAAATGTGAAGTCCTGTACTTAGGAGACATGTCATGGGATAACTGGAATTTGTCAGATAAAAAACTCATGGCAATGCTTCTGGCAGCAAGCAAAAAAACTATCACGAGAAAATGGTTTAGGACTGAAGCACCTACAATTGATGAATGGATTGATATTGTTCAGAATATTTACATTCTAGAGAAATTGTCATTCTGTCTTAAAGGTCAAAGAGACTCCGTTTTCAGGATATGGACAAAATGGACGGAATATATAAAAGCTGTAATTTCTGTAAACTGAATTTGACTGCTCTGTAAAATCATTGTCATGATACACACTGCTAGACTGGTTCATGAGATGATACACATTTTACTGTATTTTTGGGTTTTTTTTCTTTCTTTTTTATGTTAAAAGGAATGGAGTATTATTATCAATTATATTTTCATATCCACACTTGATGTGGACTTTATATTGTACGCAAGAGAAATGTCTGTACACTTGCTTCTCCAAATAAACAATAAATTACAAAAAAAAAGAAAGTTTGAGAGTCTGAATCCCCGTCCCAGGCGCAAATCCTCATGGAGGCTTATGAGGAGGTCAAAGATGGCCAATCCGTTAATCCCAGCTCCATAACCGGGGTCTATGGAAGGAAGCCGCGTGCATGGCGCACTGATCCAGGATAGCTTTCACCTGGCTTGATGAATCCGTGTCTTCTCATCCTGGATGGCTTTTAGTGCAACCCATGAAGGGGGGCCCAGACAGCAACATCATCAAGAGCCAGTAATGGACTCCACAGTGCAGCACTCGTTCGCTCACCCTCCCTCTCCCATTTTATTCTGTAGAGTCAGATTCTGAAGTCGACATTTCACTTTGATTTTCAGAGTGATGACACCCTGGAAAAACTCTCCATCATTATAAACTCTCCATCATTTATTCTACATTCAGGCTGGAGAGGTGCAGGTTGTCAGAGCTCAGCTGTGATTGGCTGCTCTCAGCTCTGAAGTCCAACCCCTCCCACCTCAGACACCTGGACCTGAGTGACAACCAGCTGCAGGATTCAGGAGTGAAGGAGCTGAGTGGTTTTCTGCAGAGTCCAGACTGTAAACTGGAGACTCTGAGGTCAGTTCACCCTCTTCACTCTACAACTTCTATCACTCTTGTTATTGTTGTCATGATTTTCACTTCACTGCTGTTGGAAATTCAATTTCCAGTCACTGGTTTGTGTTTGAAATGAGTTAAACTGGGTTTGAAGGTCCAGTATGTAAAATCCTGCCATCTAGTGCCATCAGATTGCAGTGCTTACTTGCTGACGCTCCCTCTCCCCTTCTTGCCAGTGAACTACGGTAGCCTTCCAGCATCATAAAGGATGTGGTTGACAGCAAAGGTGTCTAGTTCTCTGTATCATGATAAAGTTCCATCAACACAAATATTACAACCATCTATTAGCATCACAATCAGTCATAGTCACAGCAGACAGTCCAGTGCTAGCATGATCTTCAGCTAGCGCTAGCATTAGCCACCTGTATGAGCACTTAGATACTGTAGATAGATCCGATAGATCCAGCTGGACTCAGCAGAAGGTCAAGGGTCAATGCAGGTTCTATCATCTCAGTCAGTTCAGTATTGATGAGCAAGATGCAGAAAAGATTCCACTGCATTTCAGTCACTTAATAACCATTTATTCTCAGCACTTGCTTTATTAGAGGATTCCAGCCTCCAACCATCAATATGAAACTGTCTCTCAAACTCATCTTCCCAACCAGCCGCCTACAAACATGGCGGTGCAAGATGGCCACGACCTTTGACCTTCTGTCTGTTTCTAGAAAGAAGCATTCTAATGGCAGGAAAAGCAGAGGACTTTTATTTTCTACTAATCAAAGACTTCAAACTAAATTGACGGTTGTATATGAAGCTTTCAGCAATAAATCTGCACTGATTTTACACACTGAACCTTTGAGGCAAAATGAATCAATGAATTTCAACATTGTTAACAGCTGATGAGTGGTCACATGACTAAACAGGTTGATATAAAATATTTTATTGTGGTGATTCATTATTTCAGTATTATTGTTGTGCTTCTGATTGGTTTAATGGACATTACAGTGTTATAGACATTCATATTTTTAATTTCATATAGTGATGAAAACTCCACTCACTCCATCATTTATTCTCTATTCAGGTTGGAGTTGTGCAGTTTGTCAGAGCTCAGCTGTGATTGGCTGCTCTCAGCTCTGAAGTCCAACCCCTCCCACCTCAGACTCCTGGACCTGAGTTGGAACCAGCTGCAGGATTCAGGAGTGAAGGTGCTGAGTGGTTTTCTGCAGAGTCCAGACTGTAAACTGGAGGTTCTGAGGTCAGTACTGGTTTGGAACCAGTGGATGATGGTTTCAGCACCAAACACACTTCATCACACATGTTGAATAAACATTGAACTGAAGGTTGATTCATATCAAAATGACATCCAGAAATATGAAAACTTCATTCTGTTCATCAGTGGTCATGTGACCAAACATCATTTCAACACACATTAGTTTTGGACTGAGGATTTAATTTCAAGGTGACATTTTCTGTAGTGTCAGATTCTGAAGTCGACATTTCACTTTGATTTTCAGAGTGATGACACCCTGGAAAAACTCTCCATCATTATAAACTCTCCATCATTTATTCTCTATTCAGGTTGATTGACTGCAGTTTGTCAGAGCTCAGCTGTGATTGGCTGCTCTCAGCTCTGAAGTCCAACCCCTCCCACCTCAGAGAGCTGGACCTGAGGTTGAACAACCTGAAGGCTTCATCAGTGAAGCCACTGATGGATCTTGTCCACAGCAGAGACTATCAACTGCAGACTGTGAGGTCAGTACTGGTTTGGAAGCAGTGGATGATGGTTCCAGCACCAAAGCCAGTTGATCCCACAGCAGAGGTCCAGTGTTCCCAGTCACAGTGTGAGAGGAGGATGGTGTCGTCCAGCTGCTCCTCATTCATCCAACATCTGCTGCCAAACTGCTTCTTCTCTCAGTTCACCACTCAATTATTGATCAGTTCATCTTCATCAGGCCTCAGTATCAGTCCAACACTCCATGGTCACATTACCTTCATATGTTCCACACTTGACATGTGACTGAGAGTCTGCTTGTTCTCACCAGTCACTCCATCATCTCCATCAACAGTCAACGTCTCTGTGATGATGCGTTCAAGGACGGTGAGTCCTGACTGTTGCTGTCTCTTCTTCTCTCTGCAGCTGGGAGACCTTTGTGATGGGGAGTGAGGAGGAGAGTGAAGAGGAGAGCCCCATCTAGTGGTGGTAGACAGAACTACAACCAGTGGAGCTAACCAGCAAGCTGGCACGACCTTTGACCCCAGTGCAGCCTGGTGGCTGGCGGACTGCTTCTCCCTACAAGCTGCTGTGGTTACTGGGAGAGACGTCCCAGAAGCCACTGGTGGAGCTGAATCCTCAGTGGAAGAAGCAGGACTTGGAGCAGCTGCTCAGTGAAGGCAGCAGCAACACAACCACTGCTTCTGCTCTCATCATCCACGGCTGGAACATCTCAGCATGAAGGTTCCACACATCAACAACACACTGCTCTGCTCTCACTTCAGACTTCTATAACATGTTCATTTTGGAGGTGAAAAATACTTTTCTAGAGACTTTATTTCTGCTGCAGGTGGGAGAGGTATTGAGGGAGGATGAGGAGGAGAGTGAAGAGGAGAGCTCCATCTAGTGGTGGCTGACAGAACTGCGTGTCACGACCTTTGACCCCAGTGGAGCCTGGTGGCTGGCAGACTGCTTCTCCCTACACGCTGCTGTGGTTACTGGGAGAGACGTCCCAGAAGCCACTGGTGGACCTTGCAGTGCCACATATGGACTCTTGGATTGTTCTTGGCCTTCCAGTGAAGCACTGTGTGAGCACTGGAGGTCAGCCATGACTGATAGAGGTCAAAGGTCAGAGGTTTGACTAATTACAAAGACCATAATTTATTAGATTATTTTCTTTAATGGAGTCCCAGCACTAATAAATATATATTTGTATGCGTACCCATATAAGTCCATCAATGTTTAATGCACCTTTTTTCTTGAGCAGTATCTTTAAATCTCCACCTGCTTGTGTTTGCATGTTCAGGTAGATTAATGTGTACGTAGATCTATGTTAGTAGCTTCAATGTGCTGTGAAATGTGGCATCTTCACCACACTCATTTGACTCAGGTGTCTCAGTGTTTGCAGAGTCATTGCAATAAAGCGCTCAACACCCTGGTGGTTCTGGATTGTTCTCGGGGGTTCTAAGAGCTAAACACCCTGGTGGTTCTGGATTGTTCTAGGGGGTTCTAAGAGCTAAACACCCTGGTGGTTCTGGGTGGTTCTGGATGGTTCTAGGGGCTTCTAGGGTGTTCTAAGAGCTAAACACCCTGGTGGTTCTGGATGGTTCTAGGAGGTTCTAGGGGGTTCTAAGAGCTAAACACCCTGGTGGTTCTGGGTGGTTCTAGTACAGACATGGGCAAACCCCGTCCTAATAGAGTTGCCGTATGTGACGTCATTGGCAGTCGCCTCTGTCCGGTGGGCGACTGCCAATGACGTCACATACGGCAACTCTATTAGGCCAAATTACATCGGTTGATTAAGGTTATCTTTTTTTTTCTGTCAATCCCTGGCGTATTTACGGTACTTTGTTTGTATTAATGTTGTATACACAAAATTCTCTCTCTCTCTCTCTCTCTCTATGTATTGTTGGATCAGATTTCCTTGTGCCGTGCTGCTGATCCGCGTGTTGGTTGAATGAAGAGTCACAGGAGAAGAATGCCAATTTAAATATGTCTTTAGTAAAGAAATCAATTGAGGGTACAACTATACAGAGCTCTGGGCCCAGTTCAGAACCCTAGCAACACCAAAGTATTGTCAGGGCATGAAGTCTGACTGCTCTCTGTCCCTTGACCCAGTCCTTTTATACAGAAAGAAAACATGCAAACACTCCCAGGTGTTGTCCTCTTCTGACTGGCTGCCCGGTCTCCAGACCCAAGCCTCATTGGATGTTGGCGCAGCCTTTGATCCAAGTCTCTGATTACTGAGTGCAACAGGAAACAAGTCCTTATTTGGCAGGGAGCCAAATGATCCATCATTGGTTCCAGCGTGACCTGTTGAAATAATACAGTGCACAACATGCCTGAGGTCACAGGCTCCTCCCCCCCGTGCCTCCGATGGATCATGAGTTCTCCCCCCTGTAAATGACCGGGTTATAAAGTCATATGGTGGTCGCAAAGTCAGTTAGCTCTCTGTCCATCCTCTGGTCCCCCATGGTCACCCTCTGCTCCCCCAGGGTGATCTGGTCCCCCAGGGTCACCCTCTGGTCACCCACTGGTCCCCCAGGGTCACCCTCTGGTCTCCAGGGTCACCCTCTGCTCCCCCAGGGTCACCAGTTAGTGAGGGATGTTCTTCCCTTTGTTCCTTCTTGAGCTCTTTGTGTGACTCCTGCAACAATGCCTTTTCTCTATGAGTAGGTCAGCCAAATGATTAAACAGCTTTATATTAATAATCATGTTATTATAAACAAACATCTAAACTAATTATATTATTCAACACTAACATCTAAACTAAATATATGATTCCAACAGTATAGATATACATACAAGGTAAATCAAAATACAGTGACGAATGTATGTATTCAACACACACTATCTATCACCGGCGAAATAGCGTTTTGACCACCATCTATCCATATATCACGTTCGACCGCGATGTAGAGGTCTGTCCCAATGGAGTTGCCCCCCCCCCGTCAACATAACTTTGGTGGCCCGCCGACTCGATGCAGGTCTGTCATGTCACCCCTGTTCTAGTAGCTCAACACCCTGGTGGGGCTTCACAGACACTGACTTGGTTCCATTGACATTACAGCAACACGTTTTCTTCATGATATCCCAGGATACATTGTCTCCTCCTAGGAGGTGGCTCACCAAAACACTGCATCCATCTGCTGCTGCTCCGCTACCCCCCACCCCCTCTGTCTAGTAAAGCCTTCTCGTGTGTCACAGTTCCACTCATAGCAAGGCTCCATCAGGGTTAGGTAAAAACAAACCCAGTGTTTGAACAAACTGAGTGGAGCTCAGCAGTGACAAGGTCACCACTGTCCTTTGTCAAGGCCAACGTTGAGCCTCCTACTCTCCCTACAGCCACAAGGATCCAGGACTTCCTCTGGAAACACACCAGGACAAACAGCCCACATCAGAAAAACACATTTCAGTCCATAAAATGTGTGTATTTATTGATCTATTTGTAGTAGTTGATAATAGTTGATACAACTCACTGCTGACAAGGTTTACACAACACAACAAACCGTTGAGTTCAAAACCCAAAGAATAATTGTGTACTTTTCACACACATCCCCGCGCCATGTTCACTGGTCAGTGAACGGGTCACGTGACCCCGTACGTCACCAGCAATCCATGGCTGTGTCTCAGTTCAGGCGTTGCATCCTTGGAAGGCTGCAATTTGAAAGGAAGTTGCGTCACCGCACTGCGCTGAAGGCTCCTCCCAATTCCCAATAGTCAGAACGACGCTCCAAATGCTCCCTACTGTTAGCACCAAGGCTACACCACTACTATCCTTCACCTCCTTCTGTATCCCAGGATGCTTTGCGTGCTGCTGCTGCAAAGCATCCTGGGATCCTGGGAAGTCAGCTGAAATTAGCGCCATCTACTGGCAAAGACACCGCGTATAAATTTAAGTATTGAAATTTCACATCAAATCTTCAGTTTTTAACGCAGGGTTTTTACTGATTTGAACATCCAACCAACCAATGGTGAGCTTGATGCTATGAAAACCACACTTCCGAGTTTGGCCAGCAGGAGGGAACGGCGGTGACGCAACCAGGAAGTACGCCCAAGGCTAGACCGTCCCGTGAGGTTACCGGGGAAGCGGGGTTTGGGTCGGTCCTTCTGGGCCGGGTCCTTGGGAGGACGCTTCCTTCAGACGGAGGACGCTTCCTTCAGACGGCGCTTCCTTCGGACGGAGGACGCTTCCTTCAGACAATGGAGGCTTCCTTCCAAGGATGCAGACCCTGGATTGAGACTTAGTCCATGAACTGCTAGTATGTTTTTCTAGATATACAGCGCTTACTGTCTAGGTGGGAACAACTGGCTGTGTGTGTGTGTGTGTGTGTGTGTGTGTGTGTGTGTGTGTGTGTGAGACGGGCACTAGTAGACAGAGTGTGCGGTCCTCTGGGACGTGGTCCTGCTGCTCTGGCTGCTGAGGCTCATGTGCTTGTGGAGGCACGGCAGCTTCCTGGCCAGCAGCTTTCTCAAGTGGCTCTGGAACTTCTTGCCCACAAACGTGTAAAACACGGGACTGCCGCAACAGTACATGTAGGCCACGTTCTGCGTCACGTACAGCGCATAGTCCGTGGCCTCCGAGGCGGCACACGATGAGCCGCCCCCCCTCCCGGCTGGGGCCGGAGAGCTCGAGGGCGCGCAGGAAGACTATCACGTTGTAGGACGTCCAGCAGAGGAAAAAGGTGAAAACGGTGACAAAGATGAGCTTGACGGTGCGGCACTTGTTCTTCAGCCGAGTGGACAGGACGCGGACGGTGATGCCGGTGTAGCAGTACATCACCATGAAGAGTGGGAGCAGGAAGAAGAGCAGGAACTGCTGGTAGCACGGTGCTCTCGGGGTACCCGGCCTCCTCGCACATCAGCCCGTCGAACGGACTCTCCCACACCGTCTGCAGGACAAACTCCTTGGCGCTGGCCGCCACGCTGACCAGCCAGACCGCCAGCGTTCCCGCCACGGCGTTCGCCCTCCTCCTGCTCTTGGCGGCCGGGACCGCGTGCACCACAGTCAGGTAGCCAACAGAGTAGGCGCCGCTGACCAGCTTGCACAGCGCCTCGCCGAAGATCCACTCCGAGAGGTGGTAGGTGGCCCAGAAGGGGAGGCTGGAGGTGAAGAGGACATTGGACAGGACCAGGTTCAGGAGGAAGACGTTGGTGGCGGTGTTGAGCTTCTCGTACTTGTAGATGACAAATAGCACCAAGCCGTTGCCGAGGTAGCTGAGCAGGAAGTTGACGTAGTAGAAGACTGGGATGATCCTGGCGCCAGAGTGGTTGACGCCGGTCCTGGGACACAGCTGGACCGGGTCGCTGACCATGTAACCCGGCTCAGAGGTGTTGGCGGTGTCGTTGAGAAGCTGCTGGAAAAGCAAGTACTCGTCGTCGTACTCCTCGTAGTCCATGACCCGTACCGGACCTGTGGAAGACACATTACAGACGGTAAGTCTCAGTGGATACATATATATATATGTATGTATATATATATATATATATATATATTATTTTGAAATTAGTTTATTTTGAAAATTCACAGGATTTTCTTTTCTCGTTGTTGTTTTTTTTAGCGACTTCCTGTACTATTCACGAGGATCGCTCACGGCTCGCTCACAAAATAGAGCAGACGCCGAAGCGACAACTGCATGGCGCGAGCCGCGCCTGTTTGCGTCTAGTGTGAACCACCACATTGAATAACGTGGGCGCCGAATGGAAGCGCTCGGCGCTTCGCTTCCACGTCCAGTGAACTGACGTTAAAATGCATGGCGCGATCCGCGAGGGGAGCCGCGCGCCTGTTCGCGTCGGGTGTGAACTACTACATTGATGAACATGGGCGCCGAATGGAAGCGCTTGTTTTTTTTGTTGTGTTTACAAGCCGGTACACCGGCTGCAAGCGTGTGACTGTGTGCTGTGAGTCAATTCATTTCCGGTTTCCACAACCTACGGAGCGGCCAAAGGCTCAAAAAGCATTGTGTGCGTTAATTGCGCGATAAAAAAACATTTCGGCGATATAGCGACGTTGAGTTAACGCGTTAACTTTGACACCCTTAATATATATATATATATACATATATATATAACCCGAAAGCTTTAACAGATATAATTATATAATTATAGGTCCATAAATACAATAGATGTTGTCAAGGCTGTGTATAAATAAGTACAATATGGGTACAACTACAATGCATACATACTGTATATATAAACAGTATCTCCATTATACACAGTCAGCCGTTAATAAGAATATATGAAGATATAATGTCAGCTGGAACTCACCAGTGCAGCTGCAGCCTGAGGGGGAGAAAGGCTGATCAGACAGAAGAACACTGTGCAGCAGCAGGAAGTGCAAAGCTGATTTCTAGCTTGTGCTCCAGATGTGGCCAGGCAGTGGACAGTTTGTGCAACAGACTGGTGTGATGTGGCAGGCAGGCAGCTAGCTGCTACAACAGGGTCACTGATCATTTTTATTGAAAGACATTGATGGCATAATTTACGTATAAATAAACAAATGGATTTTATGACGCAGGCAGAAAATGAGCTTCCCCTCCTTGAAAGACCAGAAGCCGCCACTGCCCTCAACAAGTGTCCAGTCTCATCACGTCAGGGAGAAACAGGTGCAGCTCTTCAAAGAGGAAATCACATTTTTCTCACCGTCATCATGGACTGCCAACAAGTGATGGCAACTGTAGTTTTGTAAAGAGCCGCCAGGGGGCGCCCTCGAGTCAAAACTACCTTCTACTGCAGACTGTACAGAGAAATGAACACATGCTGAAAAAATAACACATTGATTAACAGGTAGATATTTCAGACAGGTCACTCTATAATATGTCAATAAGAAACACAATGTGTTCAAATGTGGCCTTGAACCTTCAAACCTTCCTATGACATGTTGGTCCTCGCAGCTCCCAGTTCTGCCACTGAGGGGCACTGTTTGACCAGTTTTTGCTTGTTTGGTTTTGTTCAATGCAACCATCAGTTGTATCATACTGGGGAGTTGATCTTTCTGCCCTGCCAACAAGACATTTCCAACCAATAGAAAAACTATGTCAACATTGATCAACTGCTCCTCATTCATCCAACATCTGCTGCCAAACTGCTTCTTCTCTCAGTTCACCACCCAATTATTGATCAGTTCATCTTCATCAGGCCTCAGTATCAGTCCAACACTCCATGGTCACATGACCTTCACATGTTCCACACTAGACATGTGACTGAGAGTCTGCTTCTTCTCACCAGTCACTCCACCATCTCCATCAACAGTCAGTGTCTCTGTGATGATGCGTTCAAGGACCCTGAGTCCTGACTCCTGCTGTCTCTTCTTCTCTCTACAGGTGGAGGTGAGGGAGGATGAGGAGGAGAGTGAAGAGGAGCGCTCCATCTAGTGGTGGCTGACAGAACTACAACAAGTGGAGCCAAACAGCAAGCTGTGTGTCATGACTAGTGATGGTGAGGTGAAACCTCATGAGGCATTGAACCGCTTGAGCCAACTGGTTCGAGAAACGGAAACCACCTACTGGCCAAATGTACAATCACAGGCAAGCTGTGTCTGAACCACGTGTGATGCATTGAATTTTTGTGTCTGTTATGTCTGTTGGGAATGACTATGAATTGCAAAAAATGAATGACCAAATAATTTCTGTACATAAATTATATATATATATATTTTTGTTTTTTTTTCTCACTTATTTATGATTATTTTTATGGGTACTGATGCCAGTGGTTATGGGGATGCTCCAAACTAATTTTGTTGTTAACTTTGTTCAACAATGACAATAAATAAATAACTTGACTTGATAACTATGTGTATGATACATTTTTTGAATGTATTCTGTTTGTGCAATTTTTTTCTGAAAATGGCATGGGTGTAATCAGGCAGATGACAGTGAAAGTGATTGTGGGACTTGGAAAAGGGCATAGATCAGGGGTGCTCACACCTTTTCAACATGCAAGCTACTTTTAAAATGAGCAAGTCAAAAAGATCCACCTCCTATAAAACAGGAAAAGTCATTCAGAAATATATTTGTAGTCCAGTGATAAAGAAAGAAAGGATTAAATGGGTCAACATGTTCCCATGTGCATTTATGCTCATCATTGCACAGAAAACTCATGGTTTAAAATTGTTTAGGTTATATCTGCTTATGTTTGATTTTATCAATAAAAGTGTGTTTACGTTAAGATGTTTTGCTGTATAGTTTTGTGTTTTCCAGCGCATAGGTTAGGGATAATTGGTGTGTGTGTGTGTGTGTGTGTGTGTGTGTGTGTGTGTGTGTGTGTGTGTGTGTGTGTGTGTGTGTGTGTGTGTGATGCAGACGTTTTGCCAGCAGCATCTCCCAGGATCTCCGGCGCGTCTGCAGTGCGTGCGCACTTTGAAGCGCATTTTCCGAGCGAGGCGTCTCCATCAGTTTACGCCAGGATTGCAAGCTCACGCGACAACCCCGGTAGTTTTGCGTGTAAAACAACAGCGAAACTCTTTTTCCTGTCCCTGTCTGGTCTTTATTTGATCTGAATAGTGCCGAAGCCGATCCGTCACATTTACGTTTCACTGTAAAGCACAGCACATATAAGAACAAAATCCAGCACATCGTACATTATGACCAAAATCAACCAGATCCACCGTGTTTTCTAATCCTGCCTGAACGATTCTACCTGCTGTAATTGACGCGGATCTCTCTCCCTCTCTCTCTCTCTCTCTCACTCACTCCCTCTCTCCCTCTCTCTCTCCATGCGATCGACCCAAACTCCCTTCGCAATTGACCAGTAGATCGCGATGGACGTAATGGGCACCCCTGGCATAGATGCTTGTGTAACATGGACGTTGATGTACAGGACAGGTGGCTCCATCCTATCACCTCTCCTCTCCTCACTCTCTCCATAAGCTCTCAAAACTATCTCCAAACTAAACGTTATCTAGTCTCAAACACTCCAAACTATAAACACTATCCAAAATCTAGTAATCCAAACTCTCTCCATATCTCAGTTGACTGCAACTCTCCTACAATAACCCCCATTTTGAATGGAGCCTGAGGGGTCTATATTAACCGTTAAAATATGAAATGCAGATATATATATATATATCTGCATTTCATCACATATTTCATCACATATATATGTATATATATACATATATATATATATATATATACATACACACACACATATATATATATATATGGGTCCACTTTTCTGCTGCAGCTGGCCATTTTCATTTTACACCGTCCAAATTTACAGCTCAGGGCGCTGGGACGAATTGCAAATTGTGTGCAGATACAGGCTTACACTTCAAATAATTATGAGAAAAATCCAACGTCAAGAGAGCACTTCCATTAGGAAATAGTCAACATGAAATTTCGTCTTCTACTGACACCTGCTGGTCAAATTGAATAGTTGCAAATATTGTGAAGAAGTTGTCATCTAATTCTAATCCTAAACAATATGGCCATTCGAAGTGAAGTATTAAGACAATTAATCAGGTTTGTACTGCTTGATTAAACACATTCATCCCGTTCCAGTGCACTAAAACCCACTCCCTTCAGGACCGTGTCAGCGAAGCCAAAACTTCCTTGAGTGACGCTGTTTCCCAGCATGCAATGCGAGCTAGCGATTCACAATACTATTTCATCACAAACATGGATGTAAAAAATAAAAAGGGACGAAAAATGAAACTTCAGGAACACCAACCAATACATTGCAATACAAACAGAACTGGGCCGAAGTTTTATATTATGTACACCATAATACAGCCTTCTGGTGGACAAGCCATACTATTTAATCCGTGTCTTCCTATGGCACTTTCGTGGGAGGAAGCTCATCGTAGAGGTCACGTGCTGGTTGCACGTCACTCCACCAATCACTTCGGGGAAGATCCAAGCCAATCGGTTGAGTGAGTGAGTTTCACTGAACCCAATTCAGACTACTCACCCTCCACTTTTTTTGTTTTGTATGAGCATTTATAAAAAACAACAACATAATAATAATATGGATTTTGACCATGTATGTTTTGGAGTTCATTGAAAGAGGTTAATAAAAAAAAAATATATATGCATATATATATATATATATATATATATATATATATATATATATATATATATATATATATATATATATATACATATATGTACATATATGTGCGTGTGTGTGTGTGTGTGTGTAACTTTAACTAACTTATCTATTTCTATATTTCTATCCATCTATCAAACTTACTATCTAGGGATCTTGATATTGTGTTGGCAGATGCATTATCACGTGTACATGTGGACTAGCTGCGAAATTCTTATTTCGGGGGAACTGAGGGTTTTCTTGTTTAGTTTTGTTTGTCGGTATGTTAATAGGGTTTGGTTCTTAAGGGAGGGGGTGTTATGACCCACGGGTGGGTCTAGGTGCCTCTATGATTGTGTCTGTGTGTGTGTGTGTGAGAGTGGATGACGCCTTGCAGGTGCGGTCCTGGATGTCGGCTGCTGATTGGACGCACCACGGCTGAGAAGGAGGAGCAGTCGAGCCAGCCTGACGGTCATCCCTCCTCCGCTCCCAAGTCTGCATTTAGTCACTTCTGAAATGGTGTTAGAGCACGCAGCCGTAGGGGTGCTCCAAGTCCTGCTTCTTCCACTGAGGATTCAGCTCCACCAGTGGCTTCTGGGACGTCTCTCCCAGTAACCACAGCAGCTTGTAGGGAGAAGCAGTCCGCCAGCCACCAGGCTGCACTGGGGTCAAAGGTCGTGACACGCCCACACAGTGTTGGCACGTGCAGCTTGCTGTTTGGCTCCACTGGTTGTAGTTCTGTCAGCCACCACTAGATGGAGCTCTCCTCTTCACTCTCCTCATCCTCACCACCACCTGCAAAGATAAGAAGAGACAGCAGGAGTCAGGACTCACGGTCCTTGAACGCATCATCACAGAGACGTTGACTGTTGATGGAGATGATGGAGTGACTGGTGAGAAGAAGCAGACTCTCAGTCACATGTCAAGTGTGGAACATCAGAAGGTCATGTGACCATGGAGTGTTGGACTGATACTGAGGCCTGATGAAGATGAACTGATCAATAATTGAGTGGTGAACTGAGAGAAGAAGCAGTTTGGCAGCAGATGTTGGATGAATGAGGAGCAGCTGGACGTCACCATCCTCCTCTCACACTGTGACTGGGAACACTGTACCTCTGCTGTGGGATCAACTGGCTTTGTTGCTGGAACCATCATCCAATGGTTCCAAACCAGTACTAACCTCACACTCTCCAGTTGATGGTCACTGCTGTAGACAAGATCCATCAGCGGCTTCACTGATGACTCCTTCAGGGGGTTCATATTCAGGCGCAGCTCTCTGAGGTGGGAGGGGTTGGACTTCAGAGCTGAGAGCAGCCAATCACAACTGAGCTCTGACAAACTGCAGCACCACAACCTGAATAGAGAATAAATGATGGAGAGTTTATAATGATGGAGAGTTTTTCCTGGGTGTCATCACTCTGAAAATCAAAGTGAAACGTCGACTTCAGAATCTGACACTACAGAAAATGTCACCTTGAAATTAAATCCTCAGTCCAAAACTAATGTGTGTTGAAATGATGTTTGGTCACATGACCACTGATGACCTGTTTTTCCTTTTCCTTTTCCTTTTTTTTTTTTTTTTTTTTTTTACTTCAAACATGAACAGAATGAAGTTTTCATATTCTGGATGTCATTTTGAGATCAATCAACCTTCAGTTCAATGTTTATTCAACATGTGTGATGAACTGTGTTTGGTGCTGAAACCATCATCCACTGGTTCCAAACCAGTACTGACCTCAGAGTTTACAGTTTACAGTCTGGACTCTGCAGAAAACCACTCAGCTCCTTCACTGATGAATCCTGCAGCTGGTTCCAACTCAGGTCCAGCTCTCTGAGGAGGGAGGGGTTGGACTTCAGAGCTGAGAGCAGCCAATCACAGCTGAGCTTTGACAACCTGCAATACTCCAACCTGAATAGAGAATAAATGATGGAGAGTTTATAATGATGGATGAGTTTTTCCAGGGTGTCATCACTCTGAAAATCAAAGTGAAATCGACTTCAGAATCTGACACTACAGAATAAAATGGGAGAGGGAGGGCGAGCGAACGAGTGCTGCACTGTGGAGTCCATTACTGGCTCTTGATGATGTTGCTGTCTGGGCCCCCTTGCACCAAAGTAGGATTGCGTCATCCAAGATGAGTCACTAAGCCTTCAGCGTTCAACCAATCCACAACACGTGTGTCCAGGCTTCATGGGTCACACTAAAAGCCATCCAGGATGAGAAGACACGGATTCATCAAGCCAGGTGAAAGCTATCCTGGATCAGTGCGCAATGCTCGCGGCTTCCTTCCATAGACCCCCGTTATGGAGCTGGGATTGACGGATTGGCCATCTTTGACCTCCTCAGAAGCCTCCATGAGGATTTGCGCCTGGGACGGGGATTCAGACTCTCTACCGTCCAGTGTCACAACAACAACCTCATGTTACTCTTTGATGTGTCTTCATGTTTCTATAACAATAATAATAATAACAATAAACTTTATTTATATAGCACTGCTCATACACAACATGTGCAACCCACAGTGCTAAATAAAATAAAACAAAACAAAACAAAGAAAGGTAATAATAATAATAAGAAGAACAACAATCATAATAATAACAATGAGAAAAAATAAAAAGCTCCACTGCCCCTCCCCCCACCCCATACGGACCCACCCCTCCCCACCAACGCACACAGACAAACGCCCACCCCCATATTCACACAGACATTAGATAACACGGCTTGGCACTGAAGAATCTGATGAGGAAAGGCCACTATGGGGAGCCATCCACACAAGGGGGCACCATGGCCTGCAGCGCCCCTATGGGCAGACCAGGCGTAGCTCCCACCGTGAAGGGCCCCCCATGAGGAAACATTGGCACTAAAAGTATAAAAGGGAGAATAATCATAATGAGAAATAAACCAAATACATAAAAATAAAGTGTGAAACAGTGGCATAAAAATGGGTAACCATTATAAAAGTATAAAAATCAATTGAAGGTAATAAAAGGCATAAAAATAGTAAAACGGCATAAAATTAGTGGAGTAAGAGAGAGAAGAGTAAAAGAAGTCAGTTAAACGGCCAGTTAAAAAGGTACATCTTGAGCCTCCCCTTAAAAATATCAACAGTCTCTGCGGCCCTGAGGCTCTCTGGCAGGCTGTTCCACCGAGTAGGGCCGTAATGGCTGAAAGCAGCCTCACCATGGGTTTTTTTTTGACTCGGGGAACAGTTAACAGGCCAGTGCCAGAAGACCTAGGATATGATGAAAGCAGGTCAGTTAGATAAGATGGGCCAAGACCGTTGAGACATTTAAAAACTAATAAGAGAACCTTAAAATCAATCCAATGCAGCGACTTTAAAAGCGGTGTAATGTGTTCCCTTCCTCTGGTCCTAGTCAGCACACGTGCGACTGAGTTTTGTAGTATTTGTAGACTGTAAACACTCTTTTTGGGAAGACCAGAGAGCAGGGCATTGCAATAATCTAGTCTACAAGAAATAAAAGCATGCATTAGCACCTCCGTGTTGGCCTGAGAGAGGAACGGGCGGATTCTGGCTATTTTCTTTAGATGATAAAAGCTCAATAAAAAGAAGCTGAAACTAAAACTATCCAGTGTCCAATACATGGGACATCTTCTCACCACAGAGGGCCTTCGCCCTGACCCAGAGAAGGTGGCAGCGTTTCAACACATGCAAACACCCACTGATGTTAAATCGCTACAGAGATTCCTGGGGTTTGTAAATTATCTTGCCAAATTTCTTCCTCATCTCTCAGATGTGTGCGAGCCTCTCCAACGCCTGACAGATAAGGACGTGGAGTGGACATGGCTATCACAACATGAATCTGCCGTTGACACTGTGAAGCAATTAATCACATGCCACCCAGTACTCAAGTACTACAACCTGCAGGAATAAGTCACACTACAGTGTGACGCCAGCGAGACAGGCCTAGGTGCAGCTCTTCTCCAGAATGGGCAACCTGTTGCATTCGCCGACTGAACAGAGATATGCGCAAAGGTGGTGTACAAGCAAGGGAAGGATCTTCATGTGGCAGATTTTCTGTCGAGGACTTAACAGCCAAACACACAGCATGCCCACATGCAAACACCTGCCACCATCTATGCCATGGGCCTCACCACCGAAGACCTACAACGAGTCGACCACCTCGCAGACACGAATATTTCAACAGCTACACTGGAGTCCATTAGAACTGCCACAATCAAAGATCCACTATGTTGTGCACTGCAGACTTACATATTGAAAGGGTGGCCCACAGCTACACAAGCAGTAGCTCCAGAACTGCGACCTTTCTACTACTCTGACGACTGGGAACTAGATGAACTTTCAGACACAACTAGTGATGTTCTCTCTGACACAGGGCTTCGAACCACGCCCCACAACTTGGTAGGGTTTTTTTCTGAAGCACTGCTCCGGAGCTTGCTTCAAATCACGTGACTGATGACGTTTGAACCACTTCACTGCTTCATTCAGACTGAATCAGCTGGCTGGTTTGGTTCAGTGGGCGAGGCTTTGAAAGACTGGCAGGTCTCAGTTGAGTTTAAAATGATGAAACGGCGCAATGCGTTGCCTATCTGGTCGATACCTTTTGGATTGATTTGATCAGCTTTCGTATTGCTTTCGGTTTGCTTTCTTATTGCTCTGCAACGGAACCAACCAGGAAGAGATCTCAAGTCTGGGAGCATTTTGAAATTGTGCCGCCGAACAAGGTCATTTGTTACAAGCGTATTACTCAACTTATTCATACAATAACAAATAAAAGCCCTGAAAATGCTGAGTCAGCTGTGCGCCGGTTAAAATCTGAGTGTGCGGCATTGTTGCGGAATGTACCGCATGAAGAGGAGCCGCCATCTACTTCGAGAGCACAGCCAGAACCAGCTGCATCTTCCCAAGGTACAAAAATTATAGAATTTGGATCAATAGACTTTATTTGCATTTTTTCATGTACAGACTAAACTTTATCTAATGTTTCATTTTCAGCCATTGACCTGTGGAAGCTGTTGGACCGGGACGCTGAAGAAGCGAGGGCATCCAGCAATGCTACTGCTGATGCCATAGTGGAGGTGCAGTGTTATCACAGGACCCTCTGGTGTACTGGATGACACACAAAGCTGTATACCCAAACCTATACAAGCTAGCAAATGAGTACCTGCCTGGCAACACCAGCATCCTCTGTGCCCTGCGAGAGGGTGTTTTCGAAAGCTGGGGAAATAGTTTCCGAAAAGAGAAACACCCAAGCACCTTAAGCCCATACACCCCATGTGTACATAAAATATATAGAAAAAAGAAAAAGGAAAAAATGTATGTATATATATATATATATATATATATATATATATATATATATGTATATATATATATATATATATATATGTATATACATATATATATACATATATATATATATATATATATATATATATATATATATATATATATATATATATATATATATATATACATATATATATATATATATACATACATTTTTTCCTTATATATATATGTATATATATGTATATATATATATATATATATATATATATATATATATATATATATATATATATATATACAGTGTACAGTGTGTGTGTGTGTGTGTGTGTGTGTGTGTGTGTGTGTATGTGTGTGTGTGTGTGTGCCAGATAAATATCAGCTGTTTCCCACATTGACTGATGTGCTTTTGAAACTTTGATCTTGTCTTCATGGTGTTGACTTTCTAAATGTCTGTGGTGAATACATGGAGATCTTGACAGAAGAGAAATCTACCAACAAGCAGAGACTTTATCTGGATTGTCTTGTTGCTTTATTGCTTCAATTCAACACTTGATCATTGACTTGACATTGTTATGCAGTATAGACTGATGGTATATTTCATGACTTATTGATTGACTGTTGTCACATTGAGCCAACAAGCAGAATCAAAAGACAAAATTCTCTCACAATATTTACATGCATTCATCTGATTGTTGACAAATGGATCAACAGTCAGAAGGTTGATCAGATGGATGAGTTGTTGAAAGGTCAAAGGTCAGGGCGGAAAGGTCCAGAGTGGAAACAGACCTCAGCTGTGTTTCCACAGTAATAAAGTTGTCATGTGGACTAATGACACATTATTAATCTGCGGGATGAATGGGCTGCAGAGGAAGAGAAAGAACGTGGCACAAACATCCAGCAGGTGGACAACAGTCACCAGGAGCACCAACAGGAAGTGGCGTCCAGGCCCCGCCCACCCTGTGATTGACAGCCGGAGACACTGGGTAACAAACGTGAAGACAGAAGAAGAATCAAAGGTGAGAATTCAGCTCAGAGTCTCTCTGACAACTTCAGTCACACTTTCATCAACTCAGCTGAAGAACCTGAAGGAACATAAAGTCCAACATGTAGCGGCTGAGTGAAGGAGGTCTGGACTCTGTGGAGGAGCTCCATGGTTCCAGAGACGCTGTAGAAGGACAGAAGACCTGCTCTGTGGTCCAGGTACACTCGCACTCGAGGACCGAGGACCTGAGACACGAGTACTCATGTTGTTGTGACGAAACCAATATTCACCTGGGTAACAATATAAACTCCAGGATTTGTCATTTGCTGTGTCTCAATTCAGGTTCTGCACCCTTGAGGCCGAGTGTCCTCCGTCTGAAGGAAGCGTTCTTAGAGTTCCCAGCCTAGAAGGACGGACCAAACCCTGCCTCCCCGGTAACCACTCGGGACAGTCTAGCCTTCGGCGTATTTCCTCGTTTCGTCACCGCCGTTCCCTCTGGCTGGCCAACCCCGGAAGTGACGTTTCTATAGTATCACGCTAACCATTGGTTTGCCATCTAACGATGCCGTTGAATGTTCAAATAAATAAAATCCTACGTTAAAAACTGGATACTTTATGTGAAACGTCAATATTTAGATTTATATGTCGTGTCTTAACCAGTACATGCCGCTAATTTCAGCTGACTTCCCAGGATCCCACGATGCTTTGCAGCAGCACGCAAAGCATCATGGGATACCCAAGCACGCAAAGGATAGTAGCGGTGTATCCTTGGAATTGGCTAAAACGAGTGCGTATTTACGAGTGCGCATTTTGAGCGTCCTAAACACCCTCGGGAATTGGGACAAGCCTTCGCGCAGTGCGATGACGCAACTTCCTTTCAAAATGCGCACTTCAAGGATGCAGAACCTGAATTGAGACACAGCAATTGAATCCAAATCTACTTTCCTCTGACCTTCCTGCTCTGCTGATGTTCCTGTAGGCCACTGCTACACCAACCCTCTAAAATAAACCACAGAAGTCCCTCCCCCTTCTCCACTCAACCTCCCAGTAACATCGTCCAGTCAGACCTTCTCTACTCAGGACCTGCTTCTTGTCAGTGAATCTGTCTGGATGATCACAATAAGACTGAACTTCCTCCATGAATGTCACTTTTCTGTTCTCCTCAGATAATAACAGACGTTGCACTGTGCAGAACTTGCTGTATTTCATCTCTCAACTTGGTCCAGCTGCTGCCACGTCCTCAAAGTATCTCAGAGGACGGATCTCCAGGCTGGAGGAGTCTGGAGACGGACTGAGTGCTGGCAGTGAGGAGAACCTGTGGAGAAACTGGCTGTGGTCCAGTGTGTGTGAGATCTTCTCCAGCTCAGCGTCTCTCCTCTTCAGCTCCATCATCTCCTGCTCCAGCTTCTTCTCAAGCTCTTTGACTCCACTCACTGCTGCCCCCTGTGTGGATCTGACCTGCTGCTGCACCTCAGAGCGTCTTTTCTCCAGCAGACGGATCATCTGGGTGAGGATCTTCTCGCTGTCCTTCACTGCTTTATCAGCAGAGCCGTTGATGGACTCCACCCCCTTCAGGTCTTCCTCTGTGTGCTGGATCTTCTGCTGGATCTTCTGCCTGGTCTCCTCCAGCTCTCTCTGCCTCCCAGGCCTCTGTACTGCTGCTGACACTGTCTGATGACCTTTATGTTCATCCATACAGCATAAAGCACAGATGATCTTCTGATCAGTGCGGCAGAACATCTTCATCACCTCATCATGACGAGGGCAGATGTTCTCCTGGAGCTGCTGGCTGGGTTCCACCAGCTTGTGTCTCTGTAGGGGAGCAGCATCACGATGATGCTGGAGGTGAGAGTCACAGTAGGAGGCCCGACAGACCAGACAGGACTTGAGGGCCTTCAGTTTCCTCCCAGTGCAGACATCACAGGCCACATCTCCAGCTCCAGCATAGCAGTGATCAGCAGGAGCATCTTGGAGTCCAGTCCCCCGCCCCCCGCAAAGAAACTTGGCACGTTAACTTTGCCGACACGTTGGCGTAGCGCGACAGCGATAGCGTGCTTCCCCCCCCCCTGTCAACGTTAGCGCAATTTCCAACCAGCACTGCAGAGAGAAAGGCAATATCCAGGTGGAGTGAAAATACATCCCAGTGCCCACCATCACAGGCATATAGACGTAGATAAGATAAATTTACATAAAATACCAGAATGTTTGTCAATTTTTCATTAAAACATATTTTATTTATTTAGTTAGATAAAAATGTTTCCTCCCAGCACAATATGTATTTGTTAATTTAACTCACATTCCTGCCATCATCTTAACACAATTCAGTGTCACTTTTAAGTTGGAAAAGCATAATAATTAAATTACTTAAATGGCACATTTCAAGTAAAACAGTTGCTATTTAGTCTATTTGTGGTGGTATGTGAGTTATACTTCCCATAAAAAGACTTCCTTTTACATCAAGAATATTTAAGTTTTTCATAGATGACTCCCAAAGAGATAGACATATTCTGTCAAGTTCTAACCTGAAGACCACTCTGTCTGGTCCAAAAAGAATTATATTGAATTGAGAGCAGCTGTTCTTATTTTCTCTTTTTTGAGAGAGATTTGCTCAGATTTTCAGTTGACCTGTTGATTTGATTTCTCTGATTAAAATTAAAACAAAGTCTGATATTTGGCAGCTTGTTTAATTCTTATACATAGGTATAAAATACATTTTTTATAATAACATTCACGAGTTTTCGTTGTAAAAGTCATCATTTTCATATACACAAGTTGGACATCTAAAAGTATCGGTATCTGTATTGGTATCGGGATACTAGCCTTGGTACCTGGTATCGTATCGAAAGGAAAAATAGTGGTATCGCACATCCCTACTTCCACACACACACACACACACACTATACTGTAAATGGCTGCAGTTTCCTTTACTAAAGTGCTACAGACGTCATTCAAACATCCATGTGTTTGTCTCATCAAGACCTATATTTTACATTTGACAGCCACTTAAAAAAAATGCAGGTCAAAAATATGCATCATTTGCATACACAGGCATATGATGATTAGACCTCTTCTCCCTCTTTGTCAACACACAAATGCCTGCAGTTTCCTTTAGAAAAGTGCTACAGACGTCATTCAAATACCTACGTGTTTGTCTCATCAAGGCCAATATTTTACATTTGACAGCATCCTCAAAAAAAAAAAAATGGAGGTGAGAAATCTGCATCATTTGCATAGACTTCTTTCAGCAGATGTCGCCGGGCGTCGGCAGAGGACGGGGGTCAATTGCGGGCGTCGACAGGGGTCAGGCGTCATCGGGGGTCATCGGGCATCGCGTCGGCCACGGCGGCTCAGTCCCGCAAACGCTGCTTGCAGCTTTAATTTATTGTTTTGATTTAATTTAATTTATTAGTGTTAATGGCTGCTGAAAAAAGGGGATGAATAGTTCAAATTCGAGTTGAAAGTAAAATATACAAATGTTGGTAGTACTAGTAATCATTACTAAGTACAGTTATGCCCATCTGTTATCTTTGTTGGGCTTGAGTTTATGATTATTTTTTTTACCCTGTGCATCTTTTGTTTTGTTAGTAGTACTTGTCATTGCTCCAACACGAGTAAACATGTTGCGTCCCACTAGATGGCGCATTTGCCTTATTTACAAGCACCACGGTCATCGGAGCTGATCGCTGCCACTCTCAGCAGCGTGCGTCTACTAAGGTCTACTAAGATTCCACAATCTATTACACCTCGTGAGCAAAACAGGCTACAGGTAAAATTAAACATCTTCAGTTGAGCAACTCAGGCAAGTTAAACTGATTTAAAAACAAACAAACACTATAATACTAGGAAAAGAATCGTCTATATGTCAATAAATACAACAGATTGAGTATTCATAAAAAAAAATGCTTACTTTAAATAAGAAAATCCAACAAACCAACAAGTGCAACACTAAAACGCAAACCAACAATCAAAATAATGCTTAATTGCCTTAGTTTCGTCCCACACTTATCAGCTTAGCTACTAAGAATAACACACATTATTCACCTGGACAGAAGGAGGTTCTGAGGAACGTGTTGGTCCTGGAGCTTCCTGGTCAGGATGTTCGGGAGATCCCTCGGGCTCAATGTCTGCAGCGCCAACATATTTTAGAATTGCTCCTGCAGAGACAAAGCTCACTAGATCATCAAGCAAAACAAATCAGAAGCACATTTTCCTATTTTATTATTACAGTGATGTTGCAGTAATATAGGAAAATTTAAAAAAAAAAAAATGTTTTTAAATTAAACATTATGATTGCAGTGTCCCTTTAAAGCTTTTACCCAATTACAAAACTGTCACTTTTAAGAGTTTTTGGCATTACTTTACACACTGTACTAGTTAAAGTAATAAAACTAAGATAAATGACCCACTGCCACAATAGTCTAAAATAGTCAACACCATGCCAAAAAAAGTATTTCCATAAAATATTTCTTTGAATTATAAAACAGTAGCACATTTCTAATGAAGGGCCTACAAAATACAAACTAAGCTTAGTAAATTCATCCTAAGTTAAGGCTAAAATAACATTAAGAGTCAAATATGTGAGAGACAACTTCCACTGAACAATAACAGGGGACTGACTACAACAACAACTACAACATGCCCTCCCTCCCTCCGTCCCTGTTAGAATGTGAATGAACGGGTGTGGAGTCAATCAGTCATTCCCATGGCAGGATAGGCCAACTTGACAGGATATGGTCAACTTTCATAAAACAAACAAAAACGCTGATTCATGACGAACAAATATTAGCCAGCCAGCTAACATTTATCCAACGCTAGGTAGCTGGCTAGCAGGACAAATAAACAAACTTGGGGGGGGGGCAACAGCGTTTCCCCTCCACCTCTCCAGCCCACATCACAAACAAATAACTTACCTTTCCCCTTTGCAAGTTTTTCTTGATCAGTTTTCTTTTCCTTCTGTTTTTCCGCACCGCTGGGATAAGTCCATTTTAATGCCATTATGGTGTCTGTTTGTTTTTAATCCTCTCGCTAACGGGAACGAATGATAGCTGTCAATCATTCACATCATACCTGTCGGCGTCGCCGGCCCACTACGTCACAACCTGCGTGACAGTGTGGCAAGCCCCCAGAGTCCAAGATGGCGTCCCATTCTTTTCAATGAAGTTGCTCACCCAGCGCATGGCTCCCAAAAACCTTTTGACTTCCGCATTGATGGGATAATAGAGCATGCGCAGTTGTGTCAGTGTGGAGATCGTCACTGACAGATGTGCGCGCTCACGAACCGTACAAAATTCAACATGGAAATGAATGTATTTTTTACGGAACAACTGACGATTGTTGTTTCAAAATTTTATCAATAATAATGATGATGATGATGATGATGATGATGATGATGATGATTATTATTATTATTATTATTATTATTATTATTATTATTATTATTATTATCATATTAATAAAATAGTATTCTTATAATAATATACTATTATTTGTGTATTAAACAAGTGAGCAATGTGCCACTGAATAATAAATGATAATTCTTTGAAGCAACTCTCTATGGACCATAACAGCACTGCCACACATATTTTTTTAATTAATAACCTCTTTGGAAAGCAGACAAAGTAATAAAATGATTGGTCTATTTATTTCATCAGAACTAAAAAAATAAAAAATAAAAACTCAACGATCTTGAAAGTTCCTCCCTTTCTCTTGCACCTGTCGATGTGTGTAGCTAACACAAATTTGCAAATATTTTGTCGTCCTCATGGAATTAAACAGTATACCATGTTAATTTATCAGCGAGTGCTCTCTCTTTTCATGCAATTCATCACTCTTAACATGTAATGCTGAATCATGAAAGCTATGGAGCAAAAAATAATAATTACATAAACCACGAGTGAAATAAAATGTGTCATTCATTCAATAAAGATTTCATTCATTCATTCATTCATCTTCTATACCCGCTTATTCCTATTCAGGGTCACGGGGGTCTGCTGGAGCCTATCCCAGCTGTCTTAGGGCGAAGGCAGGGTGACACCCTGGACAAGTCGCCAGTTCATCACAGGGCCAAATATAGAGACAAACAACCATTCACACTCACATGCACACCTACGGACAATTTAGAACGTTCAATTGACCTCACATGCATGTTTTTGGAGTGTGGGAGGAAGCCGGAGAACCCGGAGAGAACCCACGCAGACACAGGGAGAACATGCAAACTCCACACAGAAAGGTCCCAGGTCCGGGCCCCGGAATCGAACCCACGACCTTCTTGCTGTGAGGCGGCAGCGCTTTTATTTCATTTAACAAAGCATATCATTATTTCATCATGCATTTAATTGTTTTGTGGTCCTGTGTTTTAGTGCTTCATAATTGTATTCTGTTGTCAAATTTGCCCATCAAAGTCAGATTAGTAATCCTGTACATCAGTTTAAGGAAAACCAATTCTAGGTAATGGATTGCAGATCTGGTAGTGACCTGTTACAATGGAAAGAAATGTATACATAATAAGTATGTCTGTGTGCCCGATATTTTAGCTAACACTAAACTTTCTGCACAACTGTCTGCATTGTGTTTAAGTTTAAATTAGTTAAATATGTTTGCATACCCAATTTTAAGTAAAATTACACAAAAAAAAATATTGTACATTTATTTTTGGAATGTTTTGCTTTTTACAGCTTTCCTTTTGGGGACAGAAAAAGGTTGCACAAATGGGTGGAAAATGTGAGAAGAATAAACTGGACACCCAATGACAACTCCAGGCTGTGTGCTCTTCACTTTGAGGAGAAATCTTTCATTTTGCGTGGTGAGAGAAAGTGCCTAACTTCAACAGCTGTCCCAACCATTTTTAGTTTCTTCAAATCAGGTAAGAGCATGTCTACCAAACAAAAGGTAAGTGAGTCACACACACACCCACACACACACGTGATTTTGATCAAATCTTTGACCACATATATTCTAAAAAATGTAAAGAGGTGTCAGAGATCTTGGAAGAAGACAGTTTTCTCGTGATTCAGGAACCATGTGACAGCCATACTGTGTCTGATGTAGATGTAGAGGTCACAAATGATGTACAGATCACCAATGATGAAGAGATCACAAATGATGAAGAGGTCAGAGCAACAATGAAGGGATTTTACATTGACTGTTCAGTTAACATGTTCAATGTTAAAATATTCACATGAAAAAAACTTGAAAATCATTACGGCAGACGTAAAAAAAAATTTGTAAGAAAGTGTTGAAAGTTATCTTGAAATCATTTATGAGGATACTCATTATAATATTGATGAATTGTTATTTCATGTTTTGTTGGCTGTTTCAAGGGTTTATTTAGTTTGTTGTGACACAATCTAAGGTTCAATTTGTAAAGAAATAAAAGTTCTTGTGAAAAAAGATAGTGGTCAAAGTGATATTAGTGTTATTTGTGTTTGTGTTTTTTGTAGTCTTGTCTGGATTTGTCCTGTTCGTTTCTGGTCTGTGTTTGTGTTCCCACTCTTGGCCTGCACCTTGTCGTGGTGAGTGGGCTTTTAACTAAGACAGGCCAATTATATATATTGTGTGAAGCCAGCAAAGCAGTCATTATTATGAGAATTATAACTGAAGCACACTAAATAATACACCATCAGTCACATTTTGCTTTTCTGTTATTAATCTAATGTGTGTTATGTCAAGCCTCCACAGTGGCGTGCTGCAGTCAGGATGAGACGAACAAGGTGAATGGATGGACGGATTGATGAGCCCAGTGAGCCTCCACCATCCACAGACAAGCCAGTCCCATTTTCCACCCAGAAGGATGTCTCTTCCATCTATCTTTGCCTGCCAGGGAAATGCAACCAAACATAGTAATTACAGATGGTGTTGTCTCTGTTAAAGTGACACATGAAAAAAAAAATAAATAAATAAAAAAAAAAATATATATATATATATATATATATGTGTTTTGTGATTCATGTTCATGACAATAACAATCGAACAGATTTTCTTCATTCTTCCAATGAGTTTCGCAAACAAACATGGAATTTTCCCTGGATCATACTAATACGTTTGTAGATTATATAAAGAAAATTATAAAACACATTTTTTGCGGTTTTATATTAAAGCAGATAGTCAAACGTAAATGTAGCGTGGTAATGTTGCGAAGACACATTTATTTTTGTTTTTCTTTGTTTCTTTAGAAGCTTTTATTTTGGTTTTCTGTGGAAGCACAACAGACAACACACATGTTAACGTCCGCTACTACGGTTCGCTCCGTATAGGTCTCACGAGCCACTTGAGAGACTTCCTCTCGAGCGTTATCTACTTTTTACATTTCAAAACACAGATCCATACCCGACTTCGACTTGAACTTATTAATCATGTCGTTTCCCACATTCAATCTTACTCGTATACATTTAAATATTCACATTTCTACTGAATAAACATCCCATAACGTTAAACGAACACTAACGTAACCGAGCGTCAACCCCGCCTCCTGGTAACCTAGCAACGGGCTAGCCGTTGTTTCCTCTTCGCAAGGTAATCACTCGGAGACGATACATTCAAAACGTAAATTTAACTCACATACCCTCGATCTCAGACTTCAATTACGAAACAGCCACACATACATTTGCTCTTATTTTCAACCATTTCCCCTTCTCACCTGTGGAAGCACAACAGATAACACACACGTTAACGTCCGCTACGACGGTTCGCTCCACATAGGTCTCACGAGCCACTTGAGAGACCTCTCTAGCGTTATTCCCCGGGGCGAACACGACCTCCACTGGTAGAAGTGGGTAACTGCACCCTGCTCACTGATCACTCTCACACACGCCACAAACCACAACAAAAGCAGGAACAGTGCTTTGCCACAATTATGCTACATAAACACGTCCTGGTCCCCTCTGGATCCTCTTTTCCGGTCCTCGCGATCACTCTCTTGGCTGCGGTGGGCATGGTTCTGCCCGCGGTGTCTTCTTTTGTCAGGGCATTCTCTAGCCCAGTGACCCATGCGGCCGCAGATGTGGCACGCCCCCTTTTCACCTCTGTCTCCGCTAGTCGCCCTTCGTCGGTTGTCGTTGTTCCTGTAGGGCCGTCTCGCCGTGTCACTGAGGTGCTTCATCATGGTGAGGGAGGCACGCTTTATCTTATTGTCCTCTGCATCGCTGGCCTCCTGCAGAAGCCTCTCAGCGTGCACTGCATGATGTCGGACCTCTGTCAGCCGGGCATCTTCAATCCCCACGCAGCAGCTTCTGTTAACTGCTTCGGCGATCTGGGGGAGCAGCCCTTGTCTGAAAGCAGTGATGAGGCTGGCCGTTTGGTTGACGGCAGTCCTGATGAACGTGGCGACGCTGCGGCGTCGGTGCTGGAGTGCGCAGGGTTGTACGGTGGTAGCGTTGGATGAGGGCAGGCGGGAGGAGGGAAGACAGGTATGTCCAGGAGAGGGTCCCTCAGGCCTGTAAGAGAAGGATACAGACGATTTGGTGCATTTGAATGCTCGTGTGTGAGTGGCTCCTTTTCTCCCTCCTCTAGGGAGTGTGTGTGAGCGTGTGCACCCTCTGCCGTTATCTCTGTCACCCCTGTGCTCCAGCGCCCAGCGCTGTTCACACCTTTCTTTACTTGTTTCCTGTCCCTGACCTCTGCTTCAGGTTTCCAGAATGAAAAACACCTTTCATGATCTTTGATGATTTGAATCTCCCACCTGTTTGGGTTTTTCTTTTTTGTAACCTTTCCCTCGGCTATATTCAGTTTATCCCGGAGGTTTCTCAATTCCTCCATACTCAGTGATCCCCCCTCTGGGAAACCATACTTTACAACCCAAACATCCAACATATCAAGACAATCTGGACCGTATTTTTTCCGCATGTCGTCCACAATTTGTCCCCCCTGGGGAACTGCAGCAGCCACTTTGCGCTGGTTCTTCCCCATCCCTGTCTAGACTTATTACTTGTAGCTGCACAGGCGTCCCTGTGCCCCCTTTTTTTACTCAGGCGCAAAAAGGTAGAGAAAAAATTCACCCCTTCGGTACTTAGTCACCAAAGGTTTTGCCCGCTCAGCCCTCACCAACCTTCTTGGATATCTGGTGAGCGGGACAGGCCCGGCCAACGCACACTCTGTACTGGGACTGCAGTGATTCACAATCACCGCCTACCCACACAGAAACGACTAACGCATGCATTCCGTCCTGTACTGGGACCGTTCGTGGACGACAAGAAAAAACACCTTGGTCACTGTCTGGATGTCTGGAAAAAGAACAATTACTTCTCACCCGATCTCCGGATTAGCACTTTCTCTCCAGGTTCGTTGGATAGACGTGAAGCCGATCAGATCCACTCTTAGACGCCGATCCTCTCGTCTCTGAATGCTTGGTTCGAGGTAGAGGGGGAACGAGGAGTTTCCTCCGTTCCTGGTCCCGGGCCGTCGACGTTCCAGAGTTTCACTGAAGGGTCTCCAGCTATCCTGTTCGTGACACCAAACTGTTGTGGAAAAGAGCAAAGCTACCGATGCAGAAATGCTGAGTAAATAAGTAATTTAATGAACATGAAATAAATGATCGGATATCCGAGGCACAAACAAAGTACAACCAACAGAACAGATGCAACAGGTGCAACAGCTCGAATGAATGCCAGTGCGAGTGCAAAGAGAGAAGGAAGAAGAAGGTCTTTTATACAGTGGACCCGCAGGGGACGATATAAGGAAGAAGGAGGGGAGGATGAGAGGAGACAAAACAACGAATACCTCACCCTGGCGGGCCACGAGGAGAATGTCTCCAACGAATACCTCACCCTGGCGGGCCACGAGGAGAATGTCTCCAGAAGGTTATAGAGTGAAACTAACAGATTACACGGGAGGCCAAGAATACTTATTTTCCATTACATGGTTCAAGTGAACCGCTGGATTCGAGGAAAAGGCTTTGTCACCGTCAACCTAGTTAGACATAAGCTTTACTAACTGTGGCAACACAAAGGAGCAGTGTGTGGGGGGGGGCGGGGGGGAAGATGATGATGTTGATGAGTTTACAGAATGCAAGGGGGTTATTGTTAAGGGGTAAGGATATGGACGACAACGCCACCTCAAGTTGTTTGTGGAGGAGTAAAATAATGAAAATCACACAGGTTTCGTGTACAAATGAGCTGAGACGTGGTTTGCAAAAAAACAGACAAGGCTTTATTATAATTGAAGGAAATGCATCTAGACAGAAAGGAATCCAGGCAGTTACGAATTTAAATTAACTAAACTCAGAAAAAGGAAAACAAATTTATAAGTAAACTACCAAGACCAAAAAGACACAAGGGGGGGGGAAAGCACCGTTCGACACAAACAACGTACGAACAAGGGGGGGAAACTAAAACCATAAATATCAAAGCAAATGAGCGAATCATTTCATCAATTCTGAAACTCAAAAAAAAAGGGAAAGGATCTTCAAAATAAAGGAGGCCAATGATTCAAATAAGGGGGGAGAGATGGGTCAAACAAAAGCAGGACAGGCTGACACCACACGGGGAGGGGAGGGGGCAACAGAAACAAGACGACTCACGGGATGTGATGATGGTGTTCAGGGCTGAGGCCACCTAGATATAGCGGAGCAGGTTGGATGGGGACGGAAGCCCAAGGGAGTCACCCCAATCACACGTGCACATCCCAGTGGGCAGTCAAAATTGGGTGGCGACGACACAGCAAACTAAAACCAAAAAAAAAAAAGAGGGATACCACCACCCGTCCACACCTGTCGACCTCAGCCTCTGAATCACAAAAGAAAAGAAAACAATTATGAGGGATCACGAGCGCGTATGCGAACTCAATGGTTAAGCTCACACCACCACACACACACACAAATCAGGATTAGATCGACATTTAAATAAACCAAAAATACAATTAAATCAACAATACAACAAACGAAAATTGAACAAACAAACAAAACAATTAGAAGTGGTTAGTGGCCACTACGCGCCGACTGTCACACGTCGAACGGCCGCGTATTTCAGGTCTTAATAGACGACGTGATCGGACACTTTCGGCGTCAGCAAAGCAGCAGTAAGTTGACTGGTTTTTAGAGGCTGTCAGTGCAGCGGCAAAGCCAAGTTTCTTGGCGGTATCTACAAAAAAAACAATTAAGTGGTTTGGTCAGCTGTTAGATGCTAGTGACGAAAACTAAAGAAAGTAAAAGACTCACCGGGAGTTGCAATAGGTGGTACATGCCGAAAGCGCCACGGCGCACTACATGTCAGACCCTAAAAATAAACCACAGTCTAAAACCAGTACTCCAAAACAATGAAAAACAAAGTCGGCAGAGGCAACCATACCTGAGGCAGACGCGGACGGGCGCACGGAAACGTGACGACGGCAACGGAAGTGACGTGACGGGACGTCAAAGTGCAGTAATAGCCAACTGTTTCCACCCCTGTCTTTATAGCACCCCACCCCCTAATCATTGGTTGACGGGCCAGGCAATCAGTGCGTCGGGCGTGACTATGATGCCACATAATGATAGAGAATCACTCTATTTATACTGATGTGCAGAACCACTAGAGTGTCATTTCTTCACTGCTGTCAGCAACAAGCATTTGGTGTCACATTGGTGTACAACACTTATGGGCTAATTAATAAGAAATGACATATTTATGAATCACCCGCAATGCCCAGATTGTTGCTGCTTATCTGCTGATATGAGCCGTCAACTGTTGCAATATAGAACCACGGGCAGGAAATTACAATTAGTGTAGAGTGTATTATAATTTAAAAGTTTACTAACGGTAGTTCTTTAAAGAATTTAGCAGGGATGGAACAGCCTAACGTGACGACGTCACTTGTAAAACGGTAGGAGCTCAACCTTCTGTCACGGCGAAAACTCCGTGTTACTTCCCGTCTAGGGGGACCGAGACGCAACATGTGGGACACCTTCCCCCACTCCCAAGCCTAATTAATTTCTCACGGCAGTTGGCAGTTTCAACAAAAACATTTATTAATCAGTAAATGAAATAAACAAAACAACTTAACCGGTGGGCAGCAAAGGCTTCAGGGTGGGCCCAGGCCAAAATAATAAACCAAACTCCAACTAGCTTGCCTTAAGAACTAACTAAAGAAAGAAAGAGAACCCAAATACAGAAAGGCTAACCTCCCTACATACTTATTAAACAGGAGAAAAGAGGGGACAAAGAAAATGGCAGCCCACCCCTACGGCTGCGTGCTCTAACACCATTTCAGAATTGACTAACTGCAGAGTTGGGAGCGGAGGAGGGATGACCGTCAGGCTGGCTCGACTGCTCCTCCTTCTCAGCCGTGGCGCGTCCAATCAGCAGCCGACATCCATGACCGCACCTGCAAGGCGTCATCCACTCTCACACACACACAGACACACACACACAGACACAAAGATAGAGGCACCTAGACCCACGTGTGGGTCATAACATCCCCTCCCTTAAGAACTAAACCCTATTAACATACCTACAAACAAAACTAAACAAGAAAAACCTCACTTCCCCCGAAATTCTTTCGCAGCTAGTCCACATGTACACGTGATAATGCATCTGCCAACACATTATCAACCCCCCTTCTTGTGGCAAATCTAGAGATTGAAGTCTTGCAGGAGCAGAGACCACCGCATCTACGGCTGGTTTGATTGCGCATCCTATCCAGGACCACGAGGGCATTATAGTCTGTAAAAACCTGACCCCAAATTAACATCAAGATGGGCACTGTCAGAAAGAGAGCCAAGGTTGCTTTCTCAACTCCAACATTGGCTCTATGTGCGTACTGCTTGGTTGTGGCATGTCCCTCTACTTCTATGTCATGGTGCAAAACTGACGTACGGCGGGGGTGGTCAGAAAACAATAGTGGGTGGCTCTCAATTAATTTAACAATATCATGACGGGCTGATGCAGGCAAATGGGACAAAAACAAGCTTAAGTTATTCATAATTTCAGAGTTTCCCAGGCGCGCCGAAGGAACACCGTTTTTTTTTTTCTTTCAATGAGCCCTCCCTCCGCCAATGGGCACGGAGGGGGCGGAGGCTCACCCCTGTTTTACACCAGAAGCGTTTGCAGAGCGTCAGCAGAGCGTCCGTGTCGACGCAGTGAAACGCGGCCACTAAAGTCAATGAGCAGGTTTACACCAGGCGCAGAGCGTCCGCGTTTCAGAAGCGTCCCAGAAGCAGTAAAACGCGACCCGCTGGAAAAGAACGCCAGAATTTATTCTTTGACGCTTGATGCATCCCTACTGCGTCAATCGCAGCAGGTAGGATCGTTCAGACAGGAAGTCAATGGTGTAAAAACACGGTGGATCCGGTTGATTTTCATCATAACACAATGTGCTGGATTTTGTACTTATGTGCTGTACTTTACTGTGAAACATCAACGTGACGCATCGGCTTCAACGCTGTTCAGGTCGGCCATCAAACAAAAACAGATTTCACTTTGAATCTCAAACTATGATGAACAAAATGCATCTATACTTTAAATACCTGCATTTTGTATGATGCCAGTAGTTTACTTTATTATTATTTTTCTTTTTTACACACATCGATACTTCGAGACACTGTTGGGACAGTGTCTCGAAGTATCGATGTTTTGTTTCATTGTTGTTTTCTTTAAAAACACGCAAAAACTACCTGGGTTGTCGCGCGATCTTGCAATCCTCGCGTGAACTGATCGAGCCGCTGCGCGAGACGCTCTGCTCGTAAAACGCGTCCTGTGTGGGAGGGTGCTGGAGCGTGAGCAGAGCGTCAACGCGGTCGCTCTGCAGACGCTCTGCAGACAGATACTTCGAGACACTGTCCCAACAGTGTCTCGAAGTATCGTCGATGTGTGTAAAAAAGAAAAATAATAATAAACCGAACTGCTGGCATCATACAAAATGCAGGTATTTAAAGTATAGATGCATTTTGTTCATCATAGTTTGAGATTCAAAGTGAAATCTGTTTTTGTTTGACGGCCGACCTGAACAGCGATGAAGCCGATGCGTCACGTTGATGTTTCACAGTAAAGTACAGCACATATAAATACAAAATCCAGCACATTGTGTGTTATGATGAAAATCAACCGGATCCACCGTGTTTTTACACCATTGACTTCCTGTCTGAACGATCCCACCTGCTACGATTGACGCAAGTGTCAAAGAATAAATTCTGGCGTTATTTTCCAGCGGCTCGCGTTTTACTGCTTCTGGGACGCTTCTGAAACGCGGACGCTCTGCGCCTGGTGTAAACCTGCTCATTGACTTTAGTGGCCGCGTTTCACTGCGTCGACGCAGACGCTCTGCTGACGCTCTGCTGACACTCTGCAAACGCTTCTGGTGTAAAACAGGGGTAACTTTTCAACATTTTGACGTGGCAGACTGGCTGCTAATAGGAGTCAATGCGCCAAGAGCCATGGAACCATGGAAGGTAATCAGCAGCCAGGGTAGTGGGCCTGCTGTGAAAACCTCGCTTGGATGGGTCATCAATGGGCCTCTCAGTGATGATGGGAATGATGGATCTCTGCAGTGTAACAGAATATCAATTGAAGAGCTGCTGGTTCAACAATACAACCAAGATTTTATTGAGCAATACTACGAAGAAAAAAAGAAAATGTCTATTGAAGACCTTGAGTTTATGAAAATAGCCTCAAGCTCCGCTGTTTTGAAAAATGGACATTACAGCCTAAGGCTGCCCTTTCGTAAAGCTGATGTGAGGCTTCCGTACAACAAAGCTGTGGCCCAGCAAAGAGCACATCATCTTCTGAAAAGGTTCAAGAGGAAGGACAAGTTCTTCAGTGAGTACAAAGATTGCATGAAAGATGTTTTTGCAAAGAATTATGCAGAAATTGTGCCAATAGATGAATTGGATCATGAAAGTGGAAAGGTGTGGTTTATACCACACCATGGCGTCTATCACCCACGCAAAAAGAAACTTGCGTGTGGTATTTGACTGTACTGCCACCTACTGTGGAACATCATTAAATAAAGAGCTCCTGCAGGGTCCCAATTTGACAAGTACACTGCTAGGTTTGCTGCTTCGTTTTCGCCAAGGCCCTGTAGCATTCATGACTGACATTGAGGGAACGTTTCATCAAGTAAGAGTTTCCAACCAGGATGTAAACTTCTTACGCTTCCTCTGGTGGCCAGATGGGGACATTACAAAGGGCCTACAAGAGCACAGGATGCTAGTCCACATCTTTGGGGCAGTGTCATCCCCAAGCTGTGCTTCATTCGACGACAATTAGCATGACTTCCCAGCCGAGGTTATAAACACTGTTCGTCAAAATTTCTATGTGGATGATTGTCTAAAGGCCGTCAGCACGGTGGAACAAGCAATACATCTGTACCAGCAGCTAACAGACCTGTGCAGTAGAGGTGGATTTAAGCTCAATAAGTGGGTGAGCAATCATCGCTCGGTGCTGGCCGCCATTCCTGAAGAGCAGAGAGCTAAAGAGGTAAAAACACTTAACCTTGACAGAGACCAGCTCCCTATGGAGAGGGCCCTTGGAGCTCAGTGGGATGTACAGCAAGATACATTCACATTCAGCATCAGAACCAAGCTGGGATGGGATGAGGAAATCCCTCAGGTCATGGTACATCCCATATATAGTTTTTCAAGCGCCAAACTACAACAAAGGAACTCATCTATAACAAATCTACAACCTTGTAAGGGCAAAACCTACTTATTTTAATTCTGATTAATAAACTAAAGCTTATTCGATTTATTTGATTATCATTATGTTGTTGTTTTTTTTAAACGCTCATACAAAACAAAAAAAGTGGAGGGAGAGTAGTCTGAATCATTGCTCCACCTTATCCATCGCACTCATTTGCCAGCCGCAAGCGATTCCAAGTTAGTTAGCGTCACATCCACTTGTAGTGCATCATTTCCGCCAGCAAGTTTCTCCGGTTACGACTGCCCACGCTGACCCATATTTTGCATATACTCACTCACCTGTATCAGGTACCCTGCAAGGGCAACGATTAGGCTCTTGTCTCAGACCTTCCCCGAGGTGATTGGTGGAGTGACGCGCAACCAGCACGTGACCTCTACGACGAGGTTCCTCCCACGGAAGTGCCATAGGAGGACACGGATTAAATAGTATGGCTTGTCCACCAGAAGGCTGTGTTGTGGTGTACATAATATAAAACTTCGGCCCAGTTCTGCTTGTATTGCAATGGGTGGTGTTCCTGAAGTTTCATTTTTTGTCCCTTTTTATTTTTTACATCCATGTTTGTGATGAAATAGTATTGTGAATCGCTAGCTCGCATTGCATGTGTAAAGGGTTATAATTGAAGAGTCATGTAATTGATCACAATACTGCATTAATGTTAAAAAAGATGAAAAGTGTTAAAAAGAAATGTTAGAAATGGTTAAATTGAATAAGATTTAATTCATTCATTTAGTATTTTATCTTTTATATTTTTTTGTTGTTGGTGTTAAAAAGTAATGTTAACAGTGATCCGCACGGCGATCTGAATCCAGGAGTCTGTGATCGATTGTGTTTGCTTCCACACCGTACCCCACGGGAGTCGCAGTGTCTTCCTCATTGCAATAAACACTCTGATGAGGAAGCACTGTCATCACCCTGTGTGATAACTTCTCCCTGCTTTCAGGTGTGTCGTGAGCAGGAAAGCAGTAAAGGGGGTATGGGAATATTATAAAAATGTTTTGGACGCTAAGAGCGTGTTATGGAATATTTTCGGTTTGATCGAAAGTAATTTTGCTGCGTGCGCGTGTGCGTGCGTGTGTAAGCGATTAATAATAAATAAATAAATAAATCTCATTGCAATAAACACTCTGATGAGGAAGCACTGTCATCACCCTGTGTGATAACTTCTCCCTGCTTTCAGGGGCGCAACATTTTGGAGGCACCGCTGGGATGAGCGCTACGTGGGCTAACTTTTATTACGAAACACGCCCCGTTGTCGTTCAGCCTACCCAAATCACCCAGTCCAGCGACATCTGGTAGTGAAGTAACTGCAGTGAACTGCGGGATCCCTGATACAGCCTGCTTGCAATCTGAGGTACAATAAAGTTACCAGGAGAGCTGACGCCGCTAACTCGGAGCTAACGCTATCACGGCCTACTTATTACCTCGTCACTACGCAGAATATGGAGTCACCAGAGCTACAGAAACTACAGCTTGAGGTAATACAAGGATTGTGCACACTGTCAAAGGACCACCTTGTGAACTTGTGTGATTTCTTGACAATCTCCGGTCCAGAATTTGAGCATGTAAGTGGCAAGAACAAAACATCACTGATTTCAATGATAAGCAACCATTTGCAACGAGAGGAGTTAAGAGAATTAGAGGATGATGGTATGGCTGAACTCCTCCCCCTAATGGATAAAATAATTCAGTGCCAGGCTGTTAGTGAGAAAACTCTAACTGGGAATGTATCTCAACCCACTGAACAAGTTAACATGTCTCAGAAACAAGATGAACGCCAGCAAAGTCAAGCAAATGAAAAAAATGAGGAACAGATGCGGTTGTCTAAGGAAATTGAGGCACTGCAACTTCGATCGTCGTTGATGAAGAGACAAAGTGAGTGTGAAAAACCATCAAGGGGAGTCACCACACACAACAGATTGTCAGCCCCCCATACCATCCTCTCTCAAGCTCCACATTCATGGCATAAAGATTTTAAAATATCTGGCCAAATTGGTGAGCCCGGACAGAAAGATCGCCTTACCTTTTCCAGTCTTGCACGCCAAATAGAGCATGGTTTGAGCAAGGGCTTCCCCGAGGTGGAGATATTGGATGCTGTGATAAGGGCTATTGCTCCTGGTATGCAACTCCGCAGTTATCTAGAGGGTAAAACTAATCTGACATTGCCCACACTGAGACGTATCCTCAGGTGCCACTATCAGGAGAAAAGTGCAACAGATCTTTACAAGCAGTTAAGTTCTGAGGTTCAAGGTGCTAAAGAGACCCCTCAAAATGTTGTTATTCGTGCATTGGACCTGAGACAAAAGATTTTATTTGCATCGCAAGAATCTGAGTCTGGATTAAAATATGACCCTGGTCTTGTCCAAAACATGTTCCCGCACACAGTATTAACTGGTTTGCAAAGCGACAACATTAAACGTGATCTTCAACCATATCTTAAGCAGCCAAATGTTTCTGATGAGCTGCTATTGGAAAAACTAAAGACTTCTTGTGCCTATGAAAATGAGAGACAGGACAAGAGGAGAATGCTAACGCCACACCGTTCTGCAGCCATCCATTCTGCACAGACCTGCGACAGTCCTGGAGAAAAGAAAGAGAAAACAACAGTCCAGCAGACCAGCAGTAAGATGCAACCAGACATCCTGTCTGAGCTCAAGGAAATGCGGTCCAACATGGCTCTTCTGAACGACCTGAAAGCAGAAGTTTCTGAAATCAAAGAGTTCATACAGAAACCTCAGTGCTCACCTTCGCCAAACACCAACCAAGTAGGAGGTCCACAAGATAATGTTATTCAGCAGATGACAGTCTCTTCCCCATCACAGATGCCACCGCCAGGACAATGGTCTCTGTCAGGCTATGGTCAACGAGGCAGTCACAATCGGTATAACCACATGGTCGTCCCCCAGCCCGCATTCCCAACGGCAGCCCCTCGACGCCGTAGGAGATGCTTCGCTTGTCAGCAAAACAACACTGAAGACTGTATGCATTGCTATGGCTGTGGCAGCAGCGAGCACTTCCTGGCCGGCTGCAGGATGAGGGAAGCAAGGCAGGTGAGGAGCAATCCTTTAAACGGAGTCGGGTCACTCCAGCGAGACAGGGAGTGACTCATCCAACAACATTGTCCCAGTTCTGTGTACACTGTGGCAGAAAGGGTAATAACATGAAACTCAGACAATGCACGTCATGCAAAAAAGTGCTGTACTGTTCCAAGTTCTGCCAGGCTGAAAACTGGACTGTTCATAAAAACCATTGTGCACAAACATCATGTGAGACGGTCCAAGCAAAGTCATCAAAGCAAAAGACACAAGTAAAAATGGCTCCACTAATTGGAAAAAAGTATCTGATCGACTGTTACATCCAAAACAAAATGACTAGAGCTCTATGGGATTCGGGGTCTCAGGTAACAATAATCAACGAGAAATGGAGGAGGGAAAACATGCCAAATGTGGTGCCCAGAGACATTAATGAAATACTGGAAGCTGACAACAGCCTAGATATCACTGCAGCTAATGGAGAAAGTATGCCATGTGTTGGCTGGGTTGAAATTACATTCAAGTTAGCTACTGATGGAGCTCCAGTGACAGAGGTTATCGTCCCCACACTTGTCATGAAAGGCACCAGTCTGGCCCGGCCCATCATCGGTTCCAATGTAATAGGGCTCATTGTTGACACCGAGTTAAAACAGTCTAACACAGCCAACAAGCATCAGTTGATTCAGTGTGTCGTGGCAGCATTTCCTGGATTTGAAACAAGTGGTGTTCAAACCTGTGTGGAACAAGTGAGCACAGAACAGACATATGAGTACATGGTAAAAACAACAAAAGAGAGACTAAATGTGCCTAAACACACTTCTATTAAGGTAGAATGCCGTGTACAAACATCTCCCTTTCAAGAGGAAATCACCCTCATATTTGAGCCTGATGTAAACCCACAGTGGGCAGAGGGGCTCGAGTTCTGCGACACCCTTGTGAAACTAAAAAAAGGAGTGAAGCCATTCATTATCATTGATGTACAGAACCCCACGGACCATGATATTGTGTTGGCTGGGAGAACAGTTGTAGGAACAGTGCAACCAATTCGCAAATTTCCACCTGTCTCTACAGCCATGGTGAGTCAAGTGGATGTGGAAAAGGATGAAGCCTCCAGTGATGCCCTTGGACCCCCCAATTGACCTAAATCATCTTACTGAGCCTGAAAAAGCAGTGGTACAAAAAATGTTGAGAGATGAATCAGCTTCCTTCTCCAAATCAGAGAATGATATTGGGTGTATAGACAAGCTACAGCTCTCTATCTCATTAACAGACACTGAGCCTGTTTCAAAAACTTACCTGTCTGTTCCCCAGCCATTGTACAGAGAAATGAAGGACTATCTGCATGACCTGATTGCACAGGGATGGATAAGAAAATCGAACTCACCGTATGCATCTGCAGTCGTCTGTGTCCGCAAGAAGTGTGGTGGCTTGCGGTTGTGCATAGACTACCGTGAGCTTAACAAAAAGACAATCCCTGACCGCCAGCCAATTCCAAGAGTGCAAGACATCATGGATGGCCTGGGAGGCCACTCTTGGTTCTCCTTGTTAGATCAAGGTAAAGCATACCATCAGGGCTTTATGGCTGAAAAGAGTAGACCTTTAACTGCTTTTGTGACCCCCTGGGGTCTGTATGAGTGGATCAGGATACCATTCGGCCTGATGAATGCACCCGCTGCCTTCCAGCGATGTATGGAGGACTGTCTGGAGGGTCTAAGGGATGAAATTTGTATCCCATATCTCGATGACACAATAGTGTTCAGCAAAGCATTTTTAGCCCACGTGGAGGATGTCAGAACAGTACTAAGGCGGCTCCGACACCATGGCATTAAATTGAAGCCCAGCAAATGTGAGCTCTTCAGGCGGGAAGTGCGCTACCTGGGACGCATAGTATCAGCAGAGGGCAGTAAAATGGATCCGGCTGACACTATTGCAGTGAGAGTCCTGAAAGAGAAAAGACCTCGCACAGTAGGAGAGCTTCGAACCATTATGGGCCTCCTTAGCTACTACAGTATATTAGAGGCTTCTCCTGCATTGCCAGCCCCCTCTACAACCTCCTAAAAGCATCCCCAGATACGCAACAGTCTGAAAACAAACCAAGAGGCACAAAGAGAACACAGATGAAAGTAAAATGCAAAGGGGTTCCCTCAAATCAGCCCATTACATGGACTGACAAACATCAAGAACTACTGGAGAAGTTGATAGACTGTTTAGTAGAGCCACCCATTCTTGCATTTCCCGATTTTAGTAAACCTTTTGTTCTACACACAGATGCCTCCAATCAAGGACTCGGTGCAGTTTTATATCAAGAGCAAGCTGGAAAGATGCGAGTCATTCCATATGCATCACGCACACTTACCGAGTCTGAGAAGAACTATCATCTTCACTCAGGGAAACTGGAGTTCCTGGCTCTAAAGTGGTCTGTCTGTGAAAAATTCAGAGACTATTTGATCAGCTCCTCTTGCACTGTCTATACAGACAATAATCCGCTCACTTATGTGTTGTCAACAGCCAAACTGAATGCGACTGGATGTCGGTGGGTAGCTGAGCTGGCAGATTTTCACATCACTGTCAAGTACCGTCCAGGCAGAGAGAATACAGATGCTGACACTCTTTCCAGGATGCCTGTTGATATTGAGACTCTGATGGAGGAGTGTACAGAGGAACTCTCATCTCGATCAGTACAAGCCACAGTACAGTCTGTTGAGGAGCAGGGCACCATTCTATGGCCTATGACCCTGTCAGCACAGTGTACAGCAATAGGTGACTCAGCGCATCAGCCTATCCCTCCTGAAGAGATCCGTCTGGCCCAAAGAGAGGATCAGCACATTGGCCCTGTGGTTGAGTCTATGATGTCTGGTATCAAGCCCACAATTCAACAGTTGAAGTCATTCAGTATGCAGTCTAAATGGCTGATGCGTGAATGGGAGAGGCTGATGCTGGATGATGATGGCGTTCTGCGTCGCAAAACAGCTGTAAGAACACAAATGGTCCTTCCTGAAAAGTACAAAGACACAGTATTAAAAGCACTACATAATGAGATGGGACATCAAGGAGCAGAAAGAACAACCTCATTGGTAAGAGACAGATTCTTCTGGCCACAGATGCAGAGAGAGATTGAACATTATGTGTCTTCAAGTTGCTCCTGTCTGAAAAGCAAGAAGCCCAGTAGAGAAACGAGAACACCTCTCACCAGCATTATCACTACTCAGCCTTTTGAATTAGTGTCTGTTGATTTCCTGCATCTAGATAGATGTTCGGGGGGATATGAGTATATATTGGTAATAATTGATCATTTTACAAGGTTTGCACAAGCCTACGCGACCACATCAAAGTCTGGCAAAACAGTAGCTGACAAAATATTTAACGACTATGCCCTGAAGTTCGGATTCCCCTTGAGAATACATCACGATCAAGGAGGCGAGTTCGAAAATCAACTGTTTGCTCAGTTGACGAAAAACTGTGGCATTGTAGGCTCAAGAACGACACCATATCATCCAGAAGGCAATGGTCAAGTTGAGCGCTTTAACAGAACGCTCCTACAGATGCTGAAAACGCTCACAGAGAGGGAGAAAGCTAACTGGAAGGAGTCATTAAACAAGCTCATCTACTCATACAACTGTACGAGGAGTGACGTCACGGGATTCTCCCCCTTCTACTTGTTGTTTGGAAGAGCTCCACGACTTCCTATTGACTTCCTATTTAGACTAACACCAGAGACTGGAACCTCAGACCACCAGCAATATATGAAAAAATGGAAGAGTGGGATGCAAGAAGCATATGAGATTGCCAGAGAAAGGGCACAAAAATCTGCAGATAGAGGAAAAAGGAATTACAACAAAGTCAGGAGCTCTGTGTTGGAAGAGGGTGACCACGTCCTTGTCAGAAACATGACTCCCAGGGGTGGGACAGGCAAACTCCGCAGTCACTGGGAAGACTGTATCTACAAAGTTGTGCGTCAGGTAAACAAAGAGCTTCCAATCTACGAAGTTGTGCCTGAGCAAGGGAGAAAAAGAGACAGCAGGATCCTGCATCGGAACCTTCTTCTTCCCTGTAATTACTTACCATTGGAAATCCCACTTAAAGTTGTTAAACCGCCAAAGAAAAAGAGCATCAGTGATGACAAAGGTGACAACACAGTACAATCTGAAAATAGCAGTGACGATGAGGATGAGGATGATTGGTATTGCTACTTGCCAGTACAACCTCCACCAGCAATGCAGTCTCAGGCTGATGACAACACAGTCCTAACCGAAACCGAATCTGTGAATGATACTATGAACGCTGACTCCAGGGAGGAACCGATGGAACGGATAAATGACAATCAAAGTGAATCACACTTGCTGGATCAAAGCTGTGCACCAAACCAGGTAGAAATTGTCTGTCCAGAGGAGGTTCCTGCAGAGGACAGTACACCAGCACCTGCATCACCTGTTCCAAGTGGAAATCCCAGTGAGGCTCTGCAGCTTTCCAGAAGGCCGATGAGAGAGAGACGGGCACCAAGAGTCTTCACCTACAATGAACTGGGTAAACCAGTTTGTTACAGCGTCGGGCCACCAGCTCATCCTCAATATTTACACCAAGTTCTGCCTCATGAACGAGAAATAGCAGGGATGCAATGGAGGTATGCTGTGCCGGTTCCCCACCATCAACCGTACTCCTACATGGGTACTGACCACAAAGCACTCACACTCATACATTTCATGGACTGTTGAGAACACAGAACACACACTCATACATTTCATGGACTGTTGAGAACACAGAACACACACTCATACATTTCATGGACTGTTATACACACACATGCACTCTCATGGACTTTTCCAGAAGCTGAGTGCTACCACATACATTCATGGACTGTGTAAAAGCCGAGTGTGACAAACACACACACACATCCCATACACGCATGGACTTTTGAGAAAGCAGAGTGTTAATACACACAAATACACTCACAATGGACTGTTGAAGCAGCTTGATCTGCGCTACACACATATTGCAAACACTTAAGGACTTTAAGTAGGCCAAATGTCTGCATACGAACTGTTTGAATATTTTGATTGGATGATATGCATCTGCCCTAATCGTTTCATGTCGAGGACGACATCTTTGTTGAGGGGGAGTGTGTAAAGGGTTATAATTGAAGAGTCATGTAATTGATCACAATACTGCGTTAATGTTAAAAAAGATGAAAAGTGTTAAAAAGAAATGTTAGAAATGGTTAAATTGAATAAGATTTAATTCATTCATTTAGTATTTTATCTTATATATTTTTTTGTTGTTGGTGTTAAAAAGTAATGTTAACAGTGATCCGCACGGCGATCTGAATCCAGGAGTCTGTGATCGATTGTGTTTGCCTCCACACCGTACCCCACAGGAGTCACGCAACACATGGTGGGAAACAGCGTCACTCAAGGAAGTTTTGGCTTCGCTGACACGGTCCTGAAGGGAAGTGGGTTTTCGTGCACTGGAACGGGATGAATGTGTTCAATCAAGCAGTACAAACCTGATTAATTGTCTTAATACTTCACTTCGAATGGCCATATTGTTTAGGATTAGAATTAGATGACAACTTCTTCACAATATTTGCAACTATTCAATTTGACCAGCAGGTGTCAGTAGAAGACGAAATTTCATGTTGACTATTTCCTAATGGAAGTGCTCTCTTTACGTTGGATTTTTCTCATAATTATTTGAAGTGTAGGCCTGTAGTTGATGAGGAATCACGGTGTGCTAACGCTACTCAAACAGCTTCGATGAAAAAAGGGAGTGTGATTTGGGTTTGTGGTACATTATGACAATCTTGGACTTGCAAGACTGAGGCGACGGTTCAATTCCCATCAATGTGTATTATATATGTGTTATTTAGCTCATCTATTCCACATTTAAAATAGATCACATTTGACATCTGACCCACTGAACACTTACTATTGAACATATTTTTAAACTATGGGCTATTTAGTCTTGTTTTAGGATATAATATAATTTATTGCACAAACTGTCAGGCTAAGTATAAGAGCTATAGTCTACTACAATCAGTCGTGCCAAAAAAGAGACATTGTCTTTATTTTTCATTTTTATTTTATTGTGTCAGCATTGAACCATACAAGCATGTAGTGTTGTCCAACAAGAATGCATGGCGAATCAAATCCCAAACAACCTATGAAACAATGAACACGTTTCCATTGCACTTCATTTTATTGAGCACTAGATGACCTCCTCGAGCACTGTGTCATTGAAGCCTCGAGTAATGAACCATTTTTTGAAACAAGTGTCGAAGCTTCAACAAAGCCTCCATCGGCCATCACTACCTACGGCTGCGTGCTCTAACACCATTTCAGAAGTGACTAACTGCAGACTTGGGAGCGGAGGAGGGATGACCGTCAGGCTGGCTCGACTGCTCCTCCTTCTCAGCCGTGGCGCGTCCAATCAGCAGCCGACATCCAGGACCGCACCTGCAAGGCGTCATCCACTCTCTCTCACACACACAGACACAAAGATAGAGGCACCTAGACCCACCCGTGGGTCATAACACTCCGTGTGGATCTTTTCACTCTGGCATTGAAAGGGGGCGCTAGCGCTAGCCGTTTGCTAAGCTATGTACAGACAGCACCACCGCTTGCCGAACCACATAGTCACACCGTTTATATACAACAACTCGTCATCAATATCTCTAAAGTAGAAGTCAAGAACTTTTTTCAAAAACGATAACTAACTCAAACTTGTGTGTTTATAAAAACAAACTAAAACAAACTTAAATTGAAGTCATATTTCACTTCGTTTACATCTGTCAAATGAATATTTGCCCAGGAAAATGTTTTAGTTTTACGCAGCAGCACCTAAAAGCACCTCGCGCTCTGTGTCACCCCTCTTTCACAGCAGTATGTTGACGAGCGACTCGCGGCGGAAAAGTCTGATATGCCACTTTTTCCCAATACGACGAAGAGAGTGACAAAAGCCAATGTCTTGTGGTGGAAAGACACAAAATATGTGGCTTGCTTCTAAAAAGGGAAAACCCCCGACAAACCTCCATTTAAGAAGCTCGTACAAAGCAGTAGTGAACATGTTTATTGAGACTGGGAAGTAGACACGACAGTTTGACTCAGTTGACTCAAATATCCTGTGGCGATGAGAGTGGTTATGGCTATCTGATAAAGCAAGATTTAATATTGGGAATTTAACAAAATGAAAAGGAACCGACAACGCCACCCTGGGAATTTCACCCAGAGAGTTCTACTAAACACAAAAGTAATAATTAGGCACACAGGTAAGTTCTACGAGGAAGGAGTAGGAGACGTGGTTCAGAATGTTTAAAATATGAAACCAACTTTTATTCAACATTTAAAAATAAAAGGAACAAACAGACCAACACTTAAAACGGAGCTACTGAGCTCCTTATTCTTGGTGTAGAAACTGAGGCTTACCGATGAGGGGGCCAAACGGGGGAGGAACCAAAGAAAACAAGGAACACCCCACTCACACGTGACACACCTGCAAAGAAAGTGAAGTGCAAAAAAAAAGAAGAAAACAACCACAATCCCGGGTCACAGCACTCAAAGGGGCCCACCACCCGGGACACCGCCACCACCAGCAGCTCTCAGCGACTACAAAAGAAAAGATAAACAGTTGGTTACTAAAAGTTCCCTAAAATCTGTCACATGTACTGAAATAGCAAGAAAAACAAACAATGCAATCACACACACACACACACACACACACACTCTGGATAAGAAAATCGAACTCACCGTATGCATCTGCAGTCGTCTGTGTCCACAAGAAGTGTGGTGGCTTGCGGTTGTGCATAGACTACCGTGAGCTTAACAAAAAGACAATCCCTGACCGCCAGCCAATTCCAAGAGTGCAAGACATCATGGATGGCCTGGGAGGCCACTCTTGGTTCTCCTTGTTAGATCAAGGTAAAGCATACCATCAGGGCTTTATGGCTGAAAAGAGTAGACCTTTAACTGCTTAATGCTGACACAATAAAATAAAAATGAAAAATAAAGACAATGTCTCTTTTTTGGCACGGCTGATTGTAGTAGACTATAGCTCTTATACTTAGCCTGACAGTTTGTGCAATGAATTATATTATATCCTAAAACAAGACATCCATGATGTCACACACACACTTCGACGGAAGCAACATGCACCGTCGACCGTCTGTACAGGGCGGCTAGCGCAATCAAGTGCGGGCGAGGCAGCAGTGTTCCTGCACTTATCTTATAGGACCGAGTTTTGGGCCACAGGTCTTGATCACCAAGCGTCCTCCAGGTGAGGAGAACAACGATTTGTGCTAGCAGGCGGCTGTAGTGTGCCGGTGAGGTGTTCAGGAAGCACTGTAAAAATAACAGACAGGTGAGGTACTACGTACCTATGCTAATAAGCCATAATAATTTAAATGCTAAAATGCCCGCACCTGATCCTCTTAAAACTCGGGCACACAAAGCGGATGTTCAGTGTCCCATTGACCACAATGGACCACTCAACGAAGCTTTTAAGAAAAATGCGAAATGAAGCAACTGAGAGCTAAAACAACATGCAAACAATGCCACAGTGCATGACTCCAAGGTCTCTCACCCTGGCCAGCGAATTGGTGCGGATCGTTATAGAGCCAGCTCAAACTACTACAAGCCTGACTCCAGGAGATAAGGTGCAACATGGCCCAGCCTTTTCGATAGGTAGACCTTGGAGTCACGTCAGTTTTGAAATCATTTTAATCAACTCTGTCTTCATTGATCAGAAGGTTTTTGCAGATTTGGAATTTAATTTTAAAAAATTTAACTGCAGGAATCATAAAATCGTCTCATCAGTGACGTTTATAGAGCCATTAAAAAATTAAATATGTGCTGAACAGACGAACGGAGGTGTAAGAGGCCTGTGTGACCAGCAGGGGGCAGCAGAGGACCGCCGACAGCCGCAAGTTCCTCCTCAGAGAGGCCTGAGAAGGTTCTGCACCTTCAGCTCCTCCAGGAGGTCCTCAGCAAAGTGTCAGTTTGTTGGTTTTTTTTTACCTCGGTCGGCAGAGTCACAGTATGAAGCTTGCAGCCAGGGGGCGCTGCAGCTAACTCAACACCTACAAGGTTTGAAAAGGAAATTGAGTGGAATTCATCTGGAATGAAAAGAAAAGCACAACTACAGCAGAAAAACTGAACACAAAGACGCACAAAGTTTGAACTACACACTGATTTTCTTCTTCTGTTGATTCAAATGAATTTGACAGAAATAATATCTGAAAAAATAGAAACCAAATGTTAAATTTCGACATTTAAAAAATGGACAGATTAATTTACACCCAGTAAGATAAGAAGATATTTAGCTCTCAACCAATTAGAGCTGCTGCTCCTGTGTGTGTGTGTGTGTGTGTGTGTGTGTGTGCGTGTGTAGCTGCTCTCAGGGGTAGATCCTCAAAAAAGGGCGCGCAGCGCTCAAATGCGGCGCATTTTGCGGCGGGATTGTGGCGGCAATTTCCCCAAAAGTTCCCCAGCAGTTGCGGGTATCCACAAAGGTTTTTGCGCTAATGACATGCAGGCGCAAACACGCCCACGAATGCGGCACCTGAAACAGGTGCGAATGTTGCGGTCTGGCAACCTGAGAGCAGTTTGCGCCAAAGGTTGTTGGTGAGTGCATGTGTTTGACAGTGAAACTCTGCTAGGATAAAAGCGCTCCTGGCATTAAGATGCAAGACGCGTTTGTCACCAACACCTGAGTACCATTTGTATTTTTCATAGCCGATCTAAAATATTGGCATATATACTGTAGTCTATGCTGATCTATATGTAAGATTTGGGGACCTACATATGTAACGGTCATCAATCATGTTAAACTTGGTTGGGGCACAGCCATGGCTCTTTATATTTTATATTGTATTTTATTTTGAAGTTAGCGCTTTGCATTCTGGGCGATCCTTAGTACAGAGGAAGCCCATGAAGTAGGTGAGATGTCTCCTCCCTGCTGAGACGGAAATTAATGCAATAAGTTGAGCTATGCTTCATGTAACTGTGTTTGAGTGTTTAAATGTGTGCTGGTGTCTTTCATTTAATTTTTTTTAAAAGCAAAGTTCGTTTTTATTTTTATTGCTATTAAAAACGATTAGCATGCTAGCATGTCCATTAGCAGCACACAGCTCTCATACGGAGCACGTTGTCTCTGCAGGAGGTGACCAAGTTTCACGGAGCAAGTTATGGTTGTGTCCCATTCTGTTTCAGGTATGTGTGTGTGTAACTGGAAGAATGTCACAGTGTATAAAAATGGAGCTTTAGGGAGTGAATTATTTAAATTGCGAATGTAATTTTTTTGGTATTTTGTAGAAAAATGTATTTTATTTTTAATATTATTTGTATTGTAAAAACAACTATACGATCACTACTTCAGTACAGAGGAAGCCCATGAAGCAGGAGGTGACCAAGTTTCACGGAGCGAGTTATGGTTGTGTCCCATTCTGTTTCAGAGAATAAACTGCTGCTCCACACATGACTTATGCAAGTCTTCATTATACAGCAAGCAGGACAGAATAGGAGAGGTCTCTCACACACACACACACACACACACACACACACACACATATATATATATATATATTGCAGTCTTTTCAGAGAGGAAAGTTACACTCAGAAGCCAGAAACACTTTGACAGACAGGTTTTGGCCTGCGGTGTCTGCGTCTGTCAAACTGCGCGCAGACACGAGCGCAAACTCTTTCTGGATCTGCCACGGTTTGAATTAGGCATATTCGCATAGAAGGGGGGGGGGGTCATTTTGCGCGCAATGACTCATTTAAATACATTCAAATGAGTCTGGCGCAACCCTGCCGCTACTTTTGCGCCGATTTTCACGTTTGCGTCCTCTCTGTGGATCGGAATTACCGTTTTTGGCGCTATTTACACGGATTTTCAGGCGCAAAAGCCGCGCAATCGCTTTGTGGATCTGGCCCACAGTCTTTTAAACTGGGACAGTCTTGGGGGGGGGTAGAGAGCGAGTCTGGACACAATTTGAACAGCTTGAAGATCTCGATTGAAGCAGCACAAGTCCTCCATGCAGACATCAGGTTGCACAGCAGTGGGTTGAGGACCACTCAGCTGCCCGCTGAGCTGCCCACTCAGCTGCCCGATGACAAAAGAACACAGAAAAAACAGTTCCTGAAAGCTCAACCCTCGGGGATTTGAAACAACTGATGAATGTGATATTTATGTCCCAAGTTTAGTTGTGTCTGTTTGAAACAGGGAGCTCACTCACTCACTCACTCACTCACTCAATCATTCACAGTGCTCTGGGATTTCAGGTAACGGGGAGCAGCTCAATGCCCAAGTGGTTCTCCGTCAGGCTCCATGTTGAGTGGAGGCAGCAGCAGCAGCAGGGTGAGTCCTCACTGACTCATGGATCCACATGAAATGTGATACCAGTCAACAGGGTCAGTGAGAGGTGGACCAGTGTCTGTTTCACTCCACTGGAGACTCAGTGACATTGTTTGAAGCAAGTGTGATCGTCCTCCTGTAGGTGGCTCTGCTCTGCTGTGATGTGGAACTGGCCAATCCTTGATCCACAGTCTCTATTGCAGTGGGTGCATGTGTGAATGCTTGTCATGGTGGTGGTGGTAGAGGTGTCAGGACGCGTCTTGGTGGTTGCTCTCTCCTTTCTCAGTGGCCTCTTTTTCCCTGCGGCACTGTGGACGTCCCTCTCTATTTGTACTGAGCCTTCATGGACCATCCTGCTCCACATGCCTCTCTGGAGGGCAGCCTCCTCCCAGGTGTTGAGCTTCAAGTGGCACTTTCTCTAAAGTGTGGTCTTCTAGTTAATGTTTATCACTCTCTTGAAGGTTTATCGTTCATGTTTTCTGGAATTTCTGGTGAAAAACAGATTGTAGATGTTATTTTTCATGGGGATGAAAAGTGGATGAAAACTGTTTTTATCTTCATCATATGTTGAAAAAAGTCAAATTCAGTTCATTTGATTAATTTACTGGAAATGTCATATTTTAGCATATACAGACTATTGACGTTCCATGATTACTGACTTTTTTTTTAAACCTTTTTCCAGAGTGTGCTGTCATTTCAGGCAACACTTCCTGTATCAGAAAGACTAGAACCAGGAATCCTGAAACACTAAAGCAGCAGCTCAAAGTCCAACACGGTCGTGTTCACCTCCCGCTCCTTACTTTAGTCGCAGATCAGAGGCGCGGAGTGTTGGTAGATCACAGCCAACGATCTATACACTGGAAGAACCCAAAACGCTGGAAATTGGACATGAGATGTGCTGCGGAGACCAGGACCAAGCAGGTACGGATGATGAATGAATGATAAGATATGATACGTTGTTTCATCAGGAAGTTGGTTCACCTGGGACGGTCGGCACGTAAGCCCGGGAAAGAGATGTGTACCTGCAAAAGACTTTGTTCAGTGTGAAATGAGTGGGTGAGTGAATGAGTTGGGGTGGTGTGTATGGGTCTGGATACCCATTCATTTCCTATGGCGGTCACTTTTGACCGGGAACACCACAGGTGTTGATTAAAATACTCAAAATTCAATGAAAGAGGTCAAAATTAATTTTATATGTTCAAGTGCGTAGAGTGTAAGGCCTTGAGGCAATCAGATGTAAAACTAAATGTAAATATTTATGAGTGTTTTAACTTGTACATCAATCAGATTTGACCCGAACACGACAGGAAGGTGAAGAGGAGGTGAAAGTGAAAGTACAGCCACCACCAGTGGACACACAGACCTGGAGAGAATTCTTGGTCAACTCCACATTGTTGTTCCTCCAACAATGATTCTCACCTGCTTTGTGGTGCTTCTTCCCTGGTTGTGCAGCTCAGCACCAAGTAAGTTTCTAATGGCTTCACAATGCTGTCCAATATTTCTGCCGTTTGGTACAATCTGCCACTTATCAGATTCACCCACTAATTATGTTTGAAGGCTCTTCTATGACAATAAACAACCTACTGCTGTGTAGAACCAATATATGAACGCAAGAAGGTGAAAATGAGGAGATGATGAGTGTGTGTGTGCGCGTGCGCTCTTGGTGTTAGCCACTCTGCTATATCAGCAGCTCCTCCAGTCACAGGGTGGATCAACATCAGCAGATCCACTTGTGGCTGCAGGTCTCCAAGAAAACAATGAGGGAAACACTGAGTGGTGACTTATAGCAGCAGGCTGTCAACACAGGGTTAACTCAGCTGCTTTGTGTTGGATGGTGAGTGCAGTGAAGCTGCTCCACTGGAGTCTAGGATGGAGATGAAGATGTGACAGTGGCAGAATGAGGAGCTTTGTTCAGTGTGAAGGATTCATGCAGACAGTCAATCAACACATTGAACACACAAACACATCACATCCTTCCTTCATTTGGCAGCAGACAATAAAACAGCAGTTGGATCAAAGATGCAGTGGAGTCCGAAGAGACGCCAGTGAAGGAGCTCTGATCCAGTGGAGCTCCAAGCTGCAGTGACTTTACACACAACTGAGCATCATGTTGAGTTGAAGCAGCAGATCAGAGCAACACTGTCAGTCACAACAGGACATGTTGACACTCAGTGGCTGGAACACACTGGAGTGTGAAGCTGCACTGAGGACACTGTAGTGGAGACACTGAGGACCTGGGGCTTCATTTACAAAAACGTACATGGATTTCATCCTGAAACAAAAAAATCTGGATGATCAAAATGTTGCGAACGCACAAACGCACACCCATTTCCTTTGAGCGTCCCAATCCTCGTGGAATTGATCGCACATGAGCACGAGCCCTGCTCCTCCCTCGGAACATCTCCACATACAAAGCGTTGTCCCCCCTTGTTGGAAATCCAACATGCTGGTGGACTTTTGGAAGGACAGTCTTGAGGTCAGCATGACTAAAATCTCCAGTGAGGATGGTAAAGCTTTTGGGTTTGCTGTCTGTTGATCACTGATGGCCTGGTACAGTTCATTGAGTGCAGCGTTCCTCTCACTGCTGTTGTTGGTGGGAGGGATGTAAACTGCAACTAGCAAAATGGCAGTAAACTGCCAGGGCAGATAGAATGGACGGCACTTTATGATCATCAACTGTGCCAGTGGTGAACAGTGTTTGCATACCACTGCAGTGTCCCGGCACCACGCACCACAGATGTAAACACATGCTGCACCACCGTGGGACTTCCCTCCATTTACATGGTGATGGTGATGATGATGATGATGATCAGACATTAATGAGTCTTGATTCACTTTCACTGTCTTCAGAATCTCACATGTCGACCACAACTTCTCTCTTTGCTCTCCTTCATCCAGTGAACTCTCAGAGCTTCAGTGTGCAGTGGTGTCTTCAGCTCTGCAGTCCAGCCCCTCCCACCTCACACTGCTGGACCTGAGTGAGAACTTCCTGAGGGATCCTGGAGTGAAGCTGCTCTGTGCTGGACTGCAGAGTCCAAACTGCAGACTGGAAGTTCTCAGGTCAGTTCCTGCTTTCTATTGGTGGACAGTGTGTGTCAGCAGATGACAACTGGTGTGTAATGCTGCTCAGTGTGAAGTCTTTGAAGCAGATATTCAAGACTCATCTAGACAAAGTGGATGTTGTTGATATTTTCATGTCAACAATCTTCAGGCTCTTTGGATGGTGGAAAAAAGTGTGGAATGTCTCCAGTCACTTTGGAGCTCAATGGAAGTTGTTGATTGGTGATGAAGGTCACATGACTGAGCAGAAGATCCTGTGAAGAAATATTAGAGGCAGATTAATAGTGCAGCAGTATTTCTTCATCTTGTCCTTTGAATGTGTTTGACTTGTAACGAGACTCTGATGACTGAAAACAGCCACAAGCACACAAAGGACTCACTGATTATTTTCCATCTTCACTGCTGATTGGCTGCACACTGACTGACACACTGCTGTTGTTATTGTGTTGACAACCCACTGGCACAATGACTCCTTTGAGGGAATGACTCAGTGATCCCAACAGCTACACATCTGGATCATCAACAGGGAGAAATGACTCTGAATATGACATTTGCACCATGGAAGAAATCAAATATTGATTCTTTATTCAGGCTGGAGAACTGCTGGTTGACAAAGCTCAGCTGTGATTGGCTGCTCTCAGCTCTGAAGTCCAACCCCTCCCACCTCAGAGAGCTGAACCTGAGTTGGAACCACCTTAAGGATTCATCAGTGAAGGAGCTGAGTGGTTTTCTGCAGAGTCCAGACTGTAAACTGGAGACTCTGAGGTCAGTTCACCCTCTTCACTCTACAACTTCTATCACTCTTGTTGTTGTTGTCATGATTTTCACTTCACTGCTGTTGGAAATTCAATTTGCAGTCACTTTTTTTTGATAATGAATGAAAGGGCGTGTTTTCATTGCCTCACCTCGCCTCGCCATGGTATGGTGTTAGGGTGTTTGCACTGGCTGCTACACAGTTGTAGGGGGCGCTGTTTTGGTACCTCAATCCCCCAGGGTCCGAGCAAGACGAAGCGAGTTTAGTGGTGACGTAGCGACGAGCAGGGCACTGGATTGGCTCCGTGTCCGCGTCGATGTTCCCGGTCAGAGCGGACATCCACGCCAACTCCTTTGACACAGAACTTCCGTGTCAGTTACATTTTACCGTGAATACAAGTAGCTACTATTGGTGTTGTACAAATACATTTATGTGTATACAGTTTTTGAAAACAGCTTTTTCAATACATGTTTACTTTCGTCTTTTGGGGAGAGGCAGGCGACCCGGGAATGCCCTCGACGTCGCGAGTGTGTTCAACCATATTCGCGAAAACGACAAACGGCAAATGGCGGTAAAGAAAACAAATCGAGTTGCTCCTGCGTGAGGCGCGGTAAGCTAGGGAACCCCAGGAGTCTTGAGGAGAGAAGAAATACTGATTCGTCGAGAGGACGTGGCTCTTGGCCGCGAGGAAGCCTCAAACACCGCGGCATATAACAAAGTCGTCCTTGGCTCGCGAGGGCAGCTATTTCAAATAAGGAGGCGTGTTTACTGTCTGTTTTTCTGTTTGTTTGTTTTTAAATAAACGCTATTTCCCGTTGTATGCGTCTCGTGTTTACTTTTGGTGAAAATACGAAGGTTGAACTACACATTTGCTCGCATGGAAAACGAAACAATAAATTATAAATGTTGCTGCATAAATGATCAACTGTGACTTCAGTGAGGGAAAGTGTTCTTTCTTGAACAGAAAAGCAACCACAGACCGAGCAGCAGGTATGAAACAACTTCTACTTTGTCCATCGCTGCGCTGTTGTGTATCGCACAGAAGTAATACTGGGGAAAACATTGTCCCGCTTTACCGTGTCGACTCCGCCCACGGTCTCGTAATCACAGAGCCAATGAAAACGCAATCGCACCGAGGCGAACCGTGGTGAGGCAAGGCAATGAAAACACGCCCTAAACTGGGCTTGAAGGTACAGTGGGTAAAATCCTCCCATCTAGTGGTCAGATTGCAGACTGCTTTTGTTGCAGATTCTGAAGTCGACGTTTCACTTTGATGTTCAGAGTGATGACACCCTGGTAAAATTCCATCGTTATAAACTCTCCATCATTTCTTCTCTATTCAGGTTGGAGTACTGCTGGTTGTCAAAGCTCAGCTGTGATTGGCTGCTCTCAACTCTGAAATCCAACCCCTCCCACCTCAGACACCTGGACCTGAGTCAGAACCAGCTGCAGGATTCATTAGTGAAGGTTCTGAGTGGTTTTCTGCAGAGTCCAGATTGTAAACTGGAGACTCTGAGGTCAGTTCACCCTCTTCACTCTACAACTTCTATCAGTCTTGTTGTTGTCGTCATGATTTGCACTTGACTGCTGTTGGAAATTCAATTTGCAGACACTGGTTTGTGTTTGAAATGAGTGGAACTGGGTTTGAAGCAGGGGTGTCCATTAGGTCAATCGTGTGGAGTCCTCGTCACTTCCAGCAGGTAGAATGGTTCAGGCAGGAACTCGGTGATCTTGGTCATAATGTACGATGTGCTGGATTTTGTTTTTATATGTGCTGGATTTTACAGTCAAAGGTAAATGAGACGAATCGGCTTCTGCACCGCTCAGATCAAATAAAGGAGACATAAAGCAGATTTCATTTTAAATCTGAAACTATAATAATTGTTAAAATCAATGTATACTTCAGATACCTGCATTCTGTATGAGAGCAGACAGGGACAGCAAAAAGAGTTTGGCTGTTGTTTTCTTTAAATACACGCCAAACTACCGTGCTTGTCACGTGAGCCTGCAATCCTGGCGTAAACTGATGGAGACGCCTCACTCGCAAAATACGCTTCAAAGTCACGCACAGCAGAAGCACCGGAGATCCTGGGAGATGCTGCTAGCAAAACATCTGCGTTCCACACACACACACACACACACACACACACACACACACACACACACACACACACACACCGATTGTATAGTAGGTAGATCTTTTTGACTTGGTCATTTTAAAAGTAGCTTGCATGTTGAAAAAGTGTGAGCACCCCTGGTTTAAAGGTACAGAGTGTAAAATCCTGCCATCTGGTGGTCAGATTTCAGATTGCAGCGCTCATTCACTCACCCTCTCTCCTTTGTTGAGTGTCAGATTCTAAACTCTCCTTCATTTCTTCTCTATTTCTAGGTTGGAGGGCTGCAGGTTGTCAGAGCTCAGCTGTGATTGGCTGCTCTCAGCTCTGAAGTCCAACGACTCCCACCTCAGACACCTGGACCTGAGTCAGAACCAACTGCAGGATTCATCAGTGAAGGTGAGTGGTTTTCTGCAGAGTCCAGACTGTAAACTGGAGACTCTGAGGCCAGTCCACCCTCTTCACTCTACAACTTCTATCACTCTTGTTGTTGTCGTCATGATTTGCACTTGACTGCTGTTGGAAATTCAATTTGCAGACACTGGTTTGTGATTGAAATGAATGAAACTGGGTTTGAAGCAGGGGTGCCCATTAGGTCGAGGGGGTGGGGGGGGTAGAGAGACGAACCGCTCTCTCAGTCATTAGAAAACACGGTGGTTGTGGTTGATCTTGGTCATAATGTACGATGTGCTGGAGTTTGTTTCTATATGTGCTTTGTTTTACAGTCAAAGGTAAATGTGATGAATCGGCTTCTGCACTGCTCAGATCAAATAAAGGAGATAATAAAGCAGGTTTCATTTTAAATCTGCAACTATAATGAACAAAATCAAGGTATACTTCAGATACCTGCATTCTGTTTGAGCACCCCTGGTTTAAAGGTACAGAGTGTAAAATCCTGCCATCTAGTGGTCAGATTTCAGATTGCAGCACTCATTCACTCACCCTCTCTCCTTTGATGAGTGTCAGATTCTAAAGTCGACTTTTGACTTTGATTCTCAGAGTGAAGACACCCTGGAAAAACTCTCCATCATTTATGCTCTATTCCGGTTGTGGAGGTGCAGGTTGTCAAAGCTCAGCTGTGATTGGCTGCTCTCAGCTCTGAAGTCCAACCCCTCCCACCTCAGACACCTGGAGCTGAGTTGGAACTGCCTTCTGGATTCAACAGTGAAGGTGCTGAGTGGTTTTCTGCAGAGTCCAGATTGTAAACTGGAGACTCTGAGGTCAGTTCACCCTCTTCACTCTACAACTTCTATCACTCTTGTTATTGTTGTCATGATTTTCACTTGACTGCTGTTGGAAATTCAATTTGCAGTCACTGGTTTTTGTTTGAAATGAATGAAACTGGGTTTAAAGGTACAGTGTGTAAAATCCTCCCATCTAGTGGTCAGCTTTCAGATTGCAGATCCTGAAGTGGACATTTCACTTTGATTTTCAGAGTGATGACACCCTGGAAAAACTCTCCATCATTATAAACTCTTCATCATTTATTCTCTATTCAGGTTGTGGTGCTGCAGTTTGTCAGAGCTCAGCTGTGATTGGCTGCTCTCAGCTCTGAAGTCCAACCCCTCCCACCTCAGACACCTGGACCTGGATGGGAACCAGCTGCAGGATTCAGGAGTGAAGCCACTAATGGATCTTGTCCACAGCAGAGACTATCATCTGGAGAGTGTGAGGTCAGTACTGGTTTGGAACCATTGGATGATGGTTCCAGCACCAAAGCCAGTTGATCCCACAGCAGAGGTCCAGTGTTCCCAGTCACAGTGTGAGAGGAGGATGGTGACGTCCAGCTGCTCCTCATTCATCCAACATCTGCTGCCAAACTGCTTCTTCTCTCAGTTCACCACCCAATTATTGATCAGTTCATCTTCATCAGGCCTCAGTATCAGTCCAACACTCCATGGTCACATGACCTTCACATGTTCCACACTAGACATGTGACTGAGAGTCTGCTTCTTCTCACCAGTCACTCCACCATCTCCATCAACAGTCAGCGTCTCTGTGATGATGCGTTCAAGGACCCTGAGTCCTGACTCCTGCTGTCTCTTCTTCTCTCTACAGGTGGAGGTGAGGGAGGATGAGGAGAGTGAAGAGGAGCGCTCCATCTAGTGGTGGCTGACAGAACTACAACAAGTGGAGCCAAACAGCAAGCTGTGTGTCATGACTAGTGATGGTGAGGTGAAGCCTCACGAGGCATTGAACCGCTTGAGCCAACTGGTTCGAGAAACGGTTCATTTCTCGAAGCTTCATGTGCACACGAAACCACCTACTGGCCAAATGTACAATCACAGGCAAGCTGTGTCTGAACCATGTGTGATGCATTGAATTTTTGTGTCTGTTATGTCTGTTGGGAATGACTATGAATTGCAAAAAATTAATGACCAAATAATTTCTGTACATAAATTATATATATATTTTTGTTCTTTTTTTCTCACTTATTTATGATTATTTTTATGGGTACTGATGCCAGTGGTTATGGGGATGCTCCAAACAAATTTTGTTGTTAACTTTGTTCAACAATGACAATAAATAAATAACTTGACTTGATAACTATGTGTATGATACATTTTTTGAATGTATTCTGTTTGTGCAATTTTTTTCTGAAAATGGCATGGGTGTAATCAGGCAGATGACAGTGAAAGTGATTGTGGGACTTGGAAAAGGGCATAGATCAGGGGTGCTCACACCTTTTCAACATGCAAGCTACTTTTAAAATGAGCAAGTCAAAAAGATCCACCTCCTATAAAACAGGAAAAGTCATTCAGCAATATATTTGTAGTCCAATGATAAAGAAAGAAAGGATTAAATGGGTCAACATGTTCCCATGTGCATTTATGCTCATCATTGCACAGAAAACTCATGGTTTAAAATTGTTTAGGTTATATCTGCTTATGTTTGATTTTATCAATAAAAGTGTGTTTACGTTAAGATGTTTTGCTGTATAGTTTTGTGTTTTCCAGCGCATAGGTTAGGGATAATTGGTGTGTGTGTGTGTGTGTGTGTGTGTGTGTGTGTGTGTGTGTGTGTGTGTGTGTGTGACGCTGACGTTTTGCTAGCAGCATCTCCCAGGATCTCCGGCGCGTCTGCAGTGCGTGCGCACTTTGAAGCGCATTTTCCGAGCGAGGCGTCTCCATCAGTTTACGCCAGGATTGCAAGCTCACGCGACAACCCCGGTAGTTTTGCGTGTAAAACAACAGCGAAACTGAATCTGAATAGTGCCGAAGCCGATACGTCACATTTACGTTTCACTGTAAAGCACAGCACATATAAGAACAAAATCATCGTACATTATGACCAAAATCAACCAGATCCACCGTGTTTTCTAATCCTGCCTGAACGATTCTACCTGCTGTAATTGACGCGGATCTCTCTCTCTCTCTCTCTCTCTCTCTCTCTCTCTCTCTCTCTCTCTCTCTCTCTCTCTCATGCGATAGACCCAAACTCCCTTCGCAATTGACCAGTAGATCGCGATGGACGTAATGGGCACCCCTGGCATAGATGCCTGTGTAACATGGACATTGATGTACAGGACAGGGGGCTCCATCCTATCACTTCTCCTCTCCTCACTCTCTCCCTAAGCTCTCAAAACTATCTCCAAACTAAACGTTATCTAGTCTCAAACACTCCAAACTATAAACACTATCCAAAATCTAGTCATCCAAACTCTCTCCAAATCTCAATTGACTGCAACTCTCCTACAATAACCCCCATTTTGAATGGAGCCTGAGGGGTCTATATAAACCGTTAAAATATGAATTGCATATATATATATATATATATATATATATATATATATATATATATATATATACACACACACACACATATATATTTATATATATACATATATATGTATATATATATATACACACACACACACATATATATATGGGTCCACTTTTCTGCTGCCCCTGGCCATTTTCATTTTACACCATCCGTCAAGAGAGCACTTCCATTAGGAAATAGTCAACATGAAATTTCGTCTTCTACTGACACCTGCTGGTCAAATTGAATAGTTGCAAATATTGTGAAGAAGTTGTCATCTAATTCTAATCCTAAACAATATGGCCATTCGAAGTGAAGTATTAAGACAATTAATCAGGTTTGTACTGCTTGATTAAACACATTCATCCCGTTCCAGTGCACTAAAACCCACTTCCCTTCAGGACCGTGTCAGCGAAGCCAAAACTTCCTTGAGTGACGCTGTTTCCCAGCATGCAATGCGAGCTCGCGATTCACAATACTATTTCATCACAAACATGGATGTAAAAAATAAAAAGGGACGAAAAATGAAACTTCAGGAACACCAACCAATACAATGCAATACAAGCAGAACTGGGCCAAAGTTTTATATTACGTACACCATAATACAGCCTTTTGGTGGACAAGCCATACTATTTAATCCATGTCCTCCAATGGTACTTCCGTGGGAGGAAGCTCATCGTAGAGGTCACGTGCTGTGTGCTCGTCACTCCACCAATCACGGTTGAGTGAGTTAGTGAACGGAAAAGTCAACGTGAAAAGTCATAACAGGAGAAGCTTGCTGCCGGAAATAGTGCGATACAAGTGGATGTGACCCTCACTGAACCCAATTCAGACGACTCTCCCTCCACTTTTTTTGTTTTGTATGAGCATTAAAAAAAAAAACAACATAATAATAATATGGATTTTGACCATGTATGTTTTGGAGTTCATTGAAAGAGGTTAATAAAAAAAAAGGGGTGGGCTGCCATTTTCTTTGTCCCCTCTTTTCTCCTGTTTAATAAGTATGTAGGGAGGTTAGCCTTTCTGTATTTGGCTTCTCTTTCTTTCTTTAGTTAGTTCTTAAGGCGAGGTAGTTGGAGTTTGGTTTATTATTTTGGCCTGGGCCCACCCTGAAGCCTTTGCTGCCCACCGGTTAAGTTGTTTTGTTTATTTCATTTACTGATCAATAAATGTTTTTGTTGAAAACTGCCAACTGCCGTGAGAAATTAATGAGGCTTGGGAGTGGGGGAAGGTGTCCCACACGTTGCGTCTCGGTCCCCCTAGACGGGACGTAACACGGAGTTTTCACCCTGACAACAGGTTGAGCTCCTACCGTTTTACAAGTGAGTCGTCAAGTTAGCCTGTTCCATCCCTGCTAAATTCTTTAAAGAACTACCGTTAGTAAACTTTTAAATTATAATACGCTCTACACTAATTGTAATTTCCTGCCCGTGGTTCTATATTGCAACAGTTGACGGCTCATATCAGCAGATAAGCAGCAACAATCTGGGCATTGCGGGTGATTCCTAAATATGTCATTTCTTATTAATTAGCCCATAAGTGTTGTCCACCAGTGTGACACCAAATGCTTGTTGCTGACAGCAGTGAAGAAATGACACTCTAGTGGTTCTGCACATTAGTATAAATAGAGTGATTCTCTATCATGACATCACAGGACGGCGGCACTCTGACAGATTCCATGAACCTGGACACTGATGATCCAGACTCCGGTCCAGATGAGCCAACAGGCCACAGTGGAAACGGGTCAGAACATGGACTGGCTGCTGAAAGGATCCAGGTAGGTGGCGCTGTCATCCCAAGTTGTGTGGTGTGGAGGATCAGGGCCAAAGTTCCAGATGCTCACAGATGTGACTGTGGATTCAGGAGGAGTGTTTGAAGGCTGGACTCCCAACAGTGATTGGCTGCTGAGGACCTCTCAATCACAATCAGGTTTTTTAGTGGCTGTGAGATTGAAAGTGAGATTACATTGTCCAGGTAGGAGGACAGCAGTCAGCCATGTTTCACCTCCAGTCAACACGCAGTGGTTCACATGAAGGTCCAAGAGGCCTACAGACCTACACTGAGTCTGGAAGTGGCAGTACAGTTGGATCATTGTCTTTGTTGTGTTGTTTGGTCATTGTGATCCAATGTAATGTGAGAGAAGGACGAGTGCAGTTATATTGGAGTGAGTTATTTAGAGTGTAATAGAAGTTATAATGCAGAGTCTGTTTTTATGAAATGTTCTATCACCTGGCATCCATCCATCCATCCATCTTCTACTGCCGTATCTGGAGTCAGGTCTCGGGGGCAGCAGCCTCAGCAGAGACCCCCAGACTTCCCTGGACCCAGTCACCTCCTCCAGCTCCTCCAGTGGGACCCCAAGGCTTCCCAGTCCAGCCCAGAGACCTGGTCTCTCCAGCAGGGTCTCCTCCTGGTGGGACATGCCTGGAACACCTCCCCAGGGGGGGGGGATCTTTTCCACATGATTTCCTTATTTAAGATCATGAAGCAGAAATAAAGTCTCTTGAAAAGTATTTTTCACCTCCAAAATGAAGATGTTATACAACTCTGAAGTGAGAGCAGAGCAGTGTGTTGTTGATGTGTGGAACCTTCATGCTGAGATGTTCCAGCTGTGGATGATGAGAGCAGAAGCAGTGGTTGTGTTGCTGCTGCCTTCCATGAGCAGCTGCTCCAAGTCCTGCTTCTTCCACTGAGGATTCAGCTCCACCAGTGGCTTCTGGGACGTCTCTCCCAGTAACCACAGCAGCTTGTAGGGAGAAGCAGTCCGCCAGCCACCAGGCTGCACTGGGGTCAAAGGTCGTGACACACCCACACAGTGTTGGTGCGTGCAGCTTGCTGTTTGGCTCCACTGGTTGTAGTTCTGTCAGCCACCACTAGATGGAGCTCTCCTCTTCACTCTCCTCATCCTCACCACCACCTGCAAAGATAAGAAGAGACAGCAGGAGTCAGGACTCACGGTCCTTGAACGCATCATCACAGAGACGTTGACTGTTGATGGAGATGATGGAGTGACTGGTGAGAAGAAGCAGACTCTCAGTCACATGTCAAGTGTGGAACATCAGAAGGTCATGTGACCATGGAGTGTTGGACTGATACTGAGGCCTGATGAAGATGAACTGATCAATAATTGGGTGGTGAACTGAGAGAAGAAGCAGTTTGGCAGCAGATGTTGGATGAATGAGGAGCAGCTGGACGTCCCATCCTCCTCTCACACTGTGACTGGGAACACTGGACCTCTGCTGTGGGATCAACTGGCTTTGGTGCTGGAACCATCATCCACTGCTTCCAAACCAGTACTGACCTCACACTCTCCAGTTGATGGTCACTGCTGTAGACAAGATCCATCAGTGGCTCCTTCACTGATGACTCCTTCAGGGGGTTCATATTCAGGTCCAGCTCTCTGAGGTGGGAGGGGTTGGACTTCAGAGCTGAGAGCAGCCAATCACTGCTGAGCTCTGACAAATTGCAGCCCCACAACCTGAACAGAGAATAAATGATGGAGCTTATAATGATAGAGAGTTTTTCCTGGGTGTCATCACTCTGAAAATCAAAGTGAAATGTCCACTTCAGCATCTGCAATCTGCAATCTGACCACTAGATGGGAGGATTTTACCCACTGTACCTTCAAGCACAGTTTCATTCATTACTATCACAAACCAGTGTCTGCAAATTGAATTTCCAACAGCAGTGAAGTGAAAATCATGACGACAACAACAAGAGTGATAGAAGTTGTAGAGTGAAGAGGGTGAACTGACCTCAGAGTCTCCAGTTTACAGTCTGGACTCTGCAGAAAACCACTCAGCTCCTTAACTGATGAATCCTGAAGATAGTTCTCAGCCAGGTCCAGCTCTCTGAGGTGGGAGGGGTTGGACTTCAGAGCTGAGAGCAGCCAACCACAGCTGATCTATGACAACCTGCACCTCTCCAACCTGAATACGGAATAAATGATGGAGAGTGTCATTCACAGTTGGGTGTGCGCGCGCGCGCGCGTGCGTGTGTGTGTGTGTGCGTGCGTGAGTGCGTATGTGCGCATAGGTGTGTGTGTGTGTGTGTGTGTGTGTGTGTGTGTGTGTGTGTGTAATTTAAAACCAGTTTTACACATTTCTAATGGAATCAAAGTGAATTCCAACAAACTCAATTCAAAGTCATGACAACAACAACTGCAGCAGTTGTAGAGTGAAGAGGGTGAACTGACCTCAGAGTCTCCAGTTTACAGTCTGGACTCTGCAGAAAACCACTCAGCACCTTCACTGATGAATCCTGCAGCTGTTTCCAACTCAGGTCCAAGTGTCTGAGGTGGGAGGGGTTGGACTTCAGAGCTGAGAGCAGCCAATCACAGCTGAGCTTTGACAAACTGCACCTCCACAACCTGAATAGAGAAGAAATGATGGAGAGTTTATAATGATGGAGAGTTTTTCCAGGGTGTCATCACTCTGAGAATCAAAGTCAAAAGTCGACTTTAGAATCTGACACTCAACAAAGGAGAGAGGGTGAGTGAATGAGCGCTGAAATCTGACCACCAGATGGCAGAATTTTACACTCTGTACCTTTAAACCAGGGGTGCTCACACTTGTTCAACATGCGAGCTACTTTTAAAATGACCAAGTCAGAAAGATCTACCTACTATACAATCGGTGTGTGTGTGTGTGTGTGTGTGTGTGTGTGTGTGTGTGTGTGTGTGTGTAACGCAGATGTTTTGCTAGCAGCATCTCCCAGGATCTCCGGTGCTTCTGCTATGCGTGACTTTGAAGCGTATTTTGTGAGTGAGGCGTCTCCGTCAGTTTACGCCAGGATTGCAGGCTCACGTGACAAGCACGGTAGTTTGGCGTGTATTTAAAGAAAACAACAGCCAAACTCTTTTTGCTGTCCCTGTCTGCTCTCATACAGAATGCAGGTATCTGAAGTATACATTGATTTTAACAATTATTATAGTTTCAGATTTAAAATGAAATCTGCTTTATGTCTCCTTTATTTGATCTGAGCGGTGCAGAAGCCGATTCGTCTCATTTACCTTTGACTGTAAAATCCAGCACATATAAAAACAAAATCCAGCACATCGTACATTATGACCAAGATCACTGAGTTCCTGCCTGAACCATTCTACCTGCTGGAAGTGACGAGGACTCCACACGATTGACCTAATGGACACCCCTGCTTCAAACCCAGTTCCACTCATTTCAAACACAAACCAGTGTCTGCAAATTGAATTTCCAACAGCAGTGAAGTGAAAATCATGACGACAACAACAAGAGTGATAGAAGTAGGAGAGTGAAGAGGGTGAACTGACCTCAGAGTCTCCAGTTTACAATCTGGACTCTGCAGAAAACCACTCAGCTCCTTCACTGATGAATCCTTAAGGTGGTTCCAACTCAGGTTCAGCTCTCTGAGGTGGGAGGGGTTGGACTTCAGAGCTGAGAGCAGCCAATCACAGCTGAGCTTTGTCAACCAGCAGTTCTCCAGCCTGAATAAAGAATCAATATTTGATTTCTTCCATGGTGTAAATGTCATATTCAGAGTCATTTCTCCCTGTTGATGATCCAGATGTGCAGCTGTTGGGATCACTGAGTCATTCAGTGACTTTCCTTGCTCCTTCAGACGTTCAATGGCCAAGTCAACAGCGCGGTTCAGTCTAAGCCAGTAGTCAAAGGCATCCTCACCCTTCCCAGGAAGAGTGGTGTAAAAGTCTGCTAATGGGAGTGGTGAACACGGAACAGAATCAAAGTGCTTCCGCAAGAGACCATAAATGGCATCGGGGTTACAGGTGATGTTAATACCACTGTTCCTGGTCCCAAACCTGACAACATCCTTTGCTTTGCCACCAAGATGAACAAGGATCTCCTCCGCTTGTTCCTCAGGTTACAGATTCCCCCTCTTAATGAAACTCCTCATGAGCTCCTCCCACTCCTGGACGGAAACAGAGTCTGAGTTGTCTCCTCTGAAGCAGGGGGGCTCCTTCAGCTTTCGATGAGGGACATATTGCAAATGGGACACGTCAAAAGCATTTGTGGCAGACACATTTGCATGGCTAGGTCGAGGGGTAGCACTATGTAAAGGGGAACTGGCTAGCATATCAGCATGGGCAGGTGAAGGGGCAGCACTGAGTAAAGGGGTAGTGACAGATGCACTGAGGTGAGAGATAATGTCCTGTGCCACCCGCTGGCTGACCTGTTGAATCAATGCATCACCCATCTGACCTACAATACTAGCAGCAATAACATCAGGGGTAGGTGCAGGGGAACACATGCTGTGCCTGTCCGGGACAGGGGAATGCGTGCCCTGGCTAGCAAGGGCATGAGGGTTTGCATCTGAGTTGGGGGGAGGGATAACACCAGTACTGAGCAAGGGGCGCCCAGGTGTACACTGATTACCCAACACTACACCCCTCCCCCCGAACAGGACTCTCAAACAGTAAACTTGAAGGATGCATAAAACCCCTCCCTCTGCCAGCACCAAAAGGAGTTACAAAAACATTACCCTGAGGATTACTCATCTTTCCAAAAAGTTAACAAAACACAATACCACAAAACAAAAGGATGAAACCACAAAAGGCCTAGACTGGAAACTGAAAAAAAAAAAAAAAATCAAATAAAAGTACATAAACCCTCTATCTGATGTCTAACACTGCACAAAAGCAACACATCTGACCGACTTCAGTGACTGCAGATGAACAGCAGCAGCAGAACAGTCCCCGGGTCGCTCTGCAGCATCAGTAGCACAACAAAAGAGTCTGGAGTCACGGCACCAATGTGACCTCTCCTATTCTGTCCTGCTTGCTGTATAATGAAGACTTGCAGAAGTCAGGTGTGGAGCAGCAGTTTATTCTCTGAAACAGAATGGGACACAACCATAACTTGCTCCGTGAAACTTGGTCACCTCCTGCTTCATGGGCTTCCTCTGTACTGAAGTAGTGATCGTATAGTTGTTGTTTCTACAATACAAATAATATTAAAAATAAAATACATTTTTCTACAAAATACAAAAAAATGACATTCGCAATTTCAATAATTCGCTCCCTAAAGCTCCATTTTTATACACTGTAACATTCTTCCAGTTACACACACATACCTGAAACAGAATGGGACACAACCATAACTTGCTCCGTGAAACTTGGTCACCTCCTGCAGAGACAACGTGCTCCGTATGAGAGCTGTGTGCTGCTAATGGACATGCTAGCATGCTAATCGTTTTTAATAGCAATAAAAAAAACGAACTTTGCTTAAAAAAAAAAATAAAAAAAAAAAATAAATGAAAGACACCAGCACACATTTAAACACTGAAACACAGTTAGATGAAGCATAGCTCAACTTATTGCATTAATTTCTGTCTCAGCAGGGAGGAGACCGTCTCACCTGCTTCATGGGCTTCCTCTGTACTGAGGATCGCCCAGAATGCAAAGCGCTAACTTCAAAATAAAATACAAAATAAAATAAAAATAAAATATAAAGAGCCATGGCTGTGCCCCAACCAAGTTTAACATGATTGAACACAATTTATTTTGTGTGTGTGTGAGAGAGAGAGTGGATGACGCCTTGCAGGTGCGGTCCTGGATGTCGGCTGCTGATTGGACGCGCCACGTCTGAGAAGGAGGAGCAGTCGAGCCAGCCTGACTGTCATCCCTCCTCTGCTCCCAAGTCTGCAGTTAGTCACTTCTGAAATGATGTGAGAGCACGCAGCCGTAGGTAGTGATGGCCGATGGAGGCTTTGTTGAAGCTTCGACACTTGTTTCAAAAAATGGTTCATTACTCGAGGCTTCAATGACACAGTGCTCGAGGAGGTCATCTAGTGCTCAATAAAATGAAGTGCAATAGAAACGTGTTCATTGTTTCATAGGTTGTTTGGGATTTGATTCGCCATGCATTCTTGTTGGACGACACTACATGGTTGTACGGTTCAATGCTGACACAATAAAATAAAAATGAAAAATAAAGACAATGTCTCTTTTTTGGCACGACTGATTGTAGTAGACTATAGCTCTTATACTTAGCCTGACAGTTTGTGCAATGAATTATATTATATCCTAAAACAAGACTAAATAGCCCATAGTTTAAAAATATGTTCAATAGTAAGTGTTCAGTGGGTCAGATGTCAAATGTGATCTATTTAAAATGTAGAATAGATGAGCTAAATAACACATATATAATACACATTGATGGGAATTGAACCGTCGCCTCAGTCTTGCAAGTCCAAGATTGTCATAATGTACCACAAACCCAAATCACACTCCCTTTTTTCATCGAAGCTGTTTGAGTAGCGTTAGCACACCGTGATTCCTCATCAACTACAGGCCTACACTTCAAATAATTATGAGAAAAATCCAACGTAAAGAGAGCACTTCCATTAGGAAATAGTCAACATGAAATTTCGTCTTCTACTGACACCTGCTGGTCAAATTGAATAGTTGCAAATATTGTGAAGAAGTTGTCATCTAATTCTAATCCTAAACAATATGGCCATTCGAAGTGAAGTATTAAGACAATTAATCAGGTTTGTACTGCTTGATTAAACACATTCATCCCGTTCCAGTGCAGTAAAACCCACTTCCCTTCAGGACCGTGTCAGCGAAGCCAAAACTTCCTTGAGTGACGCTGTTTCCCAGCATGCAATGCGAGCTCGCGATTCACAATACTATTTCATCACAAACATGGATGTAAAAAATAAAAAGGGACGAAAAATGAAACTTCAGGAACACCAACCATTGCAATACAAGCAGAACTGGGCAGAAGTTTTATATTATGTACACCATAATACAGCCTTCTGGTGGACAAGCCATACTATTTAATCCGTGTCCTCCTATGGCACTTCCGTGGGTGGAAGCTCGTCGTAGAGGTCACATGCTGGTTGCGCGTCACTCCACCGATCACCTCGGGGAAGGTCGTTGCCCTTGCAGGGTACCTGATTCAGGTGAGTATATGGAAAATATGGGTCAATGTGAGTATATGGAAAATATGGGTCAATGTGGTCAGTCGTAACAAGAGAAGCTTGCTGGCAAAAATAATGCACTACAAGTGGATGTGACACTTTTTTTTTGTTTTGTATGAGCATTTAAAAAAAAACAACAACATAATAAAATGAGCACAGTGATGGTTCCGCAGCATAAAGTGTATCTTCAGTCGTCGATTGTATGTGTGGGAGTCCCTCGGGTTCAGCCCAGCTGATTTAGTGTTCGGTGAGAGGACCCTTGCGTCTGTTAAGGGGTAAGTGGCTTTCCGATGTTAAACGAGTAGAGAATAATGTGTTAGATTACGTAATTTTTTTTCCGTGAACGCTTGCATCGTGCTTGTGAAACTGCTCAAAAAACTCTTGTCGCCAGCCAGTCTAAAATGAAGCGGCAATTTGACAAGAAAGCTGTGGCTCGAGTTTTTGAGACAGGCAACCGAGTGCTGGTATTGTTGCCGTTACCCTGTTCCCGTTTGCAGGCTGGTTTTTCTGGTCCGTATGTCGTGGAGCGCAAACTTTCCGATACAGATTATGTAGTGCACACTCCTGATAGAAAACGATCATCCCGCGTCTGCCACGTCAAAATGTTGAAAAGTTACGCCCGGTTCACACAGGACGCGGAAGCGCCGCGAAGCGAAGCGGCCGCGAAGTGCCGAGCGCTTCCATTCAGCGCCCATGTTAATCAATCAGTGCGTTTACATGCAGAGCTTAATCGGACTAAGCAATCATTCGGTTTTCTCGTCCAATCGGAGTTCTCACCTTGGTCCCTGTATACATGCAGCTGAGAAATTCAAATTATTGACGGGTCCTCCTCCCAACACTAGGGGGTGGAGTGAGTCTTTTCAGCCGGTCAGCTGCTTTCGGTTGACATATTAAATCTATTATGATATGGAACGATAGTTCATAATGTACGTGTTACTTGCTTTGCAGATAAGGTGTACCCTATTTATTGTGCTCCTGGTTATTTTAAAAGGCAGACAAGAACGTTGTTTGCTGTTGGAGGGCTACAACAACACTTCGATGCTACGCTTTGTGCCGTCGCTACGGACCCCAAACTCTCGTTCTTGTTGGATTCGGGTTCGGAGCAGACTGGTGGGAGTGTTTGTGTACAGGTTTTGCAAAGGAACGGTGTCTTCAGTTATACACACGCTCATTAAAGTGCCGACCGTGGAGGAAGCTGGTGCCGCTGCACGCCGTTTCCAGCAGAATAACAGCGAAATTACCCAAATAAAAACAAATCAGGAAAACATCTCTTTGCTGTGCTTTTATTTACAAAGTTAAAATTCTTCTAACTTACAAAAAATGTGAACGAAAAGGTAGAAATATAAATACGAAGGAATACGTATTTGTTCAGGGGTGCGCAAAGCCGGAGCCCTGCATTTGCTGCGCTACCCTTTTTAAAAAGGTCTCCGTTGCGCGTTATTTTAATATGTCCATCTCTTTTAGAAGAGAAAGCATCGCCCCGGTCTCATCCTCTCTCCAAATGTCAACATTCTTATTCGCGTTTGCCAGGTTGTTTCGCGCCGTCTGTTTTGTTAGACGACGTAGTTGTGCGGTCATGAGTCGCGAGAGCGAGGCGTGGCGCATGCGCACTCGCATTGTCCAGTTAATAGTCCGATTAAGGCGTATACATGGCAGAGAAATTCGAATTCCAGTCGCATTATCTGGGTGTCTCAATCGGAGTTCTCCAATTCCAATCGGAGTTCTCAAACTCCAATCATAATCGGAGTAAGGTGTTTGAGGGGTTTGATTCCGGGCCCTGGACCTGGGACCTTTCTGTGTGGAGTTTGCATGTTCTCCCTGTGTCTGCGTGGGTTCTCTCCGGCTTCCTCCCACACTCCAAAAACATGCATGTGAGGTCAATTGAACGTTCTAAATTGTCCGTAGGTGTGCATGTGAGTGTGAATGGTTGTTTGTCTCTATGTGGCCCTGCGATGAACTGGCGACTTGTCCAGGGTGTCACCCTGCCTTCGCCCTAAGACAGCTGGGATAGGCTCCAGCAGACCCCCGTGACCCTGAATAGGAATAAGCGGGTATAGAAGATGAATGAATGAATGAATGAAATCTTTATTGAATGAATGACACATTTTATTTCACTCGTCGTTTATGTAATTATTATTTTTTGCTCCATAGCTTTCATGATTCAGCATTACATGTTAAGCGTGATGAATTGCATGAAAAGAGAGAGCACTCGCTGATAAATTAACATGGTATACTGTTTAATTCCATGAGGACGACAAAATATTTGCAAATTTGTGTTAGCTACACACATCGACAGGTGCAAGAGAAAGGGAGGAACTTTCAAGATCGTTGAGTTTTTATTTTTTATTTTTTTAGTTCTGATGAAATAAATAGACCAATCATTTTATTACTTTGTCTGCTTTCCAAAGAGGTTATTAATTAAAAAATATGTGTGGCAGTGCTGTTATGGTCCATAGAGAGTTGCTTCAAAGAATTATCATTTATTATTCAGTGGCACATTGCTCATTTGTTTAATACACAAATAATAGTATATTATTATAAAAATACTATTTTATTAATATAATAATAACAATAATAATAATAATAATAATAATAATAATAATAATAATAATCATTATTATTGATAAAATTTTGAAACAGCAATCGTCAGTTGTTCCGTAAAAAATACATTCATTTCCATGTTGAATTTTGTACTGTTCGTGAGCGCGCACGTCTGTCAGTGACGATCTCCACACTGACACAACTGCGCATGCTCTATTATCCCATCAATGCGGAAGTCAAAAGGTTTTTGGGAGCCATGCGCTGGGTGAGCAACTTCATTGAAAGGAATGGGACACCATCTTGGACTCTGGGGGCTTGCCGCACTGTCACGCAGGTTGTGACGTAGCGGGCCGGCGACGCCGACAGGTATGATGTGAATGATTGACAGCTACCATTCGTTCCCGTTAGCGAGAGGATTAAAAACAAACAGACACCATAATGGCATCAAAATGGACTTATCCCAGCGGTGCGGAAAAATGGAAGGAAAAGAAAACTGATCAAGAACAACTTGCAAAGGGGAAAGGTAAGTTATTTGTTTGTGATGTGGGCTGGAGAGGTGGAGGTGAAACGCTGTTGTCCCCCCCCCCAAGTTTGTTTATTTGTCCTGCTAGCCAGCTAGCTAGCGTCGGATAAATGTTAGCTGGCTGGCTAATATTTGTTCGTCATGAATCAGCGTTTTTGTTTGTTTTATGAAAGTTGACCATATCCTGCCATGTTGGCCTATCCTGCCATGGGAATGACTGATTGACTCCACACCCGTTTATTCACATTCTAACAGGGAGGGAGCGAGGGAGGGCATGTTGTAGTTGTTGTTGTAGTCAGTCCCCTGTTATTGTTCAGTGGAAGTTGTCTCTCACATATTTGACTCTTAATGTTATTTTAGCCTTAACTTAGGATGAATTTACTAAGCTTAGTTTGTATTTTGTAGGCCCTTAATTAGAAATGTGCTACTGTTTGATAATTCAAAGAAATATTTTATGTAAAATATAGGTCTTGATGAGACAAACACATGGATGTTTGAATGACGTCTGTAGCACTTTTGTAAAGGAAACTGCAGCCATTTACAGTATAGTGTGTGTGTGTGTGGAAGTAGGGATGTGCGATACCACTATTTTTCTTTTCGATACGATACCAGGTGATACCAAGGCTAGTATCCCGATGCCAATACAGATACCGATACTTTTAGATGTCCAACTTGTGTATATGAAAATGATGACTTTTACAACGAAAACTCGTGAATGTTATTATAAAAAATGTATTTTATACCTATGTATAAGAATTAAACGAGCTGCCAAATATCAGACTTTGTTTTAATTTTAATTGGAGAAATCAAATCAACAGGTCAACTGAAAATCTGAGCAAATCTCTCTCAAAAAAGAGAAAATAAGAACAGCTGCTCTCAATTCAATATAATTCTTTTTGGACCAGACAGAGTGGTCTTCAGGTTAGAACTTGACAGAATATGTCTGTCTCTTTGGGAGTCATCTATGAAAAATTTAAATATTCTTGATGTAAAAGGAAGTCTTTTTATGGGAAGTATAACTCACATACCACCACAAATAGACTAAATAGCAACTGTTTTACTTGAAATGTGCCATTTAAGTAATTTAATTATTATGCTTTTCCAACTTAAAAGTGACACTGAATTGTGTTAAGATGATGGCAGGAATGTGAGTTAAATTAACAAATACATATTGTGCTGGGAGGAAACATTTTTATCTAACTAAATAAATAAAATATGTTTTAATGAAAAATTGACAAACATTCTGGTATTTTATGTAAATTTATCTTATCTACGTCTATATGCCTGTGATGGTGGGCACTGGGATGTATTTTCACTCCACCTGGATATTGCCTTTCTCTCTGCAGTGCTGGTTGGAAATTGCGCTAACGTTGACGGGGGGGGGAAGCACGCTATCGCTGTCGCGCTACGCTAACGTGTCGGCAAAGTTAACGTGCCAAGTTTCTTTGCGAGGGGGGGGACTGGACTCCAAGATGCTCCTGCTGATCACTGCTATGCTGGAGCTGGAGATGTGGCCTGTGATGTCTGCACTGGGAGGAAACTGAAGGCCCTCAAGTCCTGTCTGGTCTGTCGGGCCTCCTACTGTGACTCTCACCTCCAGCCTCATCGTGATACTGCTCCCCTACAGAGACACAAGCTGGTGGAACCCAGCCAGCAGCTCCAGGAGAACATCTGCCCTCGTCATGATGAGGTGATGAAGATGTTCTGCCGCACTGATCAGAAGATCATCTGTGCTTTATGCTGTATGGATGAACATAAAGGTCATCAGACAGTGTCAGCAGCAGTACAGAGGCCTGGGAGGCAGAGAGAGCTGGAGGAGACCAGGCAGAAGATCCAGCAGAAGATCCAGCACACAGAGGAAGACCTGAAGGGGGTGGAGTCTATCAACGGCTCTGCTGATAAAGCAGTGAAGGACAGCGAGAAGATCCTCACCCAGATGATCCGTCTGCTGGAGAAAAGACGCTCTGAGGTGCAGCAGCAGGTCAGATCCACACAGGGGGCAGCAGTGAGTGGAGTCAAAGAGCTTGAGAAGAAGCTGGAGCAGGAGATGATGGAGCTGAAGAGGAGAGACGCTGAGCTGGAGAAGATCTCACACACACTGGACCACAGCCAGTTTCTCCACAGGTTCTCCTCACTGCCAGCACTCAGTGCGTCTCCAGACTCCTCCAGCCTGGAGATCCGTCCTCTGAGATACTTTGAGGACGTGGCAGCAGCTGGACCAAACGTCTGTTATTATCTGAGGAGAACAGAAAAGTGACATTCATGGAGGAAGTTCAGTCTTATTGTGATCATCCAGACAGATTCACTGACAAGAAGCAGGTCCTGAGTAGAGAAGGTGTGACTGGACGATGTTACTGGGAGGTTGAGTGGAGAAGGGGGAGGGACTTCTGTGGTTTATTTTAGGGGGTTGGTGTAGCAGTGGCCTACAGGAACATCGGCAGAGCAGGAAGGTCAGAGGAAAGTAGATTTGGATTCAATTGCTGTGTCTCAATTCAGGTTCTGCATCCTTGAAGTGCGCATTTTGAAAGGAAGTTGCGTCATCGCACTGCGCGAAGGCTTGTCCCAATTCCCGAGGGTGTTTAGGACGCTCAAAATGCGCACTCATAAATACCCATCGTTTTAGCCGATTCCAAGGATACACCGCTACTATCCTTTGCGTACTTGGGTATCCCATGATGCTTTGCGTGCTGCTGCAAAGCATCGTGGGATCCTGGGAAGTCAGCTGAAATTAGCGGCATGTACTGGTTAAGACACGACATATAAATCTAAATATTGACGTTTCACATAAAGTATCCAGTTTTTAAGGTAGGATTTTATTTATTTGAACATTCAACGGCATCGTTAGATGGCAAACCAATGGTTAGCGTGATACTATTGAAACGTCACTTCCGGGGTTGGCCAGCCAGAGGGAACGGCGGTGACGAAACGAGGAAATACGCCGAAGGCTAGACCGTCCCGAGTGGTTACCGGGGAGGCGGGGTTTGGTCCGTCCTTCTAGGCTGGGAACTCTAAGAACGCTTCCTTCAGACGGAGGACACTCGGCCTCAAGGGTGCAGAACCTGAATTGAGACACAGCAAATGACAAATCCTGGAGTTTATATTGTTACCCAGGTGAATATTGGTTTCATCACAACAACATGAGTACTCGTGTCTCAGGTCCTCGGTCCTCCAGAGTGCGAGTGTACCTGGACCACAGAGCAGGTCTTCTGTCCTTCTACAGCGTCTCTGGAACCATGGAGCTCCTCCACAGAGTCCAGACCTCCTTCACTCAGCCGCTACATGTTGGACTTTATGTTCCTTCAGGTTCTTCAGCTGAGTTGATGAAAGTGTGACTGAAGTCTTCAGAGAGACTCTGAGATGAATTCTCACCTTTGATTCTTCTTCTGTCTTCACGTTTGTTACCCAGTGTCTCCGGCTGTCAATCACAGGGTGGGCGGGGCCTGGACGCCACTTCCTGTTGGTGCTCCTGGTGACTGTTGTCCACCTGCTGGATGTTTGTGCCACGTTCTTTCTCTTCCTCTGCAGCCCATTCATCCCGCAGATTAATAATGTGTCATTAGTCCACATGACAACTTTATTACTGTGGAAACACAGCTGAGGTCTGTTTCCACTCTGGACCTTTCCGCCCTGACCTTTGACCTTTCAACAACTCATCCATCTGATCAACCTTCTGACTGTTGATCCGTTTGTCAACAATCAGATGAATGCATGTAAATATTGTGAGAGAATTTTGTCTTTTGATTCTGCTTGTTGGCTCAATGTGACAACAGTCAATCAATAAGTCATGAAATATACCATCAGTCTATACTGCATAACAATGTCAAGTCAATGATCAACTGTTGAATTGAAGCAATAAAGCAACAAGACAATCCAGATAAAGTCTCTGCTTGTTGGTAGATTTCTCTTCTGTCAAGATCTCCATGTATTCACCACAGACATTTAGAAAGTCAACACCATGAAGACAAGATCAAAGTTTCAAAAGCACATCAGTCAATGTGGGAAACAGCTGATATTTATCTGGCACACACACACACACACACACACACTCACACACACACACACACACACACACACACACACACACACACACCACTATTTTACAGAACAAGTAGAGAACGGGTACTTTACTGACTCATAGTGTATTTACTTTATTGCATCATAACCAATGTTCCCTCTAAGCTGCTTGCTTGCGCAATCGTGCACTACTTGCACATTCTCAGCACACAAGGAAATCTATGTAGCACATAAAATAAAATTCAACAGAAACGTATTAATTAATAATTTTAGAGCTTTTATTAGGCGGCGCACCGCTACGCCTTCAGAATGATGATTTTTTTTTCTTCTTCCAGCTGCACTGTATGAGTCCAAAAGGCAGAGAAAGTTTCCAGGCTTTAACAGCCAAGCGGTGAACGCACAACCATCACGCACACACAGCACCACCTGCCGATGAACGGGCACCCGCAACCAGGGTTCTTCCTCCGGCTGCGCTAATGTCCAAGCCCAGTGCACCCGCTTTAAACCCCACCACCACGCGCCAGAAGCTTTTTAAAACATTCAGCAATCAATCAATCAATCAATCAATCAAATTTTATTTATATAGCACCTTTCATACAAAGGCTTGCAACTCAAGGTGCTTAACAGAAATTAAAATCAAATATTAGTGAAGATAAAAGAAAAATAGAGCAAATACCATCCACCCATGTCCTCCCAAATCACATACAGGTTACCACCCCCCCCACACACACACACACGCGCACATACAAACACACACAAAACATCCCAGAGAACAGTTTAAAAATAAGTAAGTAAATACATAAAAAATGTCAGTCAATCAGCACAATAAAAATTGAAATGGCAAGGCACTGAGACCTGTAGTAGGAAACAGCCACCCACGGGGATCATCTATACCGAGAGGGTCACTAGAACGATGAGACCCCTCCCAGTGAGCAGGCCCCCTACAAGGAAACACTGGAGCTAAAAACAATACAGGAAAAGGAAGTTAAAAGAATAATAATAGTAACAATCATGAAAATAAATAAAAAATAAAATAAATAATATAAACTAAACTAAATTAAAAAACTATAAGATTGTAAAAAGTAAAAAGATATACAGGAAATAAGATAGTAAAGATAAAAATAAGATAAAATATTCAATAATCCTAAAAGCTTTAAAGCTAAAAAGCAAGACTAGTAAAATACAAATTAAATAAATCACTTAAAAGCCAAACTAAAAAGGTGAGTCTTAAGCCTCCCCTTAAAAACATCAACAGTCTCTGCAGTCCTGATTCCCTCTGGCAGGCTGTTCCAAAGTTTCGGACCGTAGTGGCTGAACGCAGCCTCTCCATGGGTTCTGGTCCGAACACTTGGAACAATTAATAGGCCGGTTCCAGAGGACCTCAAGATCCGCGAGGGCTGATAAGATAAAAGCATATCTGATAAATAAGATGGTCCAAGACCGTTAAGACACTTGAAAACTAATAAAAGCACTTTAAAGTCGATCCTGAATCGCACAGGGAGCCAATGCAGTGATTTTAAAACTGGAGTAATGTGATCCCGCCCCCTGGTCCTAGTAAGCACACGAGCGGCTGAGTTCTGAAGTACCTGTAAGTTACAGATAGTTTTTTTTCGGTAGACCAGAGAGCAGGGCATTGCAGTAGTCTATCCGACAAGAAATAAAAGCATGCATCAGCACCTCTGTGTCTGCCTGGGAGAGAAACGGGCGGACTCTAGCTATGTTCTTAAGATGATAAAAACCCGTCCTTGTGACGTTTTTAATATGCGCAATAAAACTAAGCTCAGAGTCAAAAATGACGCCCAGGTTCTTTACAGATTGTGTTGGTTTAAAATGATGAAGTTTTGGTAAAAGTTTCTCTCTCTTGCCTTCAGGACCAATAACTAAAACCTCTGTTTTGTCCTGGTTGAGCTGTAGGAAGTTCGCTGCCATCCATGACTTAATATCTAAAATACATTTTAAAAGGGTATCAATAGGCCCTGTGTCATCAGGAGACACAGCAATGTAAAGCTGTGTATCATCAGCATAAGAGTGGAAGGTGACGCTGTGTCTCCTGATGACATCCCCAAGGGGAAGCATGTAAAGATTAAAAAGTACTGGACCTAAAATTGACCCTTGGGGAACCCCACACTTAATTTTATGTTTTCCGGAGGAACACGCATCCAAACTTACGAAGAAATAGCGATCTGTGAGGTAAGAACAAAACCAGTTAAGAACAGCACCAGAGAGGCCCACCAGGTTTCTGAGTCTGTTTAATAAAATGTGGTGATCTACTGTATCGAAGGCAGCGCTTAGATCCAGTAGCACCAGGACTGTGAGTTTATTTGAGTCCGCATTACACCTCATATCATTTAAAATCTTTACAAGGGCTGTCTCGGTGCTGTGGTTCATCCTAAATCCAGACTGATATTTCTCTAAGATGTTGTTTGTACTTAAAAAATAATTTAATTGGTTAAAAGCAATTTTTTCTAAAATCTTACTTAAAAATGGCAAGTTGGATACAGGTCTGTAATTGTCAAGAATAGTTTGGTCTAAATTGCTCTTCTTCAGAAGGGGCCTCACCACTGCCGTTTTAAAGGCAGCAGGGAAGACACCCGTCTGAAGAGAGCAATTTGCGATGTATAAAATCTGTTCCTCAAAGAATCCATAAAATGTCTTTAAAAGTGATGTGGGAATTGGATCTAAAAGGCAGGTTGTTGGGTTTACCTGGGAGAAAACTCGACCAAGTGTCCTTGCATCAACCAGGACAAAACTCTCCAGTGTTTCCTTGGATAAAAATGACAGTCCAGATGTATTAAAAGATACATTTTGATGCGCTAAAAGACTGGACCTGATGCCATCGATTTTACCTCTGAAGTGGCCTGCAAAGTTCTCGCAGAGAGCGTCAGACGGCATCTCTGGGGATTTTTTAAAATTATTATTAGTTAAAAGGTTGAAGGTGGAGAAAAGATACTTTGAATTATTTTTGTTTTCTATGATAAGTTTTGAAAAATTGGAGATTCTTGCCTGTTTGATTGTATTATTGTGACATTTTAGTTGTTCACGAAGAACTTCATAGTGAACGGTGAGTTTGCTTTTTCTCCACCTTCTCTCTGCACTCCTGCATTGTCTTTTTGATTTTAAAATCTCTGGTTTATGTCTCCACGGGGATAAAAGCTGCTTTGGTTTAACAGTTTTTGTTAAAAGTGGAGCCACAGAGTCTAATGTGGATTTAAGTTTGCTATTAAAATTTTCAACAATAAAATCACAGGGTGCAGGTAAAATTTCAGCAGGAGTGCATTTTAAAACCTCAATAAAATTTGCAGCCACCTCAGAGGTAAGGCAGCATTTCCTCACTGTTCTCACCGGGGCTTCCTGTTGGTTAAAACTGGCAATGTTAAAATACACACAATAATGGTCGGACACAGCCAGATCAACAACAGAGGACACACCAGTGGACAAGCCATAGGTTATGACTAGGTCCAGGGTGTGTCCCCTGTTGTGAGTAGGCCGTGTGACGTGCTGGTTAAAATTCATGCAGTTTAAAAGGTGTAAAAACTCTCTTGACAGTGGGTCAGAGTTGTTGTCGATGTGCAAGTTAAAATCGCCAGTTATTAAAATTCTATCATAAGTTGTCAGTGTGATTGATAAAAGGTCGGAGAGCTCACTGATAAAAGCAGTTGAGTAATGCGGGGGTCTGTATACATTAATGCAAATAATTGGTGGACTGCTAAAAACAAAAGCATGGTACTCAAATGATGAGTAACTGTTAAAAGAAACTTCCTTTGACATTAAATTGTTTTTAAAAATTGATGCAGTTCCACCTCCTCTCTTACATCCCCTGATAGAAAATAAAAAGCTAAAATTTGGTGGGCAAGCCTCGGTGAGGACAGCTGGAGCCTCTGTGCCAAGCCATGTCTCTGTTAAGAGCATACCATCTAACTTATTATCTAAAATCAATTCATTTATGATAAAAGATTTGTTTAAAAGGGAGCGCACGTTCAGCACGGCCAGGTTAATGGTCGTGCCAGACGTGCGCGCGTGACCACGGGGAGATAAAATGCGTGGATATAAAAGATTGCTTCTGTTAAAACCAAATTGTCTGTATGTCTCGGGGGAAAGTCTGCCTGTAGCGTGGGTTGTGCGGTTGTGGGTTATGTGTTTGTTGCATTTATATGGTCGATGATTCATTATTACAGGTATGGGAGCAGGTGTTGGTGGAACAGCAGTAGCAAGCTCAGTCCTATCAGCACTAGGGAAGCGTGCCCTGTGGGAGGCGCTGCAGGAGGCAATGTCCACAGGGTGCTCCGTAGAGGAAGTGGTCGGCACTGAGCAGGGGGTGTGACGCGAAGACAGTCACGCAGGTGTGAGAGACGCTGATTGTATGGTGTAGTGGATGTTTGAGGTTAACGTGCGGCTACCTAATTTGTTTGGGTGAAGTCCATCATGACGGTAAAACGACGGGCGATTCCAGAATAAATTAAAATTGTGTATGAAGTTAAAACCAATGGTGGTGCAGGCGGCGCGGAGCCAGGAATGAAGTTGCAGGAGTCGACTGAACCGCTCTGCTCCGAGGCCAAGTGTCGGGAGAGGACCGCTGATGAAGATTGACATCCCGCAATTCTTCAGGGCCACAAACAGATCGTTAAAGTGACACTTTAGCAGCTCGGATTCCCGACGACGCACATCATTGGCTCCAACGTGCAGGACCAAACGTTTAATGGAGTGTGGGAACGACTGCAACAAGTCCGGGAGTTTGTTTTTAATGTCATTGATGGTGGCTCCTGGAAAACAATGAGTGGTGGCATTGAAGAAACGGACGTTTCTAATTATGGAGCTACCAATGATGGCGGTGGTTGGGGCAAACAGTGGCTGAGGACGAGGGGCCGAGCGCTGGTGCCACAGTGTCACATCATCGGCGGAGGCTGGGGTCCCGCACGACTCTACAAGACCCAGAGCGCCACCAGAACGTCGTCGCGCCCTGAGAGCAACCTCCTTCACCAACCTGCGCCGAGAGGTGGAGGTTGCGGACCTGACTGGAGGTTCCAGCGCAGACGACCCAACAGCCCGGGCCGCTGGCAGTGGACCAGTCAGAGAGGAGGCGAGATGGTCATTTTGGAGGGGAGGGAAGTCCTCAACACTCAAGATGTCATATTTGTTGTCCATCTGAAGCTCACAAGGCGGAGCAGGTAACGGACTGGGTCGCGTCCGCCGCCCTCCCAGCACTGTGGACCAGGGCTGTTGGTTGGGAGTGGAGCTGTTAGCTCGGAGCCTCGGATTGGGGCTAAAAGTGAAAGCTGCCCTCGCACTGCCGCTCAGCCATTTAGGCTTAGCCCCCTGCACCAGCCACGTATCCTCCCAGATGGAATTAAGTGGTGGAATTGAAGACGCTAGCCCAGGTGTCGTTGCGGCAGGCGGTTCGTCGGCGCGGAGCTGGGGAGCTAGGGCCGATCCCTCAGCCGGAGCTGAGCCAGTGAGCCCGGGATCTGTGTCCATGGAACCGGGACCGAGCATCGGGATGGTTGAATCCAGATCCGCGAGTCCGACTGAATCGGGACCAGTAGGACCCAGGCTAACAACAGAATCCAGCCTCATCTCTTCATCCCTGATCCAGTAGAGGTTGGAGATACGCTGCTCCAGCTCCGCGATCTTCTGCGATTTGTGGATACAGCTGTCACACTCGTGTGGGGAGGTAAGTGGAGCCATGCGGGGGGCAGGCGGGACAATCTGGAAACCAGAAAAGAAACTCCGGCAGCAACAGTGTAGTGCAAAACGGCGTAGCTCGTAGCTCTTTTACTGGTGTTTATGGCTGTGGGCCGCAGTGGAAAACTTACACGCGCCAAAGAGGAGTCCGCTGCGTTTTGTTGTCTTAGATCAGAGTGGGTTTAGGTCCGGCAAACAGCGAAACTTACCAGCGCGGGCCCATCTCTGGGCCCGTTGAGGTGAAAACGTATCCTGGATAAAACTTTGCCAGGTATCTGCAGATACTCCGGTGTCCAGGAGTGGAACAGAATGTGAGCAACTGTTGGTGCTCTGTTATATTAATCTCTGGTAAAAACTCTGGATGGTATTTGTGCTCAGTAATTGAGGACGAGCTAAAGCTAAGCATCTGGCAGTGTGAGCAAGAAAAGACGGGAGGAGAGAGAGGAGGGACAGAGGAGAGGTGAGAGGGAGAAGCCATGGCTTCGACTGTGCTTATGCAAACAGATAGAGATAGGTGTATTGAGAAGATACTAAATAATTTGGAGAACGATCACCTTTTAAGAGAAAACAGTCCAGTGGTTCGCTCAGTCAGAGCTCTAGCTCAGGAGCGGCGTGGCTGGCTGTCCGGCTGTGCTGTCGCCTCCTGTGTGACGCGCTGTCACACAGGAGGTTATATGTGTTATATGTGTTTTTTTCTGGTTTTCAGACATGTTGAGATTTTGCTTAGAGTAGCGCCATCTTGTGCTAAGGTACCACAGGACTTTTTAATAACTTTTATTAAAGTATTTAAAATTCTTTGTTCAATTGTGATGACAAATTGCTCCTCTTGAATTCAAAACACCAGTGTGCCTGTGCCGGGTCTTGAACCAGCAACCTTGACATTCAAAGCTCTTCCTATGATGCAGTGAGCTACCTGGCCGCTCTTCAAACCTTCTGATGGTTCACTGGTCCTTTGGAAGTCTTGGTTTGCATCCTTCAACTCTGTCTCAACCATGACAGGACACTCATTGACCTCAGTTTCAGCCTCATTCAAGGACTTTGAGGAAAAAAATGTCCCAGAAAAAAAAGACAAACTGCAAATTTCCCCAATGTGGGATTAATAAATGCTTCTTCTTTGGATTTTGCTTGGAAATCCCAGCAAATTCAAGTTTTGGGTTTTTTTGGACATTAGGGGGGAAAAAAAAATCAACATTCTATGTTGTGTATATTTTCTATGTGTGTATTGTATCAGTGAGTGGAAAGAGTCTCTGTGGTCTGGTGAAAGATGATAGGAAGTGACGGAGCAGGAAGTTGACATTGTCTGTTGAAATCCATTTATTTCCTCATCTATATTTTCAGATGCACTGTGTGTTAATGAACCTTCTTCACGTGACTGATCCAGTCTCACATGCCACTGGCCACAGAGACTGATTCTGTCCCAGCAAAAACACAACACACTGTGTTCAGAGTCTGTTGGGTTTTTTCCAGTTGTTTCAGACATGATGAGATTTCGCTTTCTACCACTCCGTCTCATGCTGAACTGTGATTGGACGGTCGACGTTTAGTGGATTTATTCGGTTCTTTTGACCGAGGAGGCCTGCTGGAGACTGAAGGGAGTAAAAACAACACAAGGAATACATTTGTCAAAAACTTTATTCAGAAAATTCTTCAACCAACCAGGAACAACCAATGAGCTCAGGAGCAACATTAAAAGTGGTGGCACACAACCAGAACCTTTGATCCAAAGTGAAAAGGAGGCTTCATGCTGAGAACCATCTGCTCCGGCCTCCATCTCCAAGTCCTGCTTCTTCCACTGAGGATTCAGCTCCACCAGTGGCTTCTGGGACGTCTCTCCCAGTAACCACAGCAGCTTGTAGGGAGAAGCAGTCCGTCAGCCACCAGGCTCCACTGGGGTCAAAGATCGTGACACGCCCACACACTGTGTGTGCAGCTTGCTGTTTAGCTCCACTGGTTGTAGTTCTGTCAGCCACCACTAGATGGAGCGCTCCTCTTCACTCTCCTCCTCATCCTCCCTCACCTCCAGCTGTCGAGAGAAGAAGAGACAGCAGGAGTCAGGACTCACCGTCCTTGAACGCATCATCACAGAGATGTTGACTATTGATGGAGATGATGGAGTGACTGGTGAGAAGAAGCAGACTCTCAGTCACATGTCAAGTGTGGAACATCAGAAGGTCATGTGACCATGGAGTGTTGGACTGATACTGAGGCCTGATGAAGATGAACTGATCAATAATTGGGTGGTGAACTGAGAGAAGAAGCAGTTTGGCAGCAGATGTTGGATGAATGAGGAGCAGCTGGACGTCACCATCCTCCTCTCACACTGTGACTGGGAACACTGGACCTCTGCTGTGGGATCAACTGGCTTTGGTGCTGGAACCATCATCCACTGGTTCCAAACCAGTACTGACCTCACACTCTCCAGTTGATAGTCTCTGCTGTGGACAAGATCCATCAGTGGCTTCACTGATGATTCCTTCAGCTGATTCCAACCCAGGTCCAGCTCTCTGAGGTGGGAGGGGTTGGACTTCAGAGCTGAGAGCAGCCATTCACAGCTGAGCTCTGGCAAACTGCAGCTCCTCAACCTGAATAGAGAATAAATGATGGAGAGTTTATAATGATGGAGAGTTTTTCCTGGGTGTCATCACTCTGAAAATCAAAGTGAAATGTCGACTTCAGAATCTGACACTACAGAAAATGTCATCTTGAAATGAAATCCTCGGTCCAAAACTAATGTGTGTTGAAATGATGTTTGGTCACATGACCACTGATGACCTTTTCTTTTCTTTTTAATTTAGACACTGAATGAAGTTTTCATATTTCTGGATGTTATTTTGATATGAATCAACCTTCAGTTCAATGTTTATTCAACATGTGTGATGAACTGTGTTTGGTGCTGAAACCATCATGCACTGGTTCCAAACCAGTACTGACCTCAGAGTCTCCAGTTTCCAGTCTGGACTCTGCAGAAAACCACTCAGCACCTTCACTGATGAATCCTGCAGCTGGTTCCCACCCAGGTCCAGGAGTCTGAGGTGGGAGGGGTTGGACTTCAGAGCTGAGAGCAGCCAATCACAGCTGAGCTCTGACAAACTGCAGCAACTCAACCTGAATAGAGAATAAATGATGGAGAGTTTTTCCAGGGTGTCATCACTCTGAAAATCAAAGTGAAATGTCGACTTCAGAATCTGACACTACAGAAACAGAGAGGGAGGGAGAGAGGGTGAGTGAATGAGCGCTGCAATCTGAAATCTGACCACTGGATGGCAGGATTTTACACACTGTGCCTTTAGACCAGTGGTTCTCAAACTTTTCTCTGTCACCCCCCACCTTGGAGGAAGGAAAGTTTTCATGCCCCCCCAGACAAAATCGTGGCAAAATATTATATATTATATATTTTTTTTCAAATTGACTGAAACAACATAAAAGATGAACATTCCTCTCACCAGCTTTACGCATTTCTGCTGTGCAAATAATGTTTGACCTTTGACACTTTTTGTGACATCAAAACCAACATTCTTTTTTTATCATTAACATTCATTTCACATTCAGTTCACTTTTCTCTTCATTTATGAAATCATTTATGTTGTTCAAATAAACAACTTTAGCAAATCACTCTTTGTGGCATCAAATCCTGAACATTACTTTTTAAACAAGAATACTTTCACTGTTCTGCTGTGCAAAGATCTTTTCTGGCAAAGCACTTTTGTAACTTCCAACACGCAATGAAAAGCCTTCCTGGTTTCGCAGCCGGTGGCCGTCGCTGTACAGCAAAACAGCGTCCGGAGAAACAAAAAAATAAAAATGCCGAGCGACTACCGACGCACCAAGGACTACAACAGTCGGAGTGGAACGAACAGAGAAAATGTTGGAGGTTTGTTCAGCCTAATTCGGATGCGATGGAACACCGCCGCGGTGTCCAACGGGAGTGAGACGGGCTCGACTCGGCCCCCTGGTGGACGACGAGAGAATAGTCGGCCACAACGCTATTTGAAAACATGCTTGAAGACTGTAAATGTGTTTTGTAACATCAAGCAACTTTAGTTTGAAGGCTATTTGCAAAGTAGAGCCGTTGAATCGTGTCGATAAACCGCTAGCCACCACCGCTAACTCCGTGCTCTGCTTGTGTTGTGTTTGCTGGCAGCGAAAGTGGCGATTCTGGCTCGCAAGTTTCCTAAGTTTCACTCCCTATAGCGATTTTTAAACGCTGCTCGCTTGTTAACGCCGGTCGAATAGAGTTGTTGCTGTTTTGTGCTTTGTGTGGACTTAAGTTGTGCGGATATTCTTGTCTAATTATAAACGACTGTGAGACTCAGGTGATCGTTTCAGCGTCTACGTTTTCTCTTCTAGGAAAGTGTTTTGATACAAGTCAACAGTATGAAACAAAATCATTCTAAGACCTACGAAAATGTCTCGCACAAAACAAAACAAAACCACGGTTAATACAAAAAGTGAACCCTATGGTTTCCGGGACACGGGAGGAACAAAAAAACCTTTGGTTCGCCTTGCAACCGTGACTCCGCCCACGCTCAGGTACTAGTCAGGCTTATGGAAATACATTTCAACCGAGCTGTCCCGTACCGTGAAAGGCTGGCACTAGCCGCACAGGGCTAGTGGGTAAACGACCTTAGCTGTGAAAGTGGGACACCTTGTGATGCCATGAGTTTAATTTTTACAGACAAAGCAAGGCCATTTTGGTTTACTGCTGAATGCTTCTTGTCTTTCTTGGGGGAAACTCTTTGTTTGTGTGTTTGTGTTGAAGGCCTTAGCTCTCTTTGGGATTCTATCATCTTTAGTTTTAAAATTTATCATCAGTGGAGAAGCGACAGGGTTACAGGCTTTCCTTGCTTCTCTACTCAAGAACTCTGTGAAACGTGCAAAATCTGGATAGCTGCCTGATGTGTCGAGTTCATCTACGACAACTCTACTCCACTTTCTCATAATCCATTCTGGCAGTTTTTTGAGCAATTTGTGGTCTTCCTCACAATCATTAAGGATAGCCAGTCCTTGAACGTGTGGAATTGCTTCAGTGCAGCTTCGGAGGAAATCAGAAAACTCTTGTAGTGCTAGTGGGTCATTTGTGCTGATCTTTGGCCATTTCATGAGCTTATAACGGAAAGCCTTTTATATGATGAACGGATTTCCATACCTGTCCTGTAGAACTTTCCACGCTCCGTTGTATGCGTTCTCTGAATCTCGATAAAAGACAGCTTTGCGCGCCTCTCCGGCAAGATAATTTTTGAGATAAAACATCTTCTCACTCACTGGTAGGGGCTTTTTGTCAATAAGAGTAATGAATGACATCTTCCAATCTGTGAATCTTACAGGATCGCCACTGAATGTGGTGGGTTCAGGGACTGGCAAGCGATTCATACTCAATGAACTAGCAATTGCTTGTGCTAGATTGGCAGACTCTTGGTTCAGTGTTCTTGCAGGAGCTGCTTGGCTAGGTTGGAATGATGCGATATCTGGATTTAAAGGAGCTTCTTTTTTCTGTCTTCTGTAGCAAGCAGAACCAATTTGAGTGTCAATTCCTTCATTATGGTCCTCAAAACTTTCATAGGCTCTGACAGGGGCTGCTGCTATAGCAACCTCCTTTTCTGCTTGTAACTGCTGCAGCTTTGCTCTCTCTTGTTCCAACTGTTGTTGCATTTCCACCTCTCTTTGTTTCATTTCTGACAACAGTTTTGCTTCTTTAAGTTTCCATTCACTTTCTAAATTGTGGACATGTGCTTGCTCTGCTTGAATTTCTTCGATGGCCTTGGATTGCTCCATTTTAACAGCGAGCTCTGCCTTTGCATTAACTATGCTGCTGTGAGTACTGCTTGAGCCAGAGGGATTGCTTAATTGCTCTGATGGGCTTGTGGTTTCAGTTTCGGTGTGACCAAAGACAGACCCATATTCCCTTTTGTTTAAAATTTCTCTAACTCTTTCCTTTTCAAGTTGATTATTATATTCTTTATCAATGGTTTCTATGCGGTTGCTTACAAGTTCACAGATTTCCTTTGTTAGTGTACCACAGGCGTCCATTTTGTTCACAATCTCAGGTGTAGTGTCGCTGTTACGTAGAATTGGTTCATATTGCTGTTTTACGGTTTCATGCCTTAATTCAATATCTTTCTGTAAGTCATTTAGGTCTTCTAAGAAGCACAGGGTTTTTAGTTTTGTCCTTGCCTCCCTTGCTGTAACTTTCCAAGAGTTATAAGCCTTGTGAAATGTTTTTTCACGTTTTTTGGCATTTTCATGATGCATTTCTTGACCTTTCTCTGTTTGTTTTCTCTGACGTGAGCTAGACTCGAGTGGGGTGTCCACAGGATTGTCTATTTTTTCCGTTGGGAGTGACATTTTTCTTGCCTTGCAACTGTTTTAGTTCAACTGTCTACTATGCCTAAATCTTTACTTATAAGGTGTAGCTATCTTCACCACAGAGTAACAATATGTCATGCATTCACAGACCATGAAGATATATAGACCCTTTCATAAACATGAATTATTATTCCATTGACACGTTTGACAAACACCATGAAATATCGTCAATATCAGTTCACTTTTTCAATTTATTTGACCTCAGAATATGTTCAAGACACTTTAGTTGCATTGTGAACTTATGTGGATAAAGTCTCTTTGGCTCCTTCACACTCAATGTCTCTTTCTTTACCTTCTGTAGTTGTACCATTAGTATATTGTCGTTTTAATCTTGCCTGAGCATCATGAGAAGAGCAAAGTCGTCTGGCTTGTAGCAGGTCGGCAGATGAATCTAGAACCGGATGGCGTCAACTTCTCTGCAGGGATCCGTTGCAGCTGGGGCTTTCGCTGATCGTCGTCGGGGGAGTTTTCACTGTAGCAGCCCACTTGGAATTACTCGCAAACGCAGAGGGTTTTTACGGGTGTTGTTTTATTCTTCTCCTCCTCCTAATCCTTCACGTTGGACACAGTGAAAACGAATAAATAAACAAAACAACAAAACAAAATACAATGACGTGGTGTCATGCTTCAGCAAACAATACAAATCATATTTACATCTTTTGAATCAATAAACAATTATCCACCATAAACTCAATATTTCACATTAAATACATCAATAAACTTTGCCTACCTCCTTCCACTTTCCAAGGGTGATAAACTTGAACTCAGTCTGCTAAACCTTTAGCTTCGACACTTCGTGATGATGCTCCTTACATAAGATAACCAACAAAGAAAAACGTAAGGCAAGCCACAGTGACACAAACTTTCACAAGATTAACACATTACATTAGAAGTAGATTTTACATGTTTTACCGACTCTGAAGTGAGATGGAGCATGTTGCTTTCCGAGGCAGGAGCAAACTTTCTTTGGCAAAAAGGAAATAGGCGGTTTTCAAAATAAAGGCACAAACGAAAAACGGTAACACAACAACACTTTAAAATAAAATCACTGCCATTTACAGTTTTTCCTTATGATGTTGAAAAAGAATAAAACTTTTTATTATTATTTCAATTATGGAATCCAGCGACAGTTCAAGAGGAGAGACCCCACCCCCACCCCCACAAGTTCAGTTAAGCCATTGCACACAAATGGAAGCATGTACAAAAACAAAATATTCTATTCAATATCTTTATCGTACATTTTTGCATTAAAACAAGCTTCATTTTGGTGTGAGAAGTTGTGTGTTTTATCCATTCCGACAAAGGTCTCAGCTTGAATACGTCGAATGCTTCCGTATTGAAAAAAAGACACTTGGAAGATGTTTTTTTTAAGAAATGTCCACTGGCCTTTGAGTAGTAGTGGGATGAGTTCGCAGCAAAGATTTCATCATTTTTTTGTACTCAGAAGGAGAAGTACTTGGTAAACCACTCCTGTTTCAGCTCCTCTCGCCCCCTCTGCTCCAGATATGGGCCCCTACAAAAACAAATAAACATTTATTTAGTGTCTTAATTTGAAATGGTTGCAAACCAAAATGTGAGCCATTGGCCGTTAAATAAAATGTTTTTTTTATAGTGTTTTCTTTGATTCTTTCTAATTCAAAAAAGAACTGCATGTTCTCCGAAAATGTAAACCTTGCAGAAGGGGTGGACCACCTTGCCAACTTGCAATAAAAAAGCATTTTCAGTCAGTCTCAGCATACCCTGACCAATCAGCCTCTTTAACATTTTGCTATAATCAGGTAGCAGCTGCCGCAAGCTGGCCCAGTCCCAGTAGAAGATGGAGGAAAACAGGAATTGACTGTGAGCTGAGCTGCTGCTGAAGAAACTTGGAGAAACTTTTGTGTATACGCGGTGGTTTTTATCATATTAAAAGAAGTCTTGGGATTCACTTTACATTGAGTTATAAAGAAACTGGGAACAAAGATGGGAAATAACAAAAAAACATGCTTGTTGCTTTTGTATTTAAAAGATACAAATTCTCTGCAAAGTCATTACCCTATCGTTATTTCAGTTCTATTTCTTGAAGTGGAGCTATTTGAACTATGCTGTTGTGTAGTTAAATATAAAGATAGATGATATTTCAGAGGGGGATTATTTAGAGTTCCTTCATCTTTTGGGGTAAAAGTTCAGTTTTCAGTACAGACAAAAATAAGCATGGAGAAAATGACATTGGTTATTGTTATTAAAAGTGTAAGCATTCAATAATGACTCCTTGGTTGTAAGCATTAGTGATTACAGTTTGGTTGTGCTGCCGTTGAAAAACAAAAAGAAACTATAGTATCAAGAGAACCAAAAAATGATCCAGGTGCTAATGCAACACCTCTGGTCAGTTCAGTCCAGATGATTCTGCTACAACTTTGTCCTTTTTGCAAAAACTAATTGCAAATGTATTTTTTCATTAAAGGCAATGAAAAAAAAAAAAAAAAAAAAAAAGAACTTTTTAATTTAAGTACATTTCAGAGCTTTTACTTTTGTTTCTTTACTTAAGTAAAGGAGTTGAATCAGTACTTTTACGTTTACCAGACTATTTTTCTACATACGAATCCATACTTTTGCCATCTATAACTAGGAAGCAGTTGCTTTCAGCTGCTTTTAAAAAACAAACAACGCTCAGAAACACTAGAAACATCCTGTATCAGTACCAGTAGATTAGGCTCTTTTGATCTGTGTTGATGCAACGAGGCTCCTCCTACCTGTTTGAGTGGCTCTGCAGGTACGTGTGTGGATCCTAGCAGGAAGGCGACACGTAGCGGATGCCCGTCTGTGGCGAGGGGCAGACGGGCAGCGGGGCGGTGGGCGCCGGGGTCGGGGGGATGCAGGAGGTGCGGGACCTGGACGAGCGGAAGATGGAGGGGGAGGAGGGCTGGCCCAGCGATAGGGAGGTGTGCATGTGCGGCAGGGAGGAGGTGGAGTAGTGCGGGGAGGGGTGAACGTGGGAGCTGGACTGGTGGGGGAGGGTCGAGGAGGAGTGCTGATGGAGGGGGAGGAGGAAGAGGTGGAGGAGGTGTAGGAGCGGAAGGTGCTCCTGTCGAAGGTGGTGGCGGTGGCGCTCGGGACGCTGGTGGGACACGCGGGAGACTCCGTCTGCTTCCGCTGTCGATGACAAACAGCAGAGTCCAGGGCGACTTGTAGGACTTTGCATTTCATGAACATGGCAATGATCCTCAACCAGCGAGTCAAAGGTGTGCAATAAATGTTATGTGAGTAATATTTGGAGATTCTGAAGAAGAAAGCGACATCAATGCAGCACCCAAACCTGGATACCGCAGCCCCGTTCTAAACTAGCATGAGGCTACCTGGCTAAACTAGTGAGAGATGGGATCAGGCAGCTTCAAAGCAACCTGGACTGACTGGACACGAGAAATAAATCAAAAGGATTCAGACAGTGTGAGGTTACCGGTACACAGAACTCAGGAGATTATTTACACTGTACTGTAGTAGGTGATTCACTTCTGCCATTCATCTTTTAATCAGGTCCATTTGTTTTGAGATAGTAGCGGTGGTTTTGTATTTTTTATCTAATTTTATTACAATCATTATTCAGAAGGACAAATGATTTTCAGTGTTGCATGCAGCCGTCAGATTGTCACGTCTTCTGACCCAGGAGTGTGTTTGATATTTGGAAGAAGAAGAAGAAGAAGAAGAAGAAGAAGAAGAAGAAGAAGAAGAAGAAGATTTTTTGATTTTTACAATCACATTTATTTACAAAGTACAGGCTAAAAACTTATGCACCTTTTCCTAACATAAATAACTGATTAAACAAAGAATTAAATATAATAATAATAAAAAAATATAATAATGAACAACAACACAAAATCAAAACCAAGCCAAAAGAGACAACCCATTCAAAACAAAACGAAAATAAAAATAAAATATTAAATAAATAAATACATAAATAGACAAATAAAAATAAAAACACAAAAAAAAACACAAACACAAATCAAAAGCCAAAAAAAGAAAACATTCAACCTTTTAGTGCATCCGAAAAAAATAACTTATTGTTTAAAATAGCACACAAAGTATTCTTGTGGCACCAGATTTTTTGGAAAGCGTCAAGGTCTTTCACCATTTTAAAAAAAGAAAACTCTAGGTGGATTCGGGAACGCAGGTTGCGGCGCCACACCATTGTTGCATCATCGCTACCGAGACTTCTATTTTGGAGTCGCAGAAGGGGCACTGGTTGGACACAGCAGGGTTAATGATGGAGATAAAAGCATTGGAGGCAATGGCCCCATGCAGGATCCGCCACTGAAGATCTCCTGTTCTTTTCTTCAGTGGCAGCTTGTACAGGACCCTCCAGTGAGGTGTACCGTCCAGTCTTTTACTCCACGCACACGTTGTTCTTTTCCCCAGAATCTTTTGGTTATAAACTTGGACGCACACTTTATAGAGGTCCTTCTTCTTAGTGTGACCAAGGTGAAGGGATGTGGTCTTCAGTAGAGGGCCTTCGGTCTCAAGGCGAGGGGTGATTCTTAAAGCCGGGAAGGGTTCTGTGGTGTCTGGCTCTGTGCCTGACTCCAGCTGCACGAGGAGACTTTGTTCTCCAGGGGATAGTCTCTCCCTCCACAGCTGGAGCAGTCTCTCCGTCATCCTGGTGGACTGCAGGCCCAGCACACTTCCCACAGTCTGGTGGTCACCAAGGGTCGGTCCTGCCGCTTGAACCAGGCGCTGCAAGTCCACGGTGTTTGTCCTGAGCAGAGCAGCCGTCAACCCGGGCATCGCACCACTGGAAATGTCCAATCTGGCACCATGAATGAGTGGTTCTTTTAAAAGCCAGAACAGAGAATCGGAGGTAGTTTTTTCTTTGCTGCTTTTAAAAAAAGCCCATACTTTAAAAACACTTTGATAAAAAGGAGGAATCTATTAAAAACAGAGCAGTATCCAGTCCCAGTTGACTCACCTCTCTGAAGATGCAGCTGGCCACACCCCTCCACACCAGGTCTGTTGGACCAGTCAGGAAGCGCTGGAGAAACTGCAGCCTGAAAGCTGCAGTCCTGCTGGCTAGGTGGATGAGGCCCTGTCCCCCCTCCTCTCTCGGTAAAAACAGCACCCCCTGTGGCACCCAATGTTTTTCATCCCAAAAAAAATCTATGACTTTTTCTTGGATTCTGACCATAAGTCCAGCTGGAGGATCCAGACAGGACAGTCGGTGCCACAGGAGGGACGCGACTAGGTTGTTTAAAACCAAAACTCTGCCTCTATAGGACTCTCAATGTCACTGTACAACACACGGATCATGGCAATGAAGCCAGGGCTGAACCCAAACCTCCCCATGACTTTCCAGAGGAAGCTGTGTTCAACCCGGTCAAAAGCCTTTTCCTGGTCTAGCGAAATTAGACCAGTGTCAATACCTAATGAGCTGGAGACCTCCAAAACATCCCGAATTAGGTAGACGTTGTCTACCATGGACCTGCCGGGTATTTTATAATCCACGCAGAGAAGGGACACTGGGCGCCAGTTCTTAATCTCCTGCAGTTGTCCTTTTTTAGGAAGGAGAGTCACCACTGCTCTTCGACAGGAGAGAGGGAGGGAACCGCTGTCCAAGCTTTGGTTCAGAACCTGGAGCAGGTCAGCTCCTAGAATGTCCCAGTACTCTTTGTAAAACTCAACGGTGAGTGTATCGATCCCCGGGGATCTCCGTCCCTGCATGCCCTTCAGGGCAGCCGTTAATTCCTCCAGCTGTAGAGGGAGGTCCAGCTGTGCATTTGTGTCAGCTGACACCTGCGGGAGAGTTCTGAGTAGGGTCTTCCTCCAGTTCAACGTCTTCCTCATACTCCGACGAGTAAAGCTGGGAGAAGAACTGCGTGGCTCTGCTCCTGATCTCCTGGGGCTCGGTCAGCTCCTGCCCGGTGTTCGTCAGCAGGCAGTGGATGGCCTTGTGCTGTCCATTCTTCTTCTCCAGGCCGAAGAAGTAGCCAGAGGGAGCATCCATCTCTGAGATGTTCTGGATCCGGGACCGGACCAGCGCCCCCTGTACCCTTGAGTCCAGCAGGCTGGCTAAGGCCATCTTTTTGGAGTTGAGGACTTCAATGCGCCCTCGATTTCCTGTGGAATAGCCAAGCGCTTCTAATTCCACTATTTCACTCTCCAGGTCTTTGATTGATCTACATGTATACTGTGTGACATTGAGAGTGTACTGCTGACAGAGTAGTTTAATTTGTACTTTTCCATGGTCCCACCACTGGCTAAGACTACTAAAATCAGATATTTGATTTTTAAAACCACACCAGAAAATGTTTAAAACTTCTTTAAAACCTTTATCTAAAATCAAAGCAGAATTAAAATGCCAGTAGGCGCTCTTTGGTAAAATATTTTTTAGTATGACGTCACATAAAACCAGAGAGTGATCAGAAAAAACAGATGGCACAATCCTACAATCTTTAAAAACATTAAAATGATGCTTAAAACAATAAAACCTGTCTAACCTCGCTAGAGAGACTCCGTTCTCTCTCAGGTGGGACCAGGTGTACTGATGACAGTCTGCATGCATCCTCCTCCACACATCCACCAGGTCATGGGAGTAGACCAGCTGCTTCAGAATGTGCTGGGAAGCTGGATGTGGCTCTGTGGTTGCGGTCTAAAAACTCATCTTCAGTACAATTAAAATCCCCGCCCAAAATTAAATAATCCTCTGAGCCGCAGCTGTTTAACTTATTATTAACAATTTCTAAAAACCTCTTCCTCTCTGCTCCATGGTTTGGTGCATAAATGTTCATAAAAAACAGATTAAAACTGTGGACCTTGGCTTTGACCAGCAGGCATCTCCTCTTCACCACCTGCTCCACCTCCACAGAGGATGGAGAGAAATAAAGTGTCCAAGTGCTTTCTTCTTGCTGTGTCCAACACAAGTGCCCTCTTTTTTGGTTCTCTGGCTCCATTCACATTGAGCGTTCCAATTTTTAAAACATCCATGTTTGGGATTAAAAAGCACAAAAATAAGAAAATAAAAACACAGATAAAAATAAAATCCCTGTCATCATTTTAAAAATGTATTTCTTTTCGGACTCGTATAAAGTGCTTTTTTAACCTGAAGATTTCTTGCTCAGTTAAATCTGATGAAGATTTGTTTTTATAACAGACAGAAAAAAGGTGACTTTGTCAGGAAAGTGCATGTCAATGTTCAGGTTTTTAACTCCTTTTGTTTTTTGCAAAAAACTTTTTATCATCTTTGCTGAATAAAAATGTTTCTCTCTATTAGCTAGAGGTGTTGTTAAAACTATTTGTGAGAGTGACAATTCGCTGCAGTCAGATATGGCGCCCTCACTGTCACTGCTGTCTTCTGCAGCAGCTCCAGCCCCCAGTCTACCAGTTTTCCCTCCCCCCTCATTTGACACTGTCTGTTTCCTTTTGCTGCGTCTCTGAGACACAGCAGTTTTCCATTCCGGTGTTTCACCCAGACCATCAGTTTGTTCAGTCACACAAGAAGACCCACCACCAGTTTTCTCATCCACACCACCCAGTGCTTCAAACACACCTCCACCCACTATCGTGTCCTCTGAAGGATCTTTTTCTTTTCTTTTTCCTTCACCTGATTCCTCCACCTCACCCGTTTCCTTCACCTCACCTGTCTCCCTCACCTCATCTGCTTCCAACACCCCACCATTTTCCCTCACCTCACCCGTCTCCCTCACCACACCCGCACCCAGCCCCGCTAACTTCCCTAATTCCTCCACCTCACCTACTTCTAACCCCCCACCTCACCCGTCTCCCCTCCCTGACTCCCTGACTCACCTGTCTCTCCCAACTCACCCTCTTCCATCTCCTTGACCTCTCCACCTTTGTTCACTCTCACCTCCTGCTCCTTCGCTCCCTCTTCCCTGCTCGGGCCAGCGGTGCCCCCCGCATCTCTGGAGTTTCTCCGTCGTGGAGCGGGGACGGGCTTTCCGCTCGGAGCTGCCGCAGCCGCGACTGCCACACCGCCGACCGGACCCGTCGCGTCAGCACCCGCCCGGTTTCGGACAGGCTCTGACGAGGTGTCCCTCCGCCCCACAGCCGAAGCATTTTACCTCCGATGATGTGGCAAACAGAGTATAATCGAAGTCATCCACTCGTACGATGAATCGATAGTTGAACTCTTGTGCCCTGTTATTTAATATCATGTAAACCTGCCGCCTGTGCGACACCACATGGCGAAGCAGCGGAGATTTACACCCAGAAAGCAACTTTCTGATCGGGGAGACCACCTTACCCTGCCGGGACAGTTTTTGGAGCAGGAACTTGTCGCTGATGAAGCGGGGGACGTTGGACAGGGTGATCCGGGCTGCCGGCTGTGTGAGCGGCTGCACCGCCTCGAACAGCCCGATCACCGTCACCCCGGTCTCTACCAGCAACTTTACCTGCTTCACCTTCTCTAAAAACAGGACCACAGCTCAGTTCATTCGGGCTGCCGACTTCACCGAGCTGTGTCCGATCCGCTCCCCGACGGGGACGCTACATCTTCTACGTTGCACGAGGAGCCGGCACCTAGTTTAATGCCGTGCTTCCTTGACAGGGCGTCTGGCCGCAAAACACAACAAAACAAACACTAAAAACTAAACTAACTCACACTAAAATAAACTACACAAATACACAAAAACAACCACCAAAGTGTAAAGAATAGAATAAAGTTATAGGTAGCGCAATCGCTTTCAATTTTCTCTCTCCCTCTCACGCTCCTTCCGCTCAGAAGAAGAAGAAGAAGAAGAAGAAGAAGAAGAAGAAGACGACGAAAAAAAAAGTCCTCTGTCACTACACAACGATGTACACAAGTAACGTGAAGCCGGGACCGCCAGTCCGGTTGACAAACATCGTAAAGTAAAAAAAAAAATGTTACGCAACAACGATGTCAATAATCCATAAAAAAGTCTTAAACTAAGACAATAAAATGGTTTCGTAATATTTATATCTTTATTAACTAAGTGTAGCAGTATGAACCCAAATAGTGCGTTGATTACCCGTAATGCCATTGGTGGCAGTGACGGGCCAAGCCGTATAAAAACGCCCATCTTCGCCAGCTCTTGGTTCTGCGCCTTCCGTCATTTGGACGTCATTTCCGGTCGGGGTTTTAGTTTGGATGCTGCAATTGTGCCCTGTGCATGCTGCCCGGGCTTTGTGAATTTCTGGAGCTCCCGGCGGTAAACGCCAGTGTTGGAGATTGTCCCCTTAGATTGTCCCCTTCCTGCCTCCTCCTGCATGTGCAATAGAACCTTACTGAGAGGACTGGCTGCAATCACCCCAGTTTCTGCTGCTCTGTCTACCGTCCTGTCAACTGTTTTGTCGACTGCTCCGTCGAGCCCTGTGTCCCGACTCTGTTGCTTCGCCGCTGCTGCCTCGCCGCTGTGCCTCACCGCTGCTGCTGCTGCTTCACCGCCGCCGCCTCGCCGCTGCTGCTGCTGCTGAGCCGCCGCCGCTTCGCCGCTGCTGCTGAGCCGCCACCGCCTCCCCGTCGCTTCGCCCAGTGTATTGTGTGTGGGTAAAAGAGAGAGCGTGTGTTCGTGTGAGAGAAGGTGAGCGATTGTTAAAATAAGTTGCCATTGTTGTTCGTTTTTATTGTATTAATTGTTGTTTTTCCTTCTTTTAGTTGTTGGAGACTGGTGGTGGCAGTACCAGTGTGGTGGTGGTGGTGGAGACCCTCCACGTTTGGTTTCCTTTTGTTTTGTGCACAAGTATAACTTTAGACTTTGTTTTTTTGGGATTTGTTAATATTTGTTATTTTCAGCTTCACCACTCACACTGGTCCATGACCATTCAACCAGCTCCAGCTTTTGTTTGTTTTTACTCAAAAAGAAAAGATTTTATTCACTGTCTCTTGTATTCAATAAAAGTTGTATTTTTCATTATCTGAGAACCACATCCTGCATCCGTTACCGGGTAGCAAACCTGTGTGTCTTTTTTAGTTTAGTTAATGCCTGGGTGAAATTCCCAGGGTGGTGTTGTCGGTCCCCATTTCTCTTGTTTTGCTAATCCATTTTATCATTAGTTCTATTCTGTTCAGTTCACCCCTACCCTCGCCACAACTTGGCGTTGTCGGCAGGATTCTCGGTTTAAACGGTCAAGACGTGTGTTCTCTGTTTGTTTTTTTTTGTTTGTTTTGTCTTTCTATTTTTGGGGGGATTTTCTTTTGAATGTGTTTTTTACTTGTATTAATCCTGTTTCTTATTGTGTGTAGATTGGAGCATATTGGTGACAGAGCAGCAGTGACTTCTTGAGGACCCTCGTGAATGGTGGTGAGGTTTTATTCTAGGTGTAACTTTCCCCCTTTTATCTTTTGAGTGCTATTGCATCATAGCAATTGTTTTTGTTTTAGGGAATTCTTTTTTTTAGTCATGGAGGAGGGAATACAAGAGCTTAGGGACTTGATCGCACATTTAAAAGCCGATAACGAGAGGTTGTGAGGGGAACAGGCTGGCCCTAGTGGTTTACCGTCCACCTTGTCTGCCCAACCAGGACTAATTTTTGTATCTAGGGATAGGAAGTGTCCCATTTTTAGGGGATGGTCAGGTATAGGTTTGAGTGAGTGGGTGGAGGAGGTACAGGCGAGCATGAGGGCTCTGCGCTTATCCCGATCCTTCCAGGCGTTCTTCCTGTTTGACCATCTGGAAGGGGAGGCTAAGGAGGAGATACGGTACCGCTCTGCCGCTGAGAGGGAGGATCCTGCAAGAATACTTGCCATTTTAGAGGAGCTCTATGGGTGCACAGAGTCTTATGTGGCACTGCAGCAGGCCTTTTTCTCCAGAAGACAGCAAGAGGGAGAAACTCTTCAGGAGTTCTCTCTTGCCTTGATGGGTCTCATGGGGAAGGTAAAGCAGTGTGCCCCTACTGCCATGCCCAATGCTGAGACGCTTTTGAGAGACCAGTTCGTTGAGCATGTCCTGAACTGTTCCTTGCGGCGTGAGCTGAAGCAGTTGGTGCATCGGCAACCCGATTCCACTTTGTTGGATGTAAGAGCTGAGGCCATCCACTGGGAACGTGAAGGTTCGCTTGGTGGTGCGAGGGGCCGCAGTCAATCAGTTTCCACTGTGTATGGTGTTCAGTATGGCGTTTCTGGCAGCCCCCAAGCTGCTGCGCAGTCAGAGATGAGTGAAATGAGTGATATGCTACGGCGTCAGCAGGAGCAGCTTAATCAGCTGATGGCCAGTATCGCTCAACTGCAGAACTCCAGTCAGCACCGCCGTCCACCCCGATCCGGACCTTTAGTATGTAGGCGTTGTAACCAGCCTGGGCACTTTTCGCACGAGTGTGATGGGGTGCGTGTTCCGCCTCGTTCACAGTTCTCTCTTCGACCTCAGTCAAATTCTGGTCAGCAGTCTCAATCCCCTTCTGTGGCGGAAAACTAGTGCCCGTCAAACTGCAGAGCCACAGTTTGGACAGGGCCGTTACTGGCTCACAGGCTGTTTTATCTGACGTGGATGCTTCCGGATTAATTTCATCTTGCTCTCATTTAGATGTGAACATGAGTGGCGTTAGGGTCCCTTGTGTTGAGTGTTTCTTTCCGCCAGCATCTTGAGCCTTTGGGCCAGGAATGCCTCCGTGCCTGCCATTGGTTAGAGGTCAGGGCTGCCAATGGCCTGACTATCCCTTACCTCGGGTACTTGGAACTTGATGTGCAACTGTGTGGTAAAACCATGCCCCGTTGTGGTGTCCTGGTCGTGAGGGACCCACCTGTAGTGATGGTCCGCTGACACCCGAGGCTCCGACACATGCGCTGTTGCTCATGAAGCAAACGTATCGAAACACTGTGCCGAGGCGCGGTTTGGTCACGTGACTAGTGACGTCCGAAGCAGTTGAGCGCTTCGGACGTCAAATGAATCACCTGATTGGTTCGGTTTGTCATGTGAATCGATTGTGTTTAGGGATAGGGCATCCCTATTTAATGGCGCTAATTTCAAAAAAAAATTGCAGAGTAGGTTGGTTTTGTTACTGTTGGTTGTCAGTTTTTTGAGAGTTAGTAGTAGATAGATCCATATATACACCGTGTGCACAATTATTAGGCAAGTGACTATTTTGACCATATGATCATTTTATCCTTAATTTCCAACCCCAAGCTGTATAAACTTGAATGCTAAGAGGATATAATGCATATTAGATGATGTGTATTTGTATAACGAGGGAGGGTGTGGCCTAAGGACATCAATGCCCTATATCAAGGTGTGCATAATTATTAGGCAGATTCTTCTCCTCGGGAAAAATGGGCCAAAAAAGAGATTTGACTGACTCTGAAAAGTCAAAAATTGTAAAAAGGTCTTTCAGAGGGATGCAGCACACTTGAAATATCTAAGATATTGGGGCGTGATCACAGAACCATCAAACGTTTTGTAGCAAATGGTAAACAGGGTTGCAAGAAACGTGTTGAGAAGAAAAGATGCAATTTAACCGCAAAAAATTGAGAAGAAACAAACTTGAAGCCACCAGGAACCCATTATCCTCCAGTTCTGCAATATTTCACAACTGCAACCTACCTGGAGTGTCAAGAAGTACAAGGTATTTAGTTCTCAGAGACATGGCCAAGGTCAGAAAGGCTGAAACCCGACCACCTCTGAACAAGACACACAAGTTGAAACGTCAAGAATGGGCCAAGAAATATCTGAAGACAGATTCTTCAAAGGTTTTGTGGACTGATGAGATGAGAGTGACTCTTGTTGGAAAGGATTGAAGGGCCCGTGGTTGGATCAGTAATGGCTACAGAGCTCCACTTCGACTCAGATGCCAGCAAGATGGCGGTGGGGTACTGGCAGAGATGCCCACGAGTCTTTGATTTAGAGTCCGAGTCGAGTCACGAGTCTTCGGCCTCGAGTCGAGTCAATTCTCGAGTCTTTGAGGGGCAAGACTCGTCGAGTCGCGAGTCTTTGATTTAGAGTCCGAGTCGAGTCACGAGTCTTTACACACACACACACACACACACACACACACACACACACACACACACACACACACATATATATAAAATGACATAGCCTCTGGCTGAAATACAGTATATCCAAATTTGTATTTTTATTCAGACTTTTTTAAAAAAAAAAAAAAAAATAGATGGCATTTATAATAATAAATAATATTAAATAATAAAATAGATAAAATAAAGTAGTAAAACTGTCTGTCCTTTCCATGGGCCTTAACTATTACTAAACTAACCCATGTGTGGAAAAAAGAAAAGAAAGAAAGCCTCCAAGAAGGTGAACTTAGTTACATTTAAAAAAAAAACATTAGGCTGCCTCTCAGTGGCCGAAAGACTGAAAAATTATACAACTGAACTTAAGTTACATTTAAAAAAAATATTAGGCTGCCTCTCAGTGGCTGAAAGACCATCAAAATTATGCAACTGAACTTAGATACATTTAAAAAAAAATATTAGGCTGCCTCTCAGTGGCTGAAAGACTGAAAAATGATGCAACTGAACTTAAGTTACATTTCAAAAATTATTAGGCTGCCTCTCAGTCGCTGAAAGACCATCAAAAATTATGCAACATGCTTGTTACATTTCAGAAAAATTAAGCATGACAGGTTTGTTGCACTAAGCCTGGCTCTGTGCGGGCGCATTATAATACTAATACCTCCGTGAATAAATACCCTCTCTACTGGTGCACTGGTAGCAGGGACACTAAGCACTCTCATAGCCACCCTATGAAGTCTGGGGAAACCCTTAGTATGTCGATTCCAGAATTCCAGACAGTCTGTTTGCGTTTCTTCTTCATCGGCCGCAGTGGACTCCGAATTCTGGATGTAGCGCTTGAGTTCAGCCCTGACAGATGAGGCATGGTCTGGGTTCTTCTTGCTTTTCTTCCGATAGGCTGAGAACAGGCGAGGAACTTTGGCAGGTGTCGGTGACTGCTCCTTGTCATCTTCACCACCGCTGCTGTTCTCTTGACGTACAGTGACTTGAGAAGCATCAGCCAAGACATGATCTGAAAAATGTCCACAAAAAACATGGTTAGTTACATTATGTTCATCAGATCATGATCTTAGTTATACAAATAGTGATCATTAAATTAAGGAATATATAAGTTAAGGAATCTATCACAAGTAAACTTACCCATTACCATCTCCTTCACATCACTCTTGACATCATTTGGGATGGGAACATCATGCTCCAGCCAAAAGAGGCAGTAGTATGGGTCCAGTAGTGCAGCCATCATGTAAACCTTATCTCCAAAGGGCAGGTCTCCTGCAGGCTTGTCCGACTCCTCCATTCTGACATTTACGAACATCCCCTGACACAAAATCAGATCATCAAATTCAGCTTTACGGTCAGATCACAGGTTTACAGAAGTAAAGAAGTGGGTGAAAATGTTTTCTTTTTATAGCTCCCATCATACCTGAAAACGGCGTTGGAGGGACTGCTGTAGGGCTTTCACTAAACCGCGCAGGTAATGAGCTTTCTTCTGCATACTGTTGAGGTGGCTGTTGAGTGATAGAATGCTAGGGAGAGCCGCACTGAGAGTAACCACCTTCTCTGCTTGTGTGAGATCTGTTGCTTGAAGAAACGGGCCCAGAAATTCCACAAGCTCTTTCAGCTGGCTCAACTCTCTGCCTGTTAGGCACAGGCTTTTGTGTCTTTCATCTTCCAGGAGAGTGTTAAGGCTTTGGGGATCAAGGTCAGTGACTGCCTGTACAAGGCGGAGAGTCGAGTTCCAACGAGTTGCTACAGCAGAGGGGATGCTCCGATTGGCTCCATACGTTTTCTTAAAAGCTTCCTTAAGTCCACAAGTTGTATGAAGTAAACTGCAGAATTTTGTCACCTTTGCCAATGCACAGTTAATAATTTTGGTCTCTTTCAGTCCATCTCGCACGACGAGCTGCAATGAATGGGCAAAGCACTGCAGCCGCTGTTGCCGGCAGCTACTCTGGATGGTGTCCACATCTTCTTGGAGGGTTTCACCTGTATCCTCCCATAAGTCATCATTTTCTAGCTCATCATCATCTTCACCCTCGTCATCCAACTCATGCCTCTCAGCTCTAGTTGTTGAGGGGAAACAAACTGTAAAGGCCTTCTTCATATTTGAAGCGTTATCACTGATAATGTAATCTAATTTGTGTTTTACATTAAATTTGTCACATATCTCCTCAAATTGTTCACTGATTCTGATTCCAGTGTGTGAACCTGTGAATCTATCACAACTTAAGAGAACTGTCTGCAGTCTTGAGACACTGTTCTTCTCCATTTCCATGAAGTGGGCCGTTACACCTAGAAAGCCTTGCATGCTCCTGTCAGTCCAAATGTCCACAGTCACAGACACAGTGTCTGCTTTTTGTAATTTGGATTTGATCTTGTACTCTTTGTCGGATGCTAGATCACTCAGACGTCTGGTAACGGTGTTTCGACTTACTGGGCAGTATTTTTCATCCACCACTGACATGAAGTTCTGGAAGCTGGGTATGTCTTTCACTCCTTGTTTTAGTCCCACAAAGGAATCGAGGCTGCTCTGAGTCTGACCCTCTTGGGCTTCTCCACAGGAAACTTTTTTGGCTGCCTTATATTCAGCATACCTGTAGATGAACAACATGGGAGGTTGCTCATTTTTGTAACACAAACACTAGTCGGGTTGCCACCTACTAGAGTTTCAAATCCGGGACATGGGGGGGAGGCGGAGGCATCCCCGAAATATACGGGTAAAAAGTGAAGTGCGTATATTTACGGGAGGGTTGGCAACCCTATCTAGACCACAGACGGAAATCAAATGAGGTTTTGTCATTTTCCCTAAACAACGGGACAAATTGTGTCCCGGGAGATTTTATTTTTCCCGGGACAGGTGGTGAAAAAAGAGAACAATTCTGGGAAAAACGAGACGGGTGGCAACCCTAAACACTAGTGTGATAAGCTAGCGCAACAAGCTAGCGCAACAAGCTAGCTTGTAAAACGGCGGTAACCAAGCCGTGGTGTTTGTTTAACGTTACACTGCGGTCTCGTTGAACACCACGGCCCGACCGTTTCTTCTTGGTAATGCACTAAGCTAAACAATAACTAGACAATGTATGCAAAAACACTATGAGTACAACTTACTTTTCCTTGTGCACCTTTTCAATGTGCCGCAGGAAGTTGCTGGTTGTGGAACCTTTTTCTTTTATTGTCCTTTTGCAGCATTTACATTTTGCAGTTCTGTCTCTGCCGTTCTGTTTGAAGTTTGTGTAGCAGTACGTTAATATAAAGGGTAGCGAACCTGGCGGTGGACTTTCTTTAGCAGCAGCTGCTCCACTTGCACTTGCCATGATGACTGATAATGAAGGAGAGAGGGAGGGATGTGACGCGATGCGTCGCGCATCGGAGGTGGTTTTGTGAAAAATAAATAAATAAATAAAACAACAAAAAAATTAAATTAAATTAAAGATTGCCCACGAGTCTTTGATCTCGAGTCGAGTCAATTCTCGAGTCTTTTAGGGTCGAGTCCGAGTCGAGTCTGGAGTCTCCAAAAATGCGACTCGAGTACGACTCGAGTACGAGTCTTTAACTCGAGTCCCCATCTCTGGGTACTGGTATGGGCAGGTATTGTTAAAGATGAGCAGTTGGACCTTTTTGGGTTGAATATGGACTCAAAATCAACTCTCAGACCTACTGCCAATTTTTAGAAGACACTTTCTTCAAGCAGTGGTACAGGAAAAAGTCTGCATCTTTCAAGAGGACTTTGATTTTATGCAAGACAATGCTCCATCACATGCATCAAAGTATTCCACTGTGTGGCTGGCCAGTAAAGGCCTTAAAGATGAAAAACTAATGACATGGTCCCCCTTTTCACCTGACTTAAACCCTATTGAGAACTTTTGGGCCGTTCTTAAGCAGGACATTTAGAGTAAAGGTAAACAGTGCACCTCTCTGAACAGTGTTTCGGCAGCTGTACAAAAAGTTGATTCTGACCAGATCAAGAAACTGACTAAACTCCGCGAATGGAAGGCTTGTGAATGTTATTGAAAAGAAGGGTGGCTATACTGGTGACTGTTTTTTTTTTTTTATTATTATTAATATTCGGGACTGAGCCTCAGCGAAGGCCTGCTCTCATTATTATTATTATTATTATTATTATTATTATTATTATTATTATTATTATTATTATTATTATTATTTCTGAAATGTTTATTTGTTAATTCTGACTTTAACATGTAAAAATAAACAAGTGAGATGCGAAAATCTTTGTTTTTCATTTAGTTGCATAATAATTGTGCACACTAATAGTTTCCGAATAATGGTGTACATAAAGATATTCTCATAAGAAAGCCAGAACTTCACTTTTACTACTTAAATGTTCAGGTTTGATGGTTTGTTCACATTTTGGATAGATCAAAAGCACTCTAGATGTACAATAGCAAAATGAATCCTCAAAAATACAACTTGCCTAATAATTGTGCACACGGTGTAGACGGTACCGCTGCGGTTCCGACCCGACTCTGTTCATGACAGACAGAATCTTCAGACATCAAGAACCTGATTCTAACTCCACTGGTAGTTTGGTGGCCTGCAGTGCTGGGATGCTTTGTTTTGTCTGTCACTGTGGTCCATTGAAGCAGCTCCAGAGAGTTCTTCCTACACACAGAGATGTGAAGGTGTGAATGGTGTTAGTGAATGGAACTCACTCTGCTGTAGGTAGTACATGGTGGCGACGCCTCCACCAGTCAGCACAGTGGTGAAGATGGTGAGCTGCTGCAGCTGAGAGGTAGACACCCTCATCTTCTGCTTCCTCTGCAGACTCTTCCAGTGAGCTCACAGGACAAACTGTTGCACAGAAGATCATGTGGAGATCCACAGTGGGACATTTCAAAGAGATGGTTGCTTCTTCAAGCCCAGGCCAAGACCATGGTGCTCATCAACAGACACACTACACTATTGATTTTATTATGTTAATGACTTTGTAAAGTGTCTGAGGTTTCTAAAATGTGCCATACAAATAAAATATATTAATATCTATCTATCTATCTATCATGCTTGATTACTACTATTACTGATGTACTACATCTGCTGAAGTTCCACAGGCTGTCTAATACATTCAATGAGTGTTTGTGACCAGTGTATTCTTTCTAATGATCCATGAAAATACGTGTGAACGAAGTGAAAATACACCAGGCCAGGCAGAAAGTACCGCGCCGCATCGGTAGGGGGCAGTGACGTGCCGGGAGGCTGATGACTAACTGACTGACAGCGCTATCAGGTGCAGTCAGGCACAGACGTAATAAATGAGTGAATGACGGTGGCCAACAGAGGTACAACACCGCCCCCAAGTGGTGAGCACTAAACAACACATGTGTGGGAGCTTTCTGACAGTGGCCACCTCTCTTTGAGCTGCAGCCAGTGATGGTCTTCATCCTCTCCCACACCTCCCTCATATTGTTGTTCTGCATCCTTTCTTCATTTTTCCTTCTGTGCTGCTCCCTTGCCTCCTTGACTTGGACTCTGAGTTCCCTCTGGACCCGCTGGAACTCCTGTCGCTCAGCATCTTTGAAGACCTTCTCCTGGTTCAGAAGGTCCTTGATGTCGCTGGTTCTCCATGGCTTGTTGTTGGCAAAGCAGCGTCCAGATCCAACTTGAACAACAGCGTCCATACAGAAGTTTCTAAAGTCCGTAGTGCAGTCAACCATCTGGTCCATGTTGTGGGTGTGAGAGCCCTGCAATGCGTCCCAGTCTGTGGAGTCAAAGCAGTCTTTCAGAGGCTGCTCCATGTGACCAGCCTCTCTGTCGTGCCTTGTCTTGTCCAGTGGGTGAAGGGCCTGGGTTCTGGTCCAGGGCCTGGTTCTGGTACTCTCTTGTCCTGGGGGTCCCCATCCATCCGGGGGCCAGGTTGTGCTTCCTGTCCTCCATCCAGGGGTGTCTGCCTCCCAGCCCTCTGGTCCTGGCTCTTCGGGGGGCTGGTGGCCTCTGGCCAGAGGGGCTCACTGCTCTGGACCTCTTCCCCACTGGCTCTGAGTTCATCTGTTTACTATTAGAATGAGTTCATTTTTGGATCACTAATTATGTAAACTAATATCTGTTGTTGTTTGGACACAATACCTGTACATTGTTGCCAGTTGCTCTCCCAAGCCCTCACTTCCATACAATTTTTTCTCTCTTTTTCTCTCTCTGTCCCTCCCTCAGTCCTGGCCACAATATCACTCATCCATCAAAATGGAATCAAAGCAGTCATCAGGTCCTTCCTGAACCCACCCGTGTCATTCACACCCTGGGCTCACAAGCTCCGCCTTTGAGAATCAAATCTGTCAGCCATCATGAAGACATTCAGACACACTTCTGCTGCTCATGATGGCCAGACAGGACAAGGGAAAAAAAAGATTCCCCTCTGTCATTGTCAAGAAACATTTGAACATTGACACCATCACCTACCCTCACATATATTTGTATTTGTATTGATTTATTGAGCACAATTTAAAACAAGGAGGGAACGAAGCCCAAAGGGCTTGAACAGAGTTCTACTCCCATCATCTACAATCAATCCAAAGTCAAATGTCAACATAGGAAGAGAATCATTTCAAACAACAGACAACAATATAGAATACATTGAACAGTTCAAACATAAGGAGATGTTTTTTCAGTCAGTATATTTGCAGAACACACACAGTGTGTGTTAAGGCCAGTCAGGTTATTGATTCATACACACTCATCCTTTCATTGTTTGCTGAGGGCTTCTGTTAACTGCTGTCTCCCTCCTCCACAGTCACTGGGTCGGAACCAGAGCTGCTCTCAAGTGCTGCTGATAGAGCTAACAGGAAGTAGCCATCTGCACAGGGCTGCTGCTGATAGTGGAGCATCACGTGTGCTTCAGTAATCATCCAATCAGGAGTGTTGTGCTACGACTTTGAGGTTGACTTGTCAGGGGGAAGCAGTGGAATTGTGTGTATTTTTGTTTTGCTTGTGAGAGTGATGGTAGGGAGCCTCTAATGTTGACTGAAGGCCTTCTATTGGCTGCTTTTGTCATTTGCCACTTCATTGTGGGTTGGTCCAGAGGGAGGGGCTTGCTAGTTAAAAGCTGACCACCAAGGCTCAGGTGGTTGTGATGAGGCAATTCAAAGCAGAAACAAGGTATTGAAAGTCTTCAAACAGAATCTTAATGATCAGAGTCTTATTGTATATCAAAGATCACAAGCCAGGGTAGGAAGAATCATAAAGTGTGCAAAGAAAGAGTATTGGCAAAGGTTTTGGCACTCAGTAGGGACTAGTGTTTTCAATTCAAGAGGAGCAATTTGTCATCTCAATTGAAGCATCCAGTATTCAGAGACATTTTGCTTTTCATGCTGAGCTACGTGAAAACTCTGAAGTCACTTCTACTGATCTTTTGGGGCCGTTGGAGTCTCAGCCCATGGTGGGACTCGAACCAACAACCTTGTGATTCACAGTTAGTTGTCTTATTAACTGAGCCATCTGTGGGCTGATGGGATGCAGCTCCTGGAGAACTGATTGAATCTCTTCTCTGAACAGTTGAAAAAATCTGCATACAATGTTGTTTTTTTCCAAGTACAAAGAATTTTAAATACTTTCATTAAAAAAGTCCTGTGGTAGCTTAGCACGAGACGGCGCTACTCCAAGCAAAATCTCAACATGTCTGAAAACCAGAAAAAAACACATGCTATAGTATAAAGTACAAATATACACAGTATAAACCTGGTCATGTGGTACCAAGTGGGATTTGAAGCCACATCTTCTACAACCACAGCGAGAGATTTAGCCTACTGAGCTAACCACCTTGTTAGCCTGAGCACTGTGGAGGTCAATCGGTCACCCTGTTCATACATCCTATTATACAGCCCACTGCTTCTGGTAAACACGTGACTATAAACTGTGTCATTATATCATACAGTGACCTATATATGATTGATTTGATGCTGATGATCTTCTATTATTCATCACTGATGAGGAAATGAGTTGAAGAATCTTTGGTTTTGGCAACTTGTTGTCCTTTGTTGTGTGTCTGTGTCGCTGCTTGTCAGTGTGTGTCAGTGTGTGTGTGTCAGTGTGTGTCAGTGTGTCAGGTGAAGCACTGAGGCCTCTGTAGTTCTTTGCTTTCTCAGCGCTGAAGACGGTCTTGTGGGGCCCAATGCTGACTCCCAACACAGAGCTCCTCCTTCCCTCTTTTCAAACTCTGTTTGAATTCCATTTTCAAAGAGTGAGGAGAATTTTCTTTCCTCTTCATTGTATCTAAAAGGCTTCAGCTCCACTTGTTGTGTTGTACTTGTACAAAGTGACTGTGGCTGTTTGTTTCTCCTGCAGAGTCCAGTGTTGAAACGCACCAATGTCAAGTCACTGCTGTCTATTGATGTAGTGACATCCCTGCACAGACCTCAGGAACCTGCTTAGCAGCTTAGCTCAGTGGGTTAGCCTGCTTACTGTGGTGCTGAAAACCAGGGTTCCAATCCTGGTTGTTGGTTCAATTCTGAAGCAAAGCCTCTTTTGTTCTCTTGCTACTTTGAACCAAGCCCAACTCCAACACTAAGTGAGCCTCTAATCTGTTTGACTGGTGGGCCATAATGGCTTCTACAATATGACAGAGGGGCCGCTTTCTCATTGGAGGAAGACATATATCAGGGGATGTGTAGACAACATGTTGCTTTAATGGCAATTAAATAATGAACACAACAAAATAATTGTTTTCATTGTTTTCTATTTCATGACTTAATGACTATTAATATAATTCCTTCAAGTTTGGTCGGCCGGATTGGAGAGTGTAATTGGCCGCATATGGCCCCCGGGACGTAGTTTGACTTCAAACCTGGATCCTCTGACATAATTCCTCCCTTCTGAACAGGCCAGAGGTGGAATCATCTTTATATGACCTTCCGTTCCTGAAATACACGTCTTTGACCTATGAATTTGACCTTTGACCCGGTTCCAACCGTCTGACCCCTGATTCAATTGTTCCGTTACAATCAGGCTCCCTGAAACTGGGAGGGTGGGCGGAGTTTCAACTCAACAACAGGAAGGTAAAGTCAGTGAATGTGGATTTGAACAGTGCCACTGATCCCTCTGGCCCTGCGCTTTTCAAAGCCTCCACTGGGGGGCGCCAGAGGACTGCAGGGGAGGCGAGCGTGAAAAGTGCGGCATCCTATTGAAAGTGAAGCCAAAGTTGAACGATGAAACGGCGGGAAAAGCAACAGTGTCCATAGTGATGATGAAAGTCTCTGACTACAGTTGATGTGTTGATGATTTGATTGGAGGAATTGCACCAGCAGCCTCAGAATGAAGACATGAGTTGACTGGAGAACTGGAGGAGCTTTCAATGCATTGAAAAATATGTTGAAAAACACTGCGATATTTATTAGAATGTGTTTCAAAGAGATGGTAAAGCATGCAGATGATAGAATGTGTTGAAAAAAGACATTGAAGATCAAACACAAAGGATTATTAAAATGTTATTGAAATATACACGTTTAAGAACATACACATGTGAAAGATGCTTACAAAAATACACATGTGTACAACATTTATTGTTGAAACCTTTTTTTAATTAACAAAGCAATGAGAATAACAGTAGTAATGGACCTACCTTGACCTCTGACCCTTGACCTTTGACCCTGAGAGAGAGATTATTTCAAGTCGAGGCTTTTTAAGGTCAAAGGTGATCAGAGCAATGATACTTCAGCATCAAAGCAGCAGCAGCAGCAGCAGGAGTCCTCCTCTCTGTTCACAGAGGGTCGCTCTAGGTGGACACAGGTGGCTTCTTTCACTCCTCTCTCAAACCATCTGTCTTCTGTGTCTAAAATCTGGACCTTTGAGTCTTGGATGGAGGGGCCTTTGTCCCGGAAATACAGATGAACCGCTGACTCAACAGAGCTGTTGATGACAACACCTGCTTGATCATCAACACCTGATGTTGAAAAATCAACACCTTGCTATTGGTCGGTCCCATCAGCCTTGGCCCCGCCCACACCTCAGAGTTGGAGCATTTCTATCTGGCTGTACCCCAGAGAAACAATGGAAGGCCTCAGATAACTGGAGTATTGATTTGAGAATCCACGTATTGGACGGATCAATATTTTAGTCCTGATCTGCTCAATAGTGTCATTTCCCATCATGCCCCTCTCACCAGTCAAGCCGTCCCGCTGCCAATACTGGTAAAGACACGACATATAAATTTAAATATTGAAGTTTCACATAAAGTATCCAGTTTTTAACGTAGGATTTTACTTATTTGATCATCCAACAGCATTGTTAGATGGCGAACCAATGGCTTGATACTATAAAAACATCACTTCTGGGGTTGGCCAGCCGGAGGGAACGGTGGTGACGCAACGAGGAAATACACTGAAGGCTAGACCGTCCCCAGTGGTTACCGGGGAGGCGGGGTTTGGTCCGTCCTTCTAGGCTGGGTCCTTGAAGAACGCTTCCTTCAGACGGAGGACACTTGGACTGAAGGGTGCACACCCTGAATTGAGACACAGCACATATGTGACGGAGAGTCTGCTTCTCATCAGCAGTGAATCCATCATCTTCACTCAACAGCAGTGAATGTCTCTGATGATGCGTTCAAGGACTGAAGTGTGAGTGCTGACTTCTGCCGTCTCTTCTTCTCTCCTCACATGGAAGTGATGTGTTCACGTTGAGGGAGGATCACTTGGTCCTGAGGATGGGGGGAGGGCTCTTCCAGAGTGCAGCCAGTAGGGGGCATTAGAGGCTCGGCCTCCTTGTTGTCCTCAGGAGCTGACAGGAAGTGTCACATCCCTCAACAAGTGTCCAGTCTCATCACGTCAGGGAGAAACAGGTGCAGCTCTTCAAAGAGGAAATCACATTTTTCTCACCGTCATCATGGACTGCCAACAAGTGATGGCAACTGTAGTTCTGGAAAGAGCCGCCAGGGGGCGCCCTCGAGTCAAAACTACCTTCTACTGCAGACTTTACAGAGAAATGAACACATGCTGAAAAAATAACACATTGATTAACAGGCAGATATTTCAGACAGGTCACTCTATAATATGTCAATAAGAAACACAATGTGTTCAAATGTGGCCTTGAACCTTCAAACCTTCCTATGACTCGTCGGTCCTCGCAGCTCCCAGTTCTGCCACTGAGGGGCGCTGTTTGACCAGTTTTTGCTTGTTTGGTTTTGTTTGTAGCCACAATGCAAGCATCAGTTGTATCATACTGGGGAGTTGATCTTTCTGCCTGGCAACAAGACATTTCCAGCCAATAGAAAAACTATGTCAACATAATAATACTGCTGAAAATCAATCAATCCTCTCTCTCTCTGCCCCCCCTCTTTCTCCCACCCACTCTGTCTTCCACCCCCCCTTTGACATGGTCACATTCATCATGTTGAAATGCAGCAAAGCCTTTCTGAGACTGAACTTTATGCAGTGGCAGGAATGTTTGATGCTCTGTCATAAAGTGCAGCTCAACTCCACTGAGATGAATTTCAATCCAAAGTTCAGTGCAATGTGACTCCACTGTCTCTGTCTGCTGAGAAACAAAGGGCCAGTTCCACAGAGCCACTGCTCAACCAGAGCCCACCAGGTGTCAACCACACCAGATAGAAAATATACATTTGATAGATGAATATGTCATCTAATAATATATTAGATGATGTGACAAGACCAGCCTAGAAAACAGCTACAAATCCATGACGGGCGCAACGTGGTGGCTAAAAGACGCCGTCATTAACGGCTGCGCTCCATTCTTTGTGGGTCAAATTCTTTGATTGTGAAGCTGCATGAAGGGATTGAATTTAGAAAAGAGAGCAAAAGACAAGAAGTGATTTGTGAAGAGCCCACTAGGAGGCCAGCAGGCTGTCAGTTAGTGTTGATGGAGACAATGATTCCATCCAACTAATGATGGAGTCAGAAAAACAGCTGACAAGTGATGGACACCAACAACTGATCCACTCACTCAAAGCCAAAGTGTCTCCACAGGAAGACGGAGGGGAGTCCTGGTGGTGAGAAGCAGCAGCTGAAGGAGCTTCTACAGCGGCAGCAGCAGCAGCAGCAGCAGCAGCAGCAGCAGCAGCAGGCCAGGATGAGCTGGACGTCCTCGTTATACAGAAGGTTCATTGGCTCATTCTGGGACCGGTCTGCTCCATCAGGTGAGTCCTCGTGTCTTCAGTGTGGAGCAGCACTGCAACCTGCCAGTCACAGCCAGACTGATCACAGTAAGACTGTCCACCGGCACCTCCTTCACTTCTCCCTCTGAGATCACGTCAGGACCTCCAGTGAGAAGATTCACTGAGGGACGTTGAGAGCAAACAGTCACACAGCAGCTTCACCACAGCAGCTGAAAAGTTGTGGAGAGAAAATGATGCTCACACTGTCACACTGATGTTTTCTTCTCCAACCTTTTCTCTGCTCCAGAGGCTGATGATGGTCTGCAGGAGCTTCTACAGCAGCAGAAGATCAGTCTGGAGAGGAGATGTGAACGTGTGACTGAAGGTGAAGAAGCAGGAAGTCAAACCCTCCTCAACAGCATCTACACTGACCTCTACATCACTGAGGGACTGAGTGAGGAGGTCAACAGAGAGCATGAGGTCAGGCAGCTGGAGACCAACAAGACCAAGAAGACCACAGAGACCAAGAAGACCACAGAGACAAAGAAGACCAAGAAGA